>NW_028270145.1:59098776-59412995 GCF_037043375.1 Chiloscyllium plagiosum
AGTCTGGGACTTACCTCCCCGCGACAGTCTCTAGTCTGGGACTTACCTCCCTGCGACAGTCTCTAGTCTGGGACTTACCTCCCCGCGACAGTCTCTAGTCTGGGACTTACCGTCCCGCCACAGTCTCTAGTCTGGGACTTACCTCCCCGCGACAGTCTCTAGTCTGGGACTTACCTCCCCGCGACAGTCTCTAGTCTGGGACTTACCTCCCTGCGACAGTCTCTAGTTTGGGACTTACCTTGCCGCAAAAGTCTCTAGTGTGGGATTTACCGTCCCGCGACAGTCTCTAGTCTGGGACTAACCTCCCCGCGACAGTCTCTAGTCTGGGACTTACCTTCCCGCAACATTCTCTAGTGTGGGATTTACCTCCCCGCGACAGTCTCTAGTCTGGGACTTACCTCTCTGCGACAGTCTCTAGTCTGGGACTTACCTCCCTGCGACAGTCTCTAGTCTGGGACTTACCTTCCCGCAACAGTCTCTAGTGTGGGATTTACCTTCCCGCAACAGTCTCTAGTCTGGGACTTACCTCCCCGCGACAGTCTCTAGCCTGGGACTTACCTTCCCGCAACAGTCTCTAGTGTGGGATTTACCTCCCCGCGACAGTCTCTAGTCTGGGACTTACCTCCCTGCGACAGTCTCTAGTCTGGGACTCACATCCCCGCAACAGTCTCTAGTGTGGGATTTACCTCCCTGCGACAGTCTCTAGTCTGGGACTCACATCCCCGCAACAGTCTCTAGTGTGGGATTTACCTCCCTGCGACAGTCTCTAGTCTGGGACTGACCTCCCTGCGACAGTCTCTAGTCTGGGACTCACATCCCCGCAACAGTCTCTAGTGTGGGATTTACCTCCCCGCGACAGTCTCTAGTCTGGGACTTACCTCCCTGCAAAGGTCTCTAGTCTGGGACTTCCCTCCCTGCGACAGTCTCTAGTGTGGGATTTACCTCCCTGCGACAGTCTCTACTCTGGGACTCACATCCCCGCAACAGTCTCTAGTGTGGGATTTACTTCCCCGCGACAGTCTCTAGTCTGGGACTTCCCTCCCTGCGACAGTCTCTAGTGTGGGATTTACCTCCCTGCGACAGTCTCTACTCTGGGACTCACATCCCCGCAACAGTCTCTAGTGTGGGATTTACCTCCCCGCGACAGTCTCTAGTCTGGGACTTACCTTCCCGCAACAGTCTCTATTGTGGGATTTACCTTCCCGCAACAGTATCTAGTCTGGGACTTACCTCCCTGCGACAGTCTCTAGTCTGGGACTTACCTCCCTGCGACAGTCTCTAGTCTGGGACTTACCTTCCCGCGACATTCTCTAGTCACTGACTTACCTCCCTGCGACAGTCTCTAGTTAGGGACTTACCTCCCTGCGACAGTCTATATTCTGGGACTTACCTCCGCATGACAGTCTCTAGTCTGGGACTTACCTCCCCGCGACAGTCTCAAGTCAGGGACTTACCTCCCCACGACAGTCTCTAGTCTGGGACGTACCTTCCCGCGACAGTCTCTAGTCTGGGACTTACCGCCCCGCGACAGTCTCTAGTCTTGGACTTACCTTTCCGTGACAGTCTCTAGTCTGGGACTTACCTCCCCGCGACAGTCTCTAGTCTGGGACTTACCACCCTGTGACAGTCTCTAGTCTGGGACTTACCTACCCGCCACAGTCTCTAGTCTGGGACTTACTTCCCCGCGACAGTCTCTAGTCTGGGACTTAGCTTCCCGTGACAGTCTCTAGTCTGGAACTTACCTCCCCGTGACATTCTCTAGTCTGGGACTTACCTCCCCGCGACAGGCTCTAGTCTGGGACTTACCTCCCTGCGACAGTCTCTAGTCTGGGACTTACCTCCCTGCGACAGTCTCTAGTCTGGGACTTACCGTCCCGCCACAGTCTCTAGTCTGGGACTTACCTCCCCGCGACAGTCTCTAGTCTGGGACTTACCTCCTCGCGACAGTCGCTAGTCTGGGACTTACCTCCCTGCGACAGTCTCTAGTTTGGGACTTACCTTGCCGCAAAAGTCTCTAGTGTGGGATTTACCGTCCCGCAACAGTCTCTAGTCTGGGACTCACCTCCCCGCGACAGTCTCTAGCCTGGGACTTACCTTCCCGCAACAGTCTCTAGTGTGGGATTTACCTCCCCGCGACAGTCTCTAGTCTGGGACTTACCTCCCTGCGACAGTCTCTAGTCTGGGACTTACCTCCCTGCGACAGTCTCTAGTCTGGGACTTACCTTCCCGCAACAGTCTCTAGTGTGGGATTTACCTTCCCGCAACTGTCTCTAGTCTGGGACTTACCTCCCCGCGACAGTCTCTAGCCTGGGACTTACCTCCCTGCGACAGTCTCTAGTCTGGGACTTACCTCCCCGCAACAGTCTCTAGTGTGGGATTTACCTCCCTGCGACAGTCTCTAGTCTGGGACTTACCTCCCTGCGACAGTCTCTAGTCTGGGATTCACATCCCCGCAACAGTCTCTAGTCTGGGACTTACCTCCCCGCGACAGTCTCTAGCCTGGGACTTACCTCCCTGCGACAGTCTCTAGTCTGGGACTTACCTCCCCGCAACAGTCTCTAGTGTGGGATTTACCTCCCTGCGACAGTCTCTAGTGTGGGATTTACCTCCCTGCGACAGTCTCTAGTCTGGGACTCACATCCCCGCAACAGTTTCTAGTGTGGGATTTACCTCCCTGCGACAGTCTCTAGTCTGGGACTTACCTCCCTGCGACAGTCTCTAGTCTGGGACTCACATCCCCGCAACAGTCTCTAGTGTGGGATATACCTCCCCGCGACAGTCTCTAGTCTGGGACTTACCTCCCTGCAACAGTCTCTCGTCTGGGACTTACCTCCCTGCGACAGTCTCTAGTGTGGGATTTACCTCCCTGCGACAGTCTCTACTCTGGGACTCACATCCCCGCAACAGTCTCTAGTGTGGGATTTACCTCCCCGCGACAGTCTCTAGTCTGGGACTTACCTCCCTGCGACAGTCTCTAGTCTGGGACTTACCTTCCCGCAACAGTCTCTAGTGTGGGATTTACCTCCCCGCGACAGTCTCTAGTCTGGGACTTACCTCCCCGCAACAGTCTCCAGTGTGGGATTTACCTCCCCGCGACAGTCTCTAGTCTGGGACTTACCTCCCCGCGACAGTCTCTAGTCTGGGACTTACCTCCCCGCGACAGTCTCTAGTCTGGGACTTACCTCCCTGCGACAGTCTCTAGTCTGGGACTTACCTTCCCGCAACAGTCTCTAGTGTGGGATTTACCTTCCCGCAACAGTATCTAGTCTGGGACTTACCTCCCTGCGACAGTCTCTAGTCTGGGACTTAGCTTCCCGTGACAGTCTCTAGTCTGGAACTTACCTCCCCGTGACAGTCTCTAGTCTGGGACTTACCTCCCCGCGACAGTCTCTAGTCTGGGACTTACCTCCCTGCGACAGTCTCTAGTCTGGGACTTACATCCCTGCGACAGTCTCTAGTCTGGGACTTACCGTCCCGCCACAGTCTCTAGTCTGGGACTTCCCTCCCCGCGACAGTCTCTCGTCTGGGACTTACCTCCTCGCGACAGTCTCTAGTCTGGGACTTACCTCCCTGCGACAGTCTCTAGTTTGGGACTTACCTTGCCGCAAAAGTCTCTAGTGTGGGATTTACCGTCCCGCAACAGTCTCTAGTCTGGGACTTACCTCCCCGCGACAGTCTCTAGTCTGGGACTTACCTTCCCGCAACAGTCTCTAGTGTGGGATTTACCTCCCCGCGACAGTCTCTAGTCTGGGACTTACCTCCCTGCGACAGTCTCTAGTCTGGGACTTACCTCCCTGCGACAGTCTCTAGTCTGGGACTTACCTTCCCGCAACAGTCTCTAGTGTGGGATTTACCTTCCCGCACAGTCTCTAGTCTGGGACTTACCTCCCCGCGACAGTCTCTAGCCTGGGACTTACCTCCCTGCGACAGTCTCTAGTCTGGGACTTACCTCCCCGCAACAGTCTCTAGTGTGGGATTTACCTCCCTGCGACAGTCTCTAGTCTGGGACTTACCTCCATGCGACAGTCTCTAGTCTGGGATTCACATCCCCGCAACAGTCTCTAGTCTGGGACTTACCTCCCCGCGACAGTCTCTAGCCTGGGACTTACCTCCCTGCGACAGTCTCTAGTCTGGGACTTACCTCCCCGCAACAGTCTCTAGTGTGGGATTTACCTCCCTGCGACTGTCTCTAGTGTGGGATTTACCTCCCTGCGACAGTCTCTAGTCTGGGACTCACATCCCCGCAACAGTCTCTAGTGTGGGATTTACCGTCCCGCAACAGTCTCTAGTCTGGGACTTACCTTCCCGCGACAGTCTCTAGTCACTGACTTACCTCCCTGCGACAGTCTCTAGTTAGGGACTTACCTCCCTGCGACAGTCTATATTCTGGGACTTACCTCCGCATGACAGTCTCTAGTCTGGGACTTACCTCCCCGCGACAGTCTCTAGTCAGGGACTTACCTCCCCACGACAGTCTCTAGTCTGGGACGTACCTTCCCGCGACAGTCTCTAGTCTGGGACTTACCGCCCCGCGACAGTCTCTAGTCTGGGACTTACCTTTCCGTGACAGTCTCTAGTCTGGGACTTACCTCCCCGTGACAGTCTCTAGTCTGGGACTTACCGCCCCGCGACAGTCTCTAGTCTGGGACGTACCTTCCCGCGACAGTCTCTAGTCTGGGACTTACCGCCCCGCGACAGTCTCTAGTCTGGGACTTACCTTTCCGTGACAGTCTCTAGTCTGGGACTTACCACCCTGCGACAGTCTCTAGTCTGGGACATACCTTCCCACCACAGTCTCTAGTCTGGGACTTACTTCCCCGCGACAGTCTCTAGTCTGGGACTTAGCTTCCCGTGACAGTCTCTAGTCTGGAACTTACCTCCCCGTGACATTCTCTAGTCTGGGACTTACCTCCCCGCGACAGGCTCTAGTCTGGGACTTACCTCCCTGCGACAGTCTCTAGTCTGGGACTTACCTCCCTGCGACAGTCTCTAGTCTGGGACTTACCGTCCCGCCACAGTCTCTAGTCTGGGACTTACCTCCCTGCGACAGACTCTAGTCTGGGACTTACCTCCTCGCGACAGTCTCTAGTCTGGGACTTACCTCCCTGCGACAGTCTCTAGTTTGGGACTTACCTTGCCGCAAAAGTCTCTAGTGTGGGATTTACCGTCCCGCAACAGTCTCTAGTCTGGGACTTACCTCCCCGCGACAGTCTCTAGCCTGGGACTTATCTTCCCGCAACAGTCTCTAGTGTGGGATTTACCTCCCCGCGACAGTCTCTAGTCTGGGACTTACCTCCCTGCGACAGTCTCTAGTCTGGGACTTACCTTCCCGCAACAGTCTCTAGTCTGGGATTTACCTTCCCGCAACATTCTCTAGTCTGGGACTTACCTCCCCGCGACAGTCTCTAGCCTGGGACTTACCTCCCTGCGACAGTCTCTAGTCTGGGACTTACCTCCCCGCAACAGTCTCTAGTGTGGGATTTACCTCCCTGCGACAGTCTCTAGTCTGGGACTTACCTCCCTGCGACAGTCTCTAGTCTGGGATTCACATCCCCGCAACAGTCTCTAGTCTGGGACTTACCTCCCCGCGACAGTCTCTAGCCTGGGACTTACCTCCCTGCGACAGTCTCTAGTCTGGGACTTACCTCCCCGCAACAGTCTCTAGTGTGGGATTTACCTCCCTGCGACAGTCTCTAGTGTGGGATTTACCTCCCTGCGACAGTCTCTAGTCTGGGACTCACATCCCCGCAACAGTCTCTAGTGTGGGATTTACCTCCCTGCGACAGTCTCTAGTCTGGGACTTACCTCCCTGCGACAGTCTCTAGTCTGGGACTCACATCCCCGCAACAGTCTCTAGTGTGGGATTTACCTCCCCGCGACAGTCTCTAGTCTGGGACTTACCTCCCTGCAACAGTCTCTCGTCTGGGACTTACCTCCCTGCGACAGTCTCTAGTGTGGGATTTACGTCCCTGCGACAGTCTCTACTCTGGGACTCACATCCCCGCAACAGTCTCTAGTGTGGGATTTACCTCCCCGCGACAGTCTCTAGTCTGGGACTTACCTCCCTGCGACAGTCTCTAGTCTGGGACTTACCTTCCCGCAACAGTCTCTAGTGTGGGATTTACCTCCCCGCGACAGTCTCTAGTCTGGGACTTACCTCCCCGCAACAGTCTCCAGTGTGGGATTTACCTCCCTGCGACAGTCTCTAGTCTGGGACTTACCTCCCCGCAACAGTCTCCAGTGTGGGATTTACCTCCCTGCGACAGTCTATATTCTGGGACTTACCTCCGCATGACAGTGTCTAGTCTGGGACTTACCTCCCCGCGACAGTCTCTAGTCTGGAACTTACCTTCCCGCAACAGTCTCTCGTGTGGGATTTACCTTCCCGCAACAGTATCTAGTCTGGGACTTACCTCCCTGCAACAGTCTCTAGTCTGGGACTTAGCTTCCCGTGACAGTCTCTAGTCTGGAACTTACCTCCCCGTGACAGTCTCTAGTCTGGGACTTACCTCTCCGCGACAGTCTCTAGTCTGGGACTTACCTCCCTGCGACAGTCTCTAGTCTGGGACTTACCTCCCTGCGACAGTCTCTAGTCTGGGACTTACCGTCCCGCCACAGTCTCTAGTCTGGGACTTCCCTCCCCGCGACAGTCTCTCGTCTGGGACTTACCTCCTCGCGACAGTCTCTAGTCTGGGACTTACCTCCCTGCGACAGTCTCTAGTTTGGGACTTACCTTGCCGCAAAAGTCTCTAGTGTGGGATTTACCGTCCCGCAACAGTCTCTAGTCTGGGACTTACCTCCCCGCGACAGTCTCTAGTCTGGGACTTACCTCCCTGCGACAGTCTCTAGTCTGGGATTTACCTCCCCGCGACAGTCTCTGGTCTGGGACTTACCTCCCTGCGACAGTGTCTAGTCTGGGACTTACCTCCCTGCGACAGTCTCTAGTCTGGGACTTACCTTCCCGCAACAGTCTCTAGTGTGGGATTTACCTTCCCGCAACAGTCTCTAGTCTGGGACTTACCTCCCCGCGACAGTCTCTAGCCTGGGACTTACCTCCCTGCGACAGTCTCTAGTCTGGGACTTACCTCCCCGCAACAGTCTCTAGTGTGGGATTTACCTCCCTGCGACAGTCTCTAGTCTGGGACTTACCTCCCTGCGACAGTCTCTAGTCTGGGATTCACATCCCCGCAACAGTCTCTAGTCTGGGACTTACCTCCCCGCGACAGTCTCTAGGCTGGGACTTACCTCCCTGCGACAGTCTCTAGTCTGGGACTTACCTCCCCGCAACAGTCTCTAGTGTGGGATTTACCTCCCTGCGACAGTCTCTACTCTGGGACTCACATCCCCGCAACAGTCTCTAGTGTGGGATTTACCTCCCCGCGACAGTCTCTAGTCTGGGACTTACCTCCCTGCGACAGTCTCTAGTCTGGGACTTACCTTCCCGCAACAGTCTCTAGTGTGGGATTTACCTCCCCGCGACAGTCTCTAGTCTGGGACTTACCTCCCCGCAACAGTCTCCAGTGTGGGATTTACCTCCCTGCGACAGTCTCTATTCTGGGACTTACCTCCCCGCAACAGTCTCCAGTGTGGGATTTACCTCCCTGCGACAGTCTATATTCTGGGACTTACCTCCGCATGACAGTCTCTAGTCTGGGAATTACCTCCCCGCGACAGTCTCTAGTCAGGGACTTACCTCCCCGCGACAGTCTCTAGTCTGGGATTTACCTCCCTGCGACAGTCTCTAGTCCGGGACTTACCTTCCCGCAACAGTCTCTAGTGTGGGATTTACCTTCCCGCAACAGTATCTAGTCTGGGACTTACCTCCCTGCGACAGTCTCTAGTCTGGGACTTACCTCCCTGCGACAGTCTCTAGTCTGGGACTTACCTCCCTGCGACAGTCTCTAGTCTGGGACTTACCTCCCCGCGACAGTCTCTAGTCACTGACTTACCTCCCTGCGACAGTCTCTAGTTAGGGACTTACCTCCCCACGACAGTCTCTAGTCTGGGACTTACCTTCCCGCGACAGTCTCTAGTCTGGGACTTACCGCCCCGCGACAGTCTCTAGTCTGGGACTTACCTTTCCGTGACAGTCTCTAGTCTGGGACTTAACTCCCCGCGACAGTCTCTAGTCTGGAATTTACCTTCCCGCCACAGTCTCTAGTCTGGGACTTACCTCCCTGCGACAGTCTCTAGTCTGGGACTTACCTCCCCGCGACAGTCTCTAGTCTGGGACTTACCGTCCCGCCACAGTCTCTAGTCTGGGACTTCCCTCCCCGCGACAGTCTCTCGTCTGGGACTTACCTCCTCGCGACAGTCTCTAGTCTGGGACTTACCTCCCTGCGACAGTCTCTAGTTTGGGACTTACCTTGCCGCAAAAGTCTCTAGTGTGGGATTTACCGTCCCGCAACAGTCTCTAGTCTGGGACTTACCTCCCCGCGACAGTCTCTAGTCTGGGACTTACCTCCCTGCGACAGTCTCTAGTCTGGGATTTACCTCCCCGCGACAGTCTCTGGTCTGGGACTTACCTCCCTGCGACAGTGTCTAGTCTGGGACTTACCTCCCTGCGACAGTCTCTAGTCTGGGACTTACCTTCCCGCAACAGTCTCTAGTGTGGGATTTACCTTCCCGCAACAGTCTCTAGTCTGGGACTTACCTCCCCGCGACAGTCTCTAGCCTGGGACTTACCTCCCTGCGACAGTCTCTAGTCTGGGACTTACCTCCCCGCAACAGTCTCTAGTGTGGGATTTACCTCCCTGCGACAGTCTCTAGTCTGGGACTTACCTCCCTGCGACAGTCTCTAGTCTGGGATTCACATCCCCGCAACAGTCTCTAGTCTGGGACTTACCTCCCCGCGACAGTCTCTAGGCTGGGACTTACCTCCCTGCGACAGTCTCTAGTCTGGGACTTACCTCCCCGCAACAGTCTCTAGTGTGGGATTTACCTCCCTGCGACAGTCTCTACTCTGGGACTCACATCCCCGCAACAGTCTCTAGTGTGGGATTTACCTCCCCGCGACAGTCTCTAGTCTGGGACTTACCTCCCTGCGACAGTCTCTAGTCTGGGACTTACCTTCCCGCAACAGTCTCTAGTGTGGGATTTACCTCCCCGCGACAGTCTCTAGTCTGGGACTTACCTCCCCGCAACAGTCTCCAGTGTGGGATTTACCTCCCTGCGACAGTCTCTATTCTGGGACTTACCTCCCCGCAACAGTCTCCAGTGTGGGATTTACCTCCCTGCGACAGTCTATATTCTGGGACTTACCTCCGCATGACAGTCTCTAGTCTGGGAATTACCTCCCCGCGACAGTCTCTAGTCAGGGACTTACCTCCCCGCGACAGTCTCTAGTCTGGGATTTACCTCCCTGCGACAGTCTCTAGTCCGGGACTTACCTTCCCGCAACAGTCTCTAGTGTGGGATTTACCTTCCCGCAACAGTATCTAGTCTGGGACTTACCTCCCTGCGACAGTCTCTAGTCTGGGACTTACCTCCCTGCGACAGTCTCTAGTCTGGGACTTACCTTCCTGCGACAGTCTCTAGTCTGGGACTTACCTCCCCGCGACAGTCTCTAGTCACTGACTTACCTCCCTGCGACAGTCTCTAGTTAGGGACTTACCTCCCCACGACAGTCTCTAGTCTGGGACTTACCTTCCCGCGACAGTCTCTAGTCTGGGACTTACCGCCCCGCGACAGTCTCTAGTCTGGGACTTACCTTTCCGTGACAGTCTCTAGTCTGGGACTTAACTCCCCGCGACAGTCTCTAGTCTGGAATTTACCTTCCCGCCACAGTCTCTAGTCTGGGACTTACCTCCCTGCGACAGTCTCTAGTCTGGGACTTACCTCCCCGCGACAGTCTCTAGTATGGGACTTACCGCCCCGCGACAGTCTCTAGTCTGGGACTTACCGCCCCGCGACAGTCTCTAGTCTGGGACTTACCTTTCCGTGACAGTCTCTAGTCTGGGACTTAACTCCCCGCGACAGTCTCTAGTCTGGAATTTACCTTCCCGCGACAGTCTCTAGTCTGGGACTTACCGCCCCGCGACAGTCTCTAGTCTGGGACTTACCTTTCCGTGACAGTCTCTAGTCTGGGACTTAACTCCCCGCGACAGTCTCTAGTCTGGAATTTACCTTCCCGTGACAGTCTCTAGTCTGGGACTTACCTCCCTGCGACAGTCTCTAGTCTGGGATTTACCTGCCTGCGACAGTCTCTAGTCTGGAACATACCTCCCCGCGACTGTCACTAGTATGGGACTTAGCTCCCCGCGACAGTCTATATTCTGGGACTTACCTCCGCATGACAGTCTCTAGTCTGGGACTTAACTCCCCGCGACAGTCTCTAGTCAGGGACTTACCTCCCCACGACAGTCTCTAGTCTGGGACGTACCTTCCCGCGACAGTCTCTCGTCTGGGACTTACCGCCCCGCGACAGTCTCTAGTCTGGGACTTCCCTTTCCGTGACAGTCTCTAGTCTGGGACTTACCTCCCTGCGACAGTCTCTAGTCTGGGATTCACATCCCCGCAACAGTCTCTAGTCTGGGACTTACCTCCCCGCGACAGTCTCTAGCCTGGGACTTACCTCCCTGCGTCAGTCTCTAGTCTGGGACTTACCTCCCCACAACAGTCTCTAGTGTGGGATTTACCTCCCTGCGACAGTCTCTAGTGTGGGATTTACCTCCCTGCGACAGTCTCTAGTCTGGGACTCACATCCCCGCAACAGTCTCTAGTGTGGGATTTACCTCCCTGCGACAGTCTCTAGTCTGGGACTTACCTCCCTGCGACAGTCTCTAGTCTGGGACTCACATCCCCGCAACAGTCTCTAGTGTGGGATTTACCTCCCCGCGACAGACTCTAGTCTGGGACTTACCTCCCTGCAACAGTCTCTAGTCTGGGACTTACCTCCCTGCGACAGTCTCTAGTGTGGGATTTACCTCCCTTCGACAGTCTCTACTCTGGGACTCACATCCCCGCAACAGTCTCTAGTGTGGGATTTACCTCCCCGCGACAATCTCTAGTCTGGGACTTACCTCCCTGCGACAGTCTCTAGTCTGGGACTTACCTTCCCGCAACAGCCTCTAGTGTGGGATTTACCTCCTCGCGACAGTCTCTAGTCTGGGACTTACCTCCCCGCAACAGTCTCGAGTGTGGGATTTACCTCCCTGCGACAGTCTCTAGTCTGGGACTTACCTCCCCGCAACAGTCTCCAGTGTGGGATTTACCTCCCTGCGACAGTCTATATTCTGGGATTTACCTCCGCATGACAGTCTCTAGTCTGGGACTTACCTCCCCGCGACAGTCTCTAGTCAGGGACTTACCTCCCCACGACTGTCTCTAGTCTGGGACGTACCTTCCCGCGACAGTCTCTAGTCTGGGACTTACCGCCCCGAACAGTCTCTAGTCTGGGACTTACCTTTCCGTGACAGTCTCTAGTCTGGGACTTACCTCCCCGCGACAGTCTCTAGTCTGGGACTTACCTCCCTGCGACAGTCTCTAGTCTGGGACTTACCTTCCCCGCGACAGTCTCTAGTCTGGGACTTTGCTTCCCGTGACAGTCTCTCGTCTGGAACTTACCTCCCCGTGACAGTCTCTAGTCTGGGACGTACCTCCCCGCGACAGTCTCTAGTCTGGGACTTACCTCCCTGCGACAGTCTCTAGTCTGGGACTTACCTCCCTGCGACAGTCTCTAGTCTGGGACTTACCGTCCCGCCACAGTCTCTAGTCTGGGACTTAGCTCCCCGCGACAGTCTCTAGTCTGGGACTTACCTCCTCGCGACAGTCTCTCGTCTGGGACTTACCTTCCCGCCACAGTCTCCAGTCTGGGACTTACCTTCCTGCCACAGTCTATAGTCTGGGACTCACATCCCCGTGACAGTCTCTAGTCTGGGACTTACCTCCTCGCGACAGTCTCTAGTCTGGGACTTACCTTCCCGCCACAGTCTCTAGTCTGGGACTTACATCCCCGTGACAGTCTCTAGTCTGGGATTTACCTCCCCGCGACAGTCTCTAGTCTGGGACTTACCTCCTCGCGACAGTCTCTCGTCTGGGACTTACCTTCCCGCCACAGTCTCCAGTCTGGGACTTACCTTCCTGCCACAGTCTATAGTCTGGGACTCACATCCCCGTGACAGTCTCTAGTCTGGGACTTACCTCCTCGCGACAGTCTCTAGTCTGGGACTTACCTTCCCGCCACAGTCTCTAGTCTGGGACTTACATCCCCGTGACAGTCTCTAGTCTGGGATTTACCTCCCCGCGACAGTCTCAAGTCTGGGACTTACATTCCCGCGACAGTCTCTCGTGTGGGACTCACATCCCCGTGACAGTCTCTAGTCTGGGATTTACCTCCCCGCGACAGTCTCAAGTCTGGGACTTACATTCCCGCGACAGTCTCTAGTGTGGGACTTACCTCCCTGCGACAGTCTCTAGTCTGGGACTTACCTCCCTGCAACAGTCTCTAGTCTGGGACTTACCTCCCCGCGACAGTCACTACTCTGGGACTTACCTCCCCGCGACAGTCTCTAGTCTGGGACTTACCTCCCTGCGACAGTCTTTAGTCTGGGACTTACCTCCCCGCGACAGTCTCTAGTCTGGGACTTACCTCCCTGCGACAGTCTTTCGTCTGGGACTTACCTCCCCGCGACAGTCTCTAGTCTGGGACTTACCTTCCCGCGACAGTCTCTAGTCTGGGACTTACCTTCCCGCGACAGTCTCTAGTTTGGGACTTACCTCCCTGCGACCGTCTCCAGTCTGGGACTTACCTCCCCGCAACAGTCTCTAGTCTGGGACTTACCTCCCCGCGACAGTCTCTAGTCTGGGACTTACCTCCCCGTGACTGTCTCTAGTCTGGGACTTACCTTCCCGCGACAGTCTCTAGTCTGGGACTTACCTCCCTGGGACAGTCTCTAGTCTGGGACTTACCTCCCTGCGACAGTCTCTAGTCTGGGACTTACCTCCCCGTGACAGTCTCTAGTCTGGGACTTACCTCCCCGCGCCAGTCTCTAGTCTGGGACTTACCTCCCTGTGACAGTGTCTAGACTGGGACTTACCTCTCCGTGACAGTCTCTAGTCTGGGACTTACCTCCCCGTGACAGTCTCTAGTCTGGGACTTACCTACCCGTGACAGTCTCTAGTCAGGGACTTATCTCCCCGCGACAGTCTCTAGTCTGGGACTTACCTTCCCGCGACAGTCTCTAGTCTGGGACTTACATCCCCGCGACAGTCTCTAGTCTGGGACTTACCTCCCCGTGACAGTCTCTAGACTGGGACTTACCTTCCCGCGACAGTCTCTAGTCTGGGACTTACCTTCCTGCGACAGTCTCTAGTCTGGGACTTACCTCCCTGCGACAGTCTCAAGTCTGGGACTTACCTCCCTGTGACAGTCTCTAGTCTGGGACTTTCCTCCGCATGACAGTCTCTAGTCTGGGACTTACCTTCCCGCCACAGTCTCTAGTCTGGGATTTACCAACCCGCGACAGTCTCTAGTCAGTGACTTACCTCCCTGCGACTGTCTCCAGTTAGGGACTCACCTCCCTGCGACAGTCTCTAGTCTGGGACTTACCTTCCCGCCACAGTCTCTAGTCTGGGATTTACCTACCCGCGACAGTCTCTAGTCAGTGACTTACCTCCCTGCGACAGTCTCCAGTTAGGGACTTACCTCCCTGCGACAGTCTCTAGTCAGTGACTTACCTCCCTGCGACAGTCTCCAGTTAGGGACTTACCTCCCTGCGACAGTCTCTAGTCTGGGACTTACCGCCGCATGACATTCTCTCGTCTGGGACTTACCTCCCCGTGACAGTCTCTAGTCAGGGACTTACCTCCCCACGACAGTCTCTAGTCTGGGACTTACCTTCCCGCGACAGTCTCTAGTCTGGGACTTACCGCCCCGCGACAGTCTCTAGTCTGGGACTTACCTTTCCGTGACAGTCTCTAGTCTGGGACTTACCTCCCCGCGACAGTCTCTAGTCTGGGACTTTCCACCCTGCGACAGTCTCTAGTCTGGGACTTACCTTCCCGCCACAGTCTCTAGTCTGGGACTTACTTCCCCGCGACAGTCTCTAGTCTGGGACTTAGCTTCCCGTGACAGTCTCTAGTCTGGAACTTACCTCCCCGTGACAGTCTCTAGTCTGGGACTTACCTCCCCGCGACAGTCTCTAGTCTGGGACTTACCTCCCCGCGACAGTCTCTAGTCTGGGACATACCTCCTCGCGACAGTCTCTAGTCTGGGACTTACCTTCCCGCCACAGTCTCTAGTCTGGGACTTACCTTCCTGCCACAGTCTATAGTCTGGGACTCACATCCCCGTGACAGTCTCTAGTCTGGGACTTACCTCCTCGCGACAGTCTCTAGTCTGGGACTTACCTTCCCGCCACAGTCTCTAGTCTGGGACTCATATCCCCGTGACAGTCTCTAGTCTGGGACTCACATCCCCGTGACAGTCTCGAGTCTGGGACTTACCTCCCCGCGACAGTCTCTAGTCTGGGACTTACATTCCCTCGACAGTCTCTAGTCTGGGACTTACCTCCCTGCGACAGTCTCCAGTCTGGGACTTACCTCCCTGCAACAGTCTCTAGTCTGGGACTTACCTCCCCGCGACAGTCTCTAGTCTGGGACTTACCTCCCCGCGACAGTCTCTAGTCTGGGACTTACCTTCCCGCGAATGTCTCTAGTCTGGGACTTACCTCCCTGCGACAGTCTCTAGTCTGGGACTTACCTCCCTGCGACAGTCTCTAGTCTGGGACTTACCTCCCTGCGACATTCTCTAGTCTGGGACTTACCTCCCCGCGACAGTCTCTAGTCTGGGACTTACCTCCCTGCGACAGTCTCTAGTCTGAGACTTACCTCCCCGCGACAGTCTCTAGTCTGGGACTTACCTCCCTGCGACAGTCTCTCGTCTGGGACTTCCCTCCCCGCGACAGTCTCTAGTCTGGGACTTACCTCCCTGCGACAGTCTCTAATCTTGGACTTACCTCCCCGTGACAGTCTCTAGTCTGGGACTTACCTCCCCGCGACAGTCTCTAGTCTGGGACTTACCTCCCCGCGACAGTCTCTAGTCTGGGACTTACCTCCCCGCGACAGTCTCTAGTCTGGGACTTACCTCCCCGCGACAGTCTCTAGTCTGGGACTTACCTCCCTTTGACAGTCTCTAGTCTGTGACTTACCTCCCCGCGACAGTCTCTAGTCTGGGACTTACCTCCCTGCGACAGTCTCTCGTCTGGGACTTCCCTCCCCGCGACAGTCTCTAGTCTGGGACTTACCTCCCTGCGACAGTCTCTAATCTTGGACTTACCTCCCCGTGACAGTCTCTAGTCTGGGACTTACCTCCCCGTGACAGTCTCTAGTCTGGGAATTACCTCCCTGCGACAGTCTCTAGTCTGGGACTTACCTCCCCGTGACAGTCTCTAGTCTGGATTTTACCTCCCTGTGACAGTCTCTAGTCTGGGACTTACCTCCCTGCGACAGTCTCTCGTCTGGGACTTACCTCCCCGTGACAGTCTCTAGTCTGGATTTTACCTCCCTGTGACAGTCTCTAGTCTGGGACTTACCTCCCCGCGACAGTCTCAAGTCTGGGACTTACCTCCCCGTGACAGTCTCTAGTCTGGATTTTACCTCCCTGCGACAGTCTCTCGTCTGGGACTTACCTCCCCGCGACAGTCTCTAGTCTGGGACTTAACTCCCCGTGACAGTCTCTAGTCTGGGACTTACCTCCCCGCGACAGTCTCTAGTCTGGGACTTACCTCCCCGCGACAGTCTCTAGTCTGGAACTTACCTCCCTGCGACAGTCTCTTGTCTGGGACTTACCTCCCCGCGACAGTCTCTAGTCTGGGACTTACCTCCCCGCGACAGTCTCTAGTCTGGAACTTACCTCCCTGCGACAGTCTCTAGTCTGGGACTTACCTCCCCGCGACAGTCTCTAGTCTGGAACTTACCTCCCAGCGACAGTCTCTAGTCTGGGACTTACCTCCCCGCGACAGTCTCTAGTCTGGAACTTACCTCCCTGCGACAGTCTCTTGTCTGGGACTTACCTCCCTGCGACAGTCTCTAGTCTGGGACTTACCTCCCTGCAACAGTCTCTAGTCTGGGACTTACCTCCCTGCGACATTCTCTAGTCTGGGACTTACCTCCCCGCGACAGTCTCTAGTCTGGGACTTACCTCCCTGCGACAGTCTCTAGTCTGAGACTTACCTCCCCGCGACAGTCTCTAGTCTAGGACTTTCCTCCCTGCGACAGTCTCTCGTCTGGGACTTACCTCCCCGTGACAGTCTCTAGTCTGGATTTTACCTCCCTGTGACAGTCTCTAGTCTGGGACTTACCTCCCCGCGACAGTCTCTAGTTTGGGACTTACCTCCCCGCGACAGTCTCTAGTCTGGGACTTACCTCCCTGCGACAGTCTCTAGTCTGGGACTTACCTCCCCGCGACAGTCTCTAGTCTGGGACTTACCTCCCTGCGACAGTCTCTAGTCTGGGACTCACCACCCCGTGACAGTCTCCAGTCTGTGACTTACCTCCGCATGACAGTCTCTAGTCTGGGACTCACCACTCCGTGACAGTCTCCAGTCTGTGACTTACCTCCGCATGACAGTCTCTAGTCTGGGACTTACCTCCCCGCGACAGTCGATAGTCTGGGACTTACCTCCCCGCGACAGTCTCTCCTCTGGTACTTACCTCCCCGCGACAGTCTCTAGTTTGGGGCTTACCTCCCTGTGACAGTCTCTAATCTTGGACTTACCTCCCCGTGACAGTCTCTAGTCTGGGACTTACCTCCCCGTGACAGTCTCTAGTCTGGGAATTACCTCCCTGCGACAGTCTCTAGTCTGGGACTTACCTCCCCGTGACAGTCTCTAGTCTGGGACTTACCTCCCCGTGACAGTCTCTAGTCTGGGAATTACCTCCCTGCGACAGTCTCTAGTCTGGGACTTACCTCCCCGTGACAGTCTCTAGTCTGGATTTTACCTCCCTGTGACAGTCTCTAGTCTGGGACTTACCTCCCTGCGACAGTCTCTCGTCTGGGACTTACCTCCCCGTGACAGTCTCTAGTCTGGATTTTACCTCCCTGTGACAGTCTCTAGTCTGGGACTTACCTCCCCGCGACAGTCTCAAGTCTGGGACTTACCTCCCCGTGACAGTCTCTAGTCTGGATTTTACCTCCCTGCGACAGTCTCTCGTCTGGGACTTACCTCCCCGCGACAGTCTCTAGTCTGGGACTTAACTCCCCGTGACAGTCTCTAGTCTGGGACTTACCTCCCCGCGACAGTCTCTAGTCTGGGACTTACCTCCCCGCGACAGTCTCTAGTCTGGAACTTACCTCCCTGCGACAGTCTCTTGTCTGGGACTTACCTCCCCGCGACAGTCTCTAGTCTGGGACTTACCTCCCCGCGACAGTCTCTAGTCTGGAACTTACCTCCCTGCGACAGTCTCTTGTCTGGGACTTACCTCCCTGCGACAGTCTCTAGTCTGGGACTTACCTCCCTGCAACAGTCTCTAGTCTGGGACTTACCTCCCTGCGACATTCTCTTGTCTGGGACTTACCTCCCCGCGACAGTCTCTAGTCTGGGACTTACCTCCCTGCGACAGTCTCTAGTCTGAGACTTACCTCCCCGCGACAGTCTCTAGTCTAGGACTTTCCTCCCTGCGACAGTCTCTCGTCTGGGACTTACCTCCCCGTGACAGTCTCTAGTCTGGATTTTACCTCCCTGTGACAGTCTCTAGTCTGGGACTTACCTCCCCGCGACAGTCTCTAGTTTGGGACTTACCTCCCCGCGACAGTCTCTAGTCTGGGACTTACCTCCCTGCGACAGTCTCTAGTCTGGGACTTACCTCCCCGCGACAGTCTCTAGTCTGGGACTTACCTCCCTGCGACAGTCTCTAGTCTGGGACTCACCACCCCGTGACAGTCTCCAGTCTGTGACTTACCTCCGCATGACAGTCTCTAGTCTGGGACTCACCACTCCGTGACAGTCTCCAGTCTGTGACTTACCTCCGCATGACAGTCTCTAGTCTGGGACTTACCTCCCCGCGACAGTCGATAGTCTGGGACTTACCTCCCCGCGACAGTCTCTCCTCTGGTACTTACCTCCCCGCGACAGTCTCTAGTTTGGGGCTTACCTCCCTGTGACAGTCTCTAGTCTGGGACTTACCTTCCCGCGACAGTCTCTAGTCTGGGACTTACCTCCCTGCGACAGTCTCTAGTCTGGGACGTACCTCCCCGCGACAGTCTCTAGTCTGGGACTTACCTCCCCGCGACAGTCTCTAGTCTGGGATTTACCTCCCTGCGACAGTCTCTAGTCTGGGACTTACCTCCCCGTGACAGTCTCTAGTCTGGGACTTACCTCCCTGCGACAGTCTCTAGTCTGGGACTTACCTCCCTGCGACAGTCTCTAGTCTGGGACGTACCTCCCCGCGACAGTCTCTAGTCTGGGACTTACCTCCCCGCGACAGTCTCTAGTCTGGGATTTACCTCCCCGCGACAGTCTCTAGTCTGGGACTTACCTCCCCGTGACAGTCTCTAGTCTGGGACTTACCTCCCTGCGACAGTCTCTAGTCTGGGACTTACCTCCCTGCGACAGTCTCTAGTCTGGGACTTACCTCCCCGTGACAGTCTCTAGTCTGGATTTTACCTCCCTGTGACAGTCTCTAGTCTGGGACTTACCTCCCTGCGACAGTCTCTCGTCTGGGACTTACCTCCCCGTGACAGTCTCTAGTCTGGATTTTACCTCCCTGTGACAGTCTCTAGTCTGGGACTTACCTCCCTGCGACAGTCTCTCGTCTGGGACTTACCTCCCCGTGACAGTCTCTAGTCTGGATTTTACCTCCCTGTGACAGTCTCTAGTCTGGGACTTACCTCCCCGCGACAGTCTCTAGTCTGTTACTTACCTCCCTGCGACAGTCTCTAGTCTGGGACTTCCCTCCCTGCGACAGTCTCTAGTCTGTGACTTACCTCCCCGCGACAGTCTCTAGTCTGGGACTTACCTCCCTGTGACAGTCTCTAGTCTGGGACTTACCTCCCCGCGACAGTCTCTAGTCTGGGACTTACCTCCCCGCGACAGTCTCTAGTCTGGGACTTACCTCCCCGCGACAGTCTCCAGTCTGTGACTTACCTCCGCATGACAGTCTCTAGTCTGAGACTTACCTCCCCGCGACAGTCTCTAGTCTAGGACTTTCCTCCCTGCGACAGTCTCTCGTCTGGGACTTACCTCCCCGTGACAGTCTCTAGTCTGGATTTTGCCTCCCTGTGACAGTCTCTAGTCTGGGACTTACCTCCCCGCGACAGTCTCTAGTTTGGGACTTACCTCCCCGCGACAGTCTCTAGTCTGGGACTTACCTCCCTGCGACAGTCTCTAGTCTGGGACTTACCTCCCCGCGACAGTCTCTAGTCTGGGACTTACCTCCCTGCGACAGTCTCTAGTCTGGGACTCACCACCCCGTGACAGTCTCCAGTCTGTGACTTACCTCCGCATGACAGTCTCTAGTCTGGGACTCACCACTCCGTGACAGTCTCCAGTCTGTGACTTACCTCCGCATGACAGTCTCTAGTCTGGGACTTACCTCCCCGCGACAGTCGATAGTCTGGGACTTACCTCCCCGCGACAGTCTCTCCTCTGGTACTTACCTCCCCGCGACAGTCTCTAGTCTGGGGCTTACCTCCCTGTGACAGTCTCTAGTCTGGGACTTACCTTCCCGCGACAGTCTCTAGTCTGGGACTTACCTCCCTGCGACAGTCTCTAGTCTGGGACGTACCTCCCCGCGACAGTCTCTAGTCTGGGACTTACCTCCCCGCGACAGTCTCTAGTCTGGGATTTACCTCCCCGCGACAGTCTCTAGTCTGGGACTTACCTCCCCGTGACAGTCTCTAGTCTGGGACTTACCTCCCTGCGACAGTCTCTAGTCTGGGACTTACCTCCCCGTGACAGTCTCTAGTCTGGATTTTACCTCCCTGTGACAGTCTCTAGTCTGGGACTTACCTCCCTGCGACAGTCTCTCGTCTGGGACTTACCTCCCCGTGACAGTCTCTAGTCTGGATTTTACCTCCCTGTGACAGTCTCTAGTCTGGGACTTACCTCCCCACGACAGTCTCTAGTATGGGACTTACCTCCCCGCGACAGTCTCTAGTCTGTTACTTACCTCCCTGCGACAGTCTCTAGTCTGGGACTTCCCTCCCTGCGACAGTCTCTAGTCTGTGACTTACCTCCCCGCGACAGTCTCTAGTCTGGGACTTACCTCCCTGTGACAGTCTCTAGTCTGGGACTTACCTCCCCGCGACAGTCTCTAGTCTGGGACTTACCTCCCCGCGACAGTCTCTAGTCTGGGACTTACCTCCCCGCGACAGTCTCTAGTCTGGGACTTACCTCCCTGCGACAGTCTCTAGTCTGGGACTTACCTCCCCGCGACAGTCTCTAGTCTGGGACTTACCTCCCTGCGACAGTCTCTAGTCTGGGACTTACCTCCCCGCGACAGTCTCTAGTCTGGGACTTACCTCCCTGCGACAGTCTCTAGTCTGGGACTTACCTCCCTGCGACATTCTCTAGTCTGGGACTTACCTCCCCGCGACAGTCTCTAGTCTGGGACTTACCTCCCTGCGACAGTCTCTAGTCTGAGACTTACCTCCCCGCGACAGTCTCTAGTCTGGGACCTTCCTCCCTGCGACAGTCTCTAGTCTGGGACTTACCTCCCCGTGACAGTCTCTAGTCTGGATTTTACCTCCCTGTGACAGTCTCTAGTCTGGGACTTACCTCCCCGTGACAGTTTCTAGTCTGGATTTTACCTCCCTGTGACAGTCTCTAGTCTGGGACTTACCTCCCCGCGTCAGTCTCTAGTCTGGGACTTACCTCCCCGCGACAGTCTCTAGTCTGGGACTTACCTCCCCGCTACAGTCTCTAGTCTGGGACTTACCTCCCTGCGACAGTCTCTAGTCTGGGACTTACCTCCCCGCCTAAGTCTCTAGTCTGGGACTTACCTCCCTGCGACAGTCTCTAGTCTGGGACTCACCACCCCGTGACAGTCTCCAGTCTGTGACTTACCTCCGCATGACAGTCTCTAGTCTGGGACTCACCACCCCGTGACAGTCTCCAGTCTGTGACTTACCTCCGCATGACAGTCTCTAGTCTGAGACTTACCTCCCCGCGACAGTCGATAGTCTGGGACTTACCTCCCCGCGACAGTCTCTCCTCTGGGACTTACCTCCCCGCGACAGTCTCTAGTCTGGGACTTACCTCCCTGCGACAGTCTCTCGTCTGGGACTTACCTCCCCGCGACAGTCTCTAGTCTGGGACTCACCTCTGCATGACAGTCTCTCGTCTGGGACTGAACTCCCCGTGGCAGTCTTTAGTCTGGGACTCACCACCCCGTGACAGTCTCCAGTCTGTGACTTACCTCCGCATGACAGTCTCTAGTCTGGGACTTACCTCCGCATGACAGTCTCTAGTCTGGGACTTCCCTCCCCGCGACAGTCTCTAGTCTGGGACTGAACTCCCTGTGGCAGTCTCTCGTCTGGGACTTACCTCCCCTTGACAGTCTCCAGTCAGTGACTTACCTCCGCATGACAGTCTCTAGTCTGGGACTTACCTCCCCGCGACAGTCTCTAGTCTGGGACTGAACTCCCTGTGGCAGTCTCTCGTCAGGGACTTACCTCCCTGTGACAGTCTCTAGTCTGGGACTTACCTCCCCGCGACAGTCACTAGTCTGGGACTGAACTCCCTGTGGCAGTCTCTCGTCAGGGACTTACCTCCCTGTGACAGTCTCTAGTCTGGGACTTACCTCCCTGCGACAGTCTCTAGTCTGAGACTTACCTCCCCGCGACAGTCGATAGTCTGGGACTTACCTCCCCGCGACAGTCTCTAGTCTGGGACTTACCTCCCTGTGACAGTCTCTTGTCTGGGACTTACCTCCCCGTGACAGTCTCTAGTCTGGGACTTACCTCCCTGCGACAGTCTCTAGTCTGGGACTTACCTCCCCGCGACAGTCTCTAGTCTGGGACTTACCTCCCCGCGACAGTCTCTAGTCTGGGACTGAACTCCACGTGGCAGTCTCTCGTCAGGGACTTACCTCCCTGTGACAGTCTCTAGTCTGGGACTTACCTCCCCGCGACAGTCTCTAGTCTGGGACTTACCTCCCCGTGACAGTCTCTAGTCTGGATTTTACCTCCCTGTGACAGTCTCTAGTCTGGGACTTATCACCCCGCAACAGTCTCCAGTCTGGGACTTAACTCCCCGCGACAGTCTCTAGTCTGGGACTTACCACCCTGTGACAGTCTCTAGTCTGGGACTGACATCCCCGCGACAGTCTCTAGTCTGGGACTTACCTCCCCGCGACGGTCTATAGTCTGGGACTTACCTCCATGTGACAGTCTCTAGTCTCGGACTTACCTCCCCGCGACAGTCTCGAGTCTGGGATTTACCTCCCCGCGACAGTCTCTAGTCTGGGACTTACCTCCCCGCGACAGTCTCTAGTCTGGGACTTACCTCCCTTCGATAGTCTCTAGTCTGGGACTTACCTCCCTGCGACAGTCTCTAGTCTGGAAATTATCTCCCCATGAAAGTCTCTAGTCTGGGATTTACCTCTGCATGACAGTCTCTTGTCTGGGACTGAACTCCCTGTGGCAGTCTGTAGTCTGGGACTCACCACCCCGTGACAGTCTCCAGTCTGTGACTTACCTCCGCATGACAGTCTCTAGTCTGGGACTTACCTCCCTGCGACAGTCTCTAGTCTGGGACTTACCTCCGCATGACAGTCTCAAGTCTGGAACTTACCTCCCCGCGACAGTCTCTAGTCTGGGACTTACCTCACTGCAACAGTCTCTAGTCTGGGACTTACCTCCCTGCGACAGTCTCTAGTCTGGGACTTACCTCCCCGCGACAGTCTCTAGTCTGGGACTTACCTCCCCGCGACAGTCTCTAGTCTGGGACTTACCTCCCCGTGACAGTCTCTAGTCTGGGACTTACCTCCCCACGACAGTCTCTAATCTGGGACTTACCTCCCCGTGACAGTCTCTAGTCTGGGACTTACCTCCCTGCGACAGTCTCTAGACTGGGACTTACCTCCCCGTGACAGTCTCTAGTCTGGGACTTACCTCCCCACGACAGTCTCTAATCTGGGACTTACCTCCCCGTGACAGTCTCTAGTCTGGGACTTACCTCCCTGCGACAGTCTCTAGTCTGGGACTTACCTCCCCGCGACAGTCTCTAGTCTGGGACTTACCTCCCTGTGACAGTCTCTAGTCTGGGACTTACCTCCCCGCGACAGTCTCTAGTCTGGGATTTACCAACCCGCGACAGTCTCTAGTCTGGGACTTACCTCCCCGTGAAAGTCTCTAGTCTGGGACTTACCTCCCCATGACAGTCTCTAGTCTGGGACTTACCTCCCGGCGACAGTCTCTAGTCTGGGACTTATCTCCCCGTGACAGTCTCTAGTCTGGGACTTACCTCCCCGTGACAGTCTCTAGTCTGGAAATTACCTCCCCATGAAAGTCTCTAGTCTGGGATTTACCTCTGTGTGACCGTCTCAAGTCTGGAACTGGACTTACCTCCTCGTCACAGACTCTAGTCTTTGAGTTACCTCCGCGTGGCAGTCTCTAGTTTGGGACTGAACTCCCTGTGACAGTCCCTTGTCTGGGACTGAACTCCCCAAGACAGTCTCGAGTCTGGGAGTCACCACCCCGTGACAGTCTCCAGTCTGTGAAGTACCTCCGCATGACAGTCTCTAGTCTGGGACTCACCACCCCGTGACAGTCTCCAGTCTGTGACTTACCACCGCATGACAGTCTCTAGTCTGGCACTCACCACCCCGTGACAGTCTCCAGTCTGTGACTTACCTCCGCATGACAGTCTCTAGTCTGGGACTGAACTCCCTGTGACAGTCTCTAGTCTGGGACTTACCTCCCCGCGACCGTCTCTAGTCTGGGACTTACCTCCCCACGACAGTCTCTAGTCTGGGACTTACCTTCCCGCGACAGTCTCTTGTCTGGGACTTACCTTCCCGTGACAGTCTCTAGTCTGGGACTTACCTCCCTGCGACAGTCTCTAGTCTGGGACTTACCTCCCCATGACAGTCTCTAGTCTGGGACTTACCTCCCGGCGACAGTCTCTAGTCTGGGACTTATCTCCCCGTGACAGTCTCTAGTCTGGGACTGAACTCCCCGTGACAGTCTCTAGTCTGGGACTGAACTCCCCATGACAGTCTCTAGTCTGGGACTGAACTCCCTGTGACAGTCTCTAGTCTGGGACTTACCACCGCATGACAGTCTCTAGTCTGGCACTCACCACCCCGTGACAGTCTCCAGTCTGTGACTTACCTCCGCATGACAGTCTCTAGTCTGGGACTGAACTCCCCATGACAGTCTCTTGTCTGGGACTTACCTTCCCGTGACAGTCTCTAGTCTGGGACTTACCTCCGCATGACAGTCTCTAGTCTGGGTCTCACCACCCCGTGACAGTCTCCAGTCTGTGACTTACCTCCGCATGACAGTCTCTAGTCTGGGACTCACCACCCCGTGACAGTCACCAGTCTGTGACTTACCTCCGCATGACAGTCTCTCGTCTGGGACTGAACTCCCCATGACAGTCTCTAGTCTGGGACTGAACTCCCCGTGACAGTCTCTAGTCTGGGACTTACCTCCCCGCGACAGTCTCTCGTCTGGGACTTACCTCCCTGTGACAGTCTCTAGTCTGGGACTTACCTTCCCGCGACAGTCTCTAGTCTGGGACTTACCCTCACGCGACAGTCTCTAGTCTGGGACTTACCTCCCTGCGACAGTCTCTAGTCTGGGACTTACCTTCCCGCGACAGTCTCTAGTCTGGGACTTACCTCCCCGCGACAGTCTCTAGTCTGGGACTTACCTCCCAGCGACAGTCTCTAGTCTGGGACTTACCTCCCTGCGACAGTCTCTAGTCTGGGACTTACCTCCCCGCGACAGTCTCTCGTCTGGGACTTACCTCCCTGCGACAGTCTCTAGTCTGGGACTTACCTCCGCATGACAGTCTCTAGTCAGGGACTTACCTCCCTGCGACAGTCTCTAGTCTGGGACTTAACTCCCCGCGACAGTCTATAGTCTGGGACTTACCTCCGCATGACAGTCTCTAGTCTGGGACTGAACTCCCCGTGGCAGTCTGTAGTCTGGGACTCACCACCCCGTGACAGTCTCCAGTCTGTGACTTACCTCCGCATGACAGTCTCTAGTCTGGGACTTAGCTCCCTGCGACAGTCTCTAGTCTGGGACTTACCTCCCCACGACAGTCTCAAGTCTGGGACTTAAATCCCTGCGACAGTGTCTAGTCTGGGACTTACCTCCCTGCGACAGTCTCTAGTCTGGGACTTACCTCCCCGCGACAGTCTACATTCTGGGACTTACCTCCGCATGACTGTCTCTAGTTTAGGACTTACCTCCCCGTGACAGTCTCTAGTCTGGGACTTACCTCCCCACGACAGTCTCTCGTCTGAGACTTACCTTCCCGCGACAGTCTCTCGTCTGGGACTTACCTTCCCGCGAAAGTCGATAGTCTGGGACTTACCTCCCTGCGACAGTCTCTAGTCTGGGACTTACCTCCCTGCGACAGTCTCTAGTCTGGGACTTACCTCCCCGCGACAGTCTCTCGTCTGGGACTTACCTCCCCGCGACAGTCTCTAGTCTGGGACTTACCTCCCCGCGACAGTCTCTAGTCTGGGACTTACCTCCCCGTGACAGTCTCTAGTCTGGGACTTACCTCCCCACGACAGTCTCTCGTCTGGGACTTACCTTCCCGCCACAGTCTCTAGTCTGGGACTTACCTCCCCGCGACAGTCTCTAGTCTGGGACTTACCTCTGCATGACAGCCTCTAGTCTGGGACTGAACTCCCCATGACAGTCTCTAGTCTGGGACTTACCTCCCTGCGACAGTCTCTAGTCTGGGACTTACCTCCCCGCGACAGTCTCTAGTCTGGGACTTACCTCCCTGCGACAGTCTCTAGTCTGGGACTTAAATCCCCGCGACAGTCTCTAGTCTGGTACTTACCTCCCTGTGACAGTCTCTAGTCTGGGACTTACCTCACCGCGACAGTCTCTAGTCTGGGACTTACCTCCCTGCGACAGTCTCTAGTCTGGGACTTACCTCCCCGCGACAGTCTCTAGTCTGGGACTTACCTCCCTGCGACAGTCTCTAGTCTGGGACTTAGCTCCCCGCGACAGTCTCTAGTCTGGGACTTACCTCCCTGCGACAGTCTCTAGTCTGGGACTTACCTCCCCGCGACAGTCTCTAGTCTGGGATTTACCTCCCTGCGACAGTCTCTAGTCTGTGACTTACCTCCCCGCGACAGTCTCTAGTCTGGGACTTACCTCCCTGCGACAGTCTCTAGTCTGGGACTTACCTCCCTGCGACAGTCTCTAGTCTGGGACATACCTCCCTGTGACAGTCTCTAGACTGGGACTTACCTCCCCGTGACAGTCTCTAGTCTGGGACTTACCTCCCCACGACAGTCTCTAATCTGGGACTTACCTCCCCGCGACAGTCTCTAATCTGGGACTTACCTCCCTGCGACAGTCTCTAGTCTGGGACTTACCTCCCTGCGACAGTCTCTAGTCTGGGACATACCTCCCTGTGACAGTCTCTAGACTGGGACATACCTCCCTGTGACAGTCTCTAGACTGGGACTTACCTCCCCGTGACAGTCTCTAGTCTGTGACTTACCTCCCTGCGACAGTCTCTAGTCTGGGACTTACCTCCCCGCGACAGTCTCTAGTCTGGGACTTACCTCCCTGTGACAGTCTCTAGTCTGGGACTTACCTCCCCGCGACAGTCTCTAGTCTGGGATTTACCTACCCGCGACAGTCTCTAGTCTGGGACTTACCTCCCCGTGACAGTCTCTAGTCTGGGACTTACCTCCCCATGACAGTCTCTAGTCTGGGACTTACCTCCCCACGACAGTCTCTAGTCTGGGACTTATCTCCCCGTGACAGTCTCTAGTCTGGGACTTACCTCCCCGTGACAGTCTCTAGTCTGGGACTTACCTCCCCGTGACAGTCTCTAGTCTGGAAATTACCTCCCCATGAAAGTCTCTAGTCTGGGATTTACCTCTGTGTGACCGTCTCTAGTCTGGAACTGATCTCCCCGTGACAGTCTCTAGTCTGGGACTTACCTCCTCGTCACAGACTCTAGTCTTTGAGTTACCTCCGCGTGGCAGTCTCTAGTTTGGGACTGAACTCCCTGTGACAGTCTCTTGTCTGGGACTGAACTCCCCAAGACAGTCTCGAGTCTGGGAGTCACCACCCCGTGACAGTCTCCAGTCTGTGACGTACCTCCGCATGACAGTCTCTAGTCTGGGACTCACCACCCCGTGACAGTCTCCAGTCTGTGACTTACCACCGCATGACAGTCTCTAGTCTGGCACTCACCACCCCGTGACAGTCTCCAGTCTGTGACTTACCTCCGCATGACAGTCTCTAGTCTGGGACTGAACTCCCCATTACAGTCTCTAGTCTGGGACTGAACTCCCTGTGACAGTCTCTAGTCTGGGACTTACCTCCCTGCGACAGTCTCTAGTCTGGGACTTACCTCCCCACGACAGTCTCTAGTCTGGGACTTACCTCCCCGCGACAGTCTCTAGTCTGGGACTTACCTCCCCATGACAGTCTCTAGTCTGGGACTTACCTCCCGGCGACAGTCTCTAGTCTGGGACTTATCTCCCCGTGACAGTCTCTAGTCTGGGACTTACCTCCCCGTGACAGTCTCTAGTCTGGGACTGAACTCCCCATGACAGTCTCTAGTCTGGGACTGAACTCCCTGTGACAGTCTCTAGTCTGGGACTTACCACCGCATGACAGTCTCTAGTCTGGCACTCACCACACCGTGACAGTCTCCAGTCTGTGACTTACCTCCGCATGACAGTCTCTAGTCTGGGACTGAACTCCCCATGACAGTCTCTTGTCTGGGACTTACCTTCCCGTGACAGTCTCTCGTCTGGGACTTACCTCCGCATGACAGTCTCTAGTCTGGGACTCACCACCCCGTGACAGTCTCCAGTCTGTGACTTACCTCCGCATGACAGTCTC
The DNA here is from genome assembly GCF_037043375.1 of Chiloscyllium plagiosum. NCBI lineage: Eukaryota > Metazoa > Chordata > Chondrichthyes > Orectolobiformes > Hemiscylliidae > Chiloscyllium > Chiloscyllium plagiosum. The sequence goes on from NW_028270145.1 coordinate 59,126,780, forward strand.
TAGTCTGGGACTCACCACCCCGTGACAGTCACCAGTCTGTGACTTACCTCCGCATGACAGTCTCTCGTCTGGGACTGAACTCCCCATGACAGTCTCTAGTCTGGGACTGAACTCCCCGTGACAGTCTCTCGTCTGGGACTTACCTCCGCATGACAGTCTCTAGTCTGGGACTTACCTCCCCGCGACAGTCTCTCGTCTGGGACTTATCTCCCCGCGACAGTCTCTAGTCTGGGACTTACCTTCCCGCGACAGTCTCTAGTCTGGGACTTGCCCTCACGCGACAGTCTCTAGTCTGGGACTTACATCCCTGCGACAGTCTCTAGTCTGGGACTTACCTTCCCGCGACAGTCTCTAGTCTGGGACTTACCTCCCCGCGACAGTCTCTAGTCTGGGACTTACCTCCCAGCGACAGTCTCTAGTCTGGGACTTACCTCCCTGCGACAGTCTCTAGTCTGGGACTTACCTCCCCGCGACAGTCTCTCGTCTGGGACTTACCTCCCTGCGACAGTCTCTAGTCTGGGACTTACCTCCGCATGACAGTCTCTAGTCAGGGACTTACCTCCCTGCGACAGTCTCTAGTCTGGGACTTAACTCCCCGCGACAGTCTATAGTCTGGGACTTACCTCCGCATGACAGTCTCTAGTCTGGGACTGAACTCCCCGTGGCAGTCTGTAGTCTGGGACTCACCACCCCGTGACAGTCTCCAGTCTGTGACTTACCTCCGCATGACAGTCTCTAGTCTGGGACTTAGCTCCCTGCGACAGTCTCTAGTCTGGGACTTACCTCCCCGCGACAGTCTCAAGTCTGGGACTTAAATCCCTGCGACAGTGTCTAGTCTGGGACTTACCTCCCTGCGACAGTCTCTAGTCAGGGACTAACCTCCCTGCGACAGTCTACATTCTGGGACTTACCTCCGCATGACTGTCTCTAGTTTAGGACTTACCTCCCCGCGACAGTCTCTAGTCTGGGACTTACCTCCCCACGACAGTCTCTCGTCTGAGACTTACCTTCCCGCGACAGTCTCTCGTCTGGGACTTACCTTCCCGCGAAAGTCGATAGTCTGGGACTTACCTCCCTGCGACAGTCTCTAGTCTGGGACTTACCTCCCCGCGACAGTCTCTCGTCTGGGACTTACCTCCCCGCGACAGTCTCTAGTCTGGGACTTACCTCCCCGCGACAGTCTCTAGTCTGGGACTTACCTCCCTGTGACAGTCTCTAGTCTGGGACTTACCTCCCCACGACAGTCTCTAGTCTGGGACTTACCTTCCCGCCACAGTCTCTAGTCTGGGACTTACCTCCCCGTGACAGTCTCTAGTCTGGGACTTACCTCCCTGCGACAGTCTCTAGTCTGGGACTTACCTCCCCGCGACAGTCTCTAGTCTGGGACTTACCTCCCTGCGACAGTCTCTAGTCTGGGACTTACCTCCCTGCGACAGTCTCTAGTCTGGGACTTACCTCCCCGCGACATTCTCTAGTCTGGGACTTACCTCCCCGCGACAGCCTCTAGTCTGGGACTTACCTCCGCATGACAGCCTCTAGTCTGGGACTGAACTCCCCATGACAGTCTCTAGTCTGGGACTTACCTCCCTGCGACAGTCTCTAGTCTGGGACTTACCTCCCCGCGACAGCCTCTAGTCTGGGACTTACCTCCGCATGACAGTCTCTAGTCTGGGACTTACCTCCCCGTGACAGTCTCTAGTCTGGGACTTACCTCCCTGCGACAGTCTCTAGTCTGGGACTTACCTCCCCGCGACAGCCTCTAGTCTGGGACTTACCTCCGCATGACAGTCTCTAGTCTGGGACTTACCTCCCCGTGACAGTCTCTAGTCTGGGACTTACCTCCCTGCGACAGTCTCTAGTCTGGGACTTACCTCCCCGCGACATTCTCTAGTCTGGGACTGAACTCCCCATGACAGTCTCTAGTCTGGGACTTACCTCCCCGCGACAGTCTCTAGTCTGGTACTCACCTCCCCGTGACAGTCTCTAGTCTGGGACTTACCTCCCCGCGACAGTCTCTAGTCTGGGACTTACCTCCCTGCGACAGTCTCTAGTCTGGGACTTACCTCCCCGCGACAGTCTCTCGTCTGGGACTTACCTCCCTGCGTCAGTCTCTAGTCTGGGACTTACCTCCCCGCGACAGTCTCTAGTCTGGGACTTACCTCCCTGCGACAGTCTCTAGTCTGGGACTTACCTCCCTGCGACAGTCTCTAGTCTGGGACATACCTCCCTGTGACAGTCTCTAGACTGGGACTTACCTCCCCGTGACAGTCTCTAGTCTGGGACTTACCTCCCCACGACAGTCTCTAATCTGGGACTTACCTCCCCGTGACAGTCTCTAGTCTGTGACTTACCTCCCTGCGACAGTCTCTAGTCTGGGACTTACCTCCCCGCGACAGTCACTAGGCTGGGATTTACCTCCCTATGACAGTCTCTAGTCTGGGACTTACCTCCCCGCGACAGTCTCTAGTCTGGGATTTACCTACCCGCGACAGTCTCTAGTCTGGGACTTACCTCCCCGTGACAGTCTCTAGTCTGGGACTTACCTCCCCATGACAGTCTCTAGTCTGGGACTTACCTCCCCACGACAGTCTCTAGTCTGGGACTTATCTCCCCGTGACAGTCTCTAGTCTGGGACTTACCTCCCCGTGACAGTCTCTAGTCTGGGACTTACCTCCCCGTGACAGTCTCTAGTCTGGGACTTACCTTCCCGCGACAGTCTCTTGTCTGGGACTTACCTCCCTGCGACAGTCTCTAGTCTGGGACTTACCTCCCCGCGACAGTCTCTAGTCTGGGACTTACCTCCCTGCGACAGTCTCTAGTCTGGGACTTACCTCCCTGCGACAGTCTCTAGTCTGGGACTTACCTCCCCATGACAGTCTCTAGTCTGGGACTTACCTCCCGGCGACAGTCTCTAGTCTGGGACTTATCTCCCCGTGACAGTCTCTAGTCTGGGACTTACCTCCCCGTGACAGTCTCTAGTCTGGGACTGAACTCCCCATGACAGTCTCTAGTCTGGGACTGAACTCCCTGTGACAGTCTCTAGTCTGGGACTTACCACCGCATGACAGTCTCTAGTCTGGCACTCACCACCCCGTGACAGTCTCCAGTCTGTGACTTACCTCCGCATGACAGTCTCTAGTCTGGGACTGAACTCCCTATGACAGTCTCTTGTCTGGGACTTACCTTCCCGTGACAGTCTCTAGTCTGGGACTTACCTCCGCATGACAGTCTCTAGTCTGGGACTCACCACCCCGTGACAGTCTCCAGTCTGTGACTTACCTCCGCATGACAGTCTCTCGGCTGGGACTGAACTCCCCATGACAGTCTCTAGTCTGGGACTGAACTCCCCGTGACAGTCTCTAGTCTGGGACTTACCTCCCTGCGACAGTCTCTCGTCTGGGACTTACCTCCCCGCGACAGTCTCTAGTCTGGGACTTACCTTCCCGCGACAGTCTCTAGTCTGGGACTTACCCTCACGCGACAGTCTCTAGTCTGGGACTTACCTCCCTGCGACAGTCTCTAGTCTGGGACTTACCTTCCCGCGACAGTCTCTAGTCTGGGACTTACCTCCCCGCGACAGTCTCTAGTCTGGGACTTACCTCCCTGCGACAGTCTCTAGTCTGGGACTTACCTCCCCGCGACAGTCTATCGTCTGGGACTTACCTCCCTGCGACAGTCTCTAGTCTGGGACTTAACTCCCCGCGACAGTCTCTAGTCAGGGACTTACCTCCCTGCGACAGTCTCTAGTCTGGGACTTAACTCCCCGCGACAGTCTATAGTCTGGGACTTACCTCTGCATGACAGTCTCTAGTCTGGGACTGAACTCCCCGTGGCAGTCTGTAGTCTGGGACTCACCACCCCGTGACAGTCTCCAGTCTGTGACTTACCTCCGCATGACAGTCTCTAGTCTGGGACTTACCTCCCGGCGACAGTCTCTAGTCTGGGACTTATCTCCCCGTGACAGTCTCTAGTCTGGGACTTACCTCCCCGTGACAGTCTCTAGTCTGGGACTGAACTCCCCATGACAGTCTCTAGTCTGGGACTGAACTCCCTGTGACAGTCTCTAGTCTGGGACTTACCACCGCATGACAGTCTCTAGTCTGGCACTCACCACCCCGTGACAGTCTCCAGTCTGTGACTTACCTCCGCATGACAGTCTCTAGTCTGGGACTGAACTCCCCATGACAGTCTCTTGTCTGGGACTTACCTTCCCGTGACAGTCTCTAGTCTGGGACTTACCTCCGCATGACAGTCTCTAGTCTGGGACTCACCACCCCGTCACAGTCTCCAGTCTGTGACTTACCTCCGCATGACAGTCTCTAGTCTGGGACTCACCACCCCGTGACAGTCACCAGTCTGTGACTTACCTCCGCATGACAGTCTCTCGTCTGGGACTGAACTCCCCATGACAGTCTCTAGTCTGGGACTGAACTCCCCGTGACAGTCTCTAGTCTGGGACTTACCTCCCCGCGACAGTCTCTCGTCTGGGACTTACCTCCCCGCGACAGTCTCTAGTCTGGGACTTACCTTCCCGCGACAGTCTCTAGTCTGGGACTTACCCTCACGCGACAGTCTCTAGTCTGGGACTTACCTCCCTGCGACAGTCTCTAGTCTGGGACTTACCTTCCCGCGACAGTCTCTAGTCTGGGACTTACCTCCCCGCGACAGTCTCTAGTCTGGGACTTACCTCCCAGCGACAGTCTCTAGTCTGGGACTTACCTCCCTGCGACAGTCTCTAGTCTGGGACTTACCTCCCCGCGACAGTCTATCGTCTGGGACTTACCTCCCTGCGACAGTCTCTAGTCTGGGACTTACCTCCGCATGACAGTCTCTAGTCAGGGACTTACCTCCCTGCGACAGTCTCTAGTCTGGGACTTAACTCCCCGCGACAGTCTATAGTCTGGGACTTACCTCCGCATGACAGTCTCTAGTCTGGGACTGAACTCCCCGTGGCAGTCTGTAGTCTGGGACTCACCACCCCGTGACAGTCTCCAGTCTGTGACTTACCTCCGCATGACAGTCTCTAGTCTGGGACTTAGCTCCCTGCGACAGTCTCTAGTCTGGGACTTACCTCCCCGCGACAGTCTCAAGTCTGGGACTTAAATCCCTGCGACAGTATCTAGTCTGGGACTTAACTCCCTGCGACAGTCTCTAGTCAGGCACTAACCTCACTGCGACAGTCTACATTCTGGGACTTACCTCCGCATGACTGTCTCTAGTTTAGGACTTACCTCCCCGCGACAGTCTCTAGTCTGGGACTTACCTCACCACGACAGTCTCTCGTCTGAGACTTACCTTCCCGCGACAGTCTCTCGTCTGGGACTTACCTTCCCGCGAAAGTCGATAGTCTGGGACTTACCTCCCTGCGACAGTCTCTAGTCTGGGACTTACCTCCCTGCGACAGTCTCTAGTCTGGGACTTACCTCCCCGCGACAGTCTCTAGTCTGGGACTTACCTCCCCGTGACAGTCTCTAGTCTGGGACTTACCTCCCCACAACAGTCTCTAGTCTGGGACTTACCTTCCCGCCACAGTCTCTAGTCTGGGACTTACCTCCCCGCGACAGTCTCTAGTCTGGGACTTACCTCCCCGCGACAGTCTCTAGTCTGGGACTTACCTCCCCGCGACAGTCTCTAGTCTGGGACTTACCTCCCCGCGACAGTCTCTAGTCTGGTACTCACCTCCCCGCGACAGTCTCTAGTCTGGGACTTACCTCCCTGCGACAGTCTCTAGTCTGGGACTTACCTCCCTGCGACAGTCTCTAGTCTGGGACTTACCTCCCTGCGACAGTCTCTAGTCTGGGACTTACCTCCCCGCGACAGTCTCTAGTCTGGGACTTCCCTCCCTGCGACAGTCTCTAGTCTGGGACTTACCTCCCCGCGACAGTCTCTAGTCTGGGACTTCCCTCCCTGCGACAGTCTCTAGTCTGGGACTTACCTCACCGCGACAGTCTCTAGTCTGGGACTTACCTCCCTGCGACAGTCTCTAGTCTGGGACTTACCTCCCCGCGACAGTCTCTAGTCTGGGACTTACCTCCCTGCGACAGTCTCTAGTCTGGGACTTACCTCCCTGCGACAGTCTCTAGTCTGGGACTTACCTCCCCGCGACAGTCTCTAGTCTGGGACTTACCTCCCTGCGACAGTCTCTAGTCTGGGACTTACCTCCCTGCGACAGTCTCTAGTCTGGGACATATCTCCCTGCGACAGTCTCTAGTCTGGGACTTACCTCCCCGCGACATTCTCTAGTCTGTGACTTACCTCCCCGCGACAGTCTCTAGTGTGGGATTTACCTCCGCATGACAGCCTCTAGTCTGGGACTGAACTCCCCATGACAGTCTCTAGTCTGGGACTTACCTCCCCGCGACAGTCTCTAGTCTGGTACTTACCTCCCCGTGACAGTCTCTAGTCTGGGACTTACCTCCCCGCGACAGTCTCTAGTCTGGATTTTACCTCCCCCCGACAGTCTCTAGTCTGGGACTTACCTCCCCGTGACAGTCTCTAGTCTGGGACTTACCTCCCCGTGACAGTCTCTAGTCTGGGACTTACCTCCCCGCGACAGTCTCTAGTCTGGGACTTACCTCCCTGCGACAGTCTCTAGTCTGGGACTTACCTCCCCGCGACAGTCTCTAATCTGGGACTTACCACCCTGCGACAGTCTCTAGTCTGGGACTTACCTCCCTGCGACAGTCTCTAGTCTGGGACATACCTCCCTGCGACAGTCTCTAGTCTGGGACTTACCTCCCCGCGACATTCTCAAGTCTGGGACTTACCTCCCTGCGACAGTCTCTAGTCTGGGACTTACCTCCCTGCGACAGTCTCTAGTCTGGGACTTACCTCCCCGCGACAGTCTCTAATCTGGGACTTACCACCCTGCGACAGTCTCTAGTCTGGGACATACCTCCCTGCGACAGTCTCTAGTCTGGGACTTACCTCCCCGCGACATTCTCAAGTCTGGGACTTACCTCCCCGCGACAGTCTCTAGTCTGGGACTTACCTCCGCATGACAGCCTCTAGTCTGGGACTGAACTCCCCATGACAGTCTCTCGTCTGGGACTTACCTCCCCACGACAGTCTCTAGTCTGGGACTTACCTCCCCGCGACAGTCTCTAGTCTGGGACTGACCTCCCTGCGACAGTCTCTCGTCTGGGACTTACCTCCCCGCGACAGTCTCTAGTCTGGGACTTACCTCCCTGCAACAGTCTCTATTGTGGGACTTACCTCCCCGCGACAGTCTCTAGTCTGGGACTTACCTCCCCGTGACAGTCTCTAGTCTGGGACTTACCTCCCCACGACAGTCTCTAGTCTGGGACTTACCTCCCCGCGACAGTCTCTCGTCTGGGACTTACCTCCCCGTGACAGTCTCTAGTCTGGGACTTACCTCCCCACGACAGTCTCTAGTCTGGGACTGACCTCCCTGCGACAGTCTCTCGTCTGGGACTTACCTCCCCGCGACAGTGTCTAGTCTGGGACTTACCTCCCTGCAACAGTCTCTATTGTGGGACTTACCTCCCCGCGACAGTCTCTAGTCTGGGATTTACCTCCCCGCGACAGTCTCTAGTCTGGGACTTACCTCCCCGTGACAGTCTCTAGTCTGGGACTTACCTCCCCGTGACAGTCTCTAGTCTGGGACTTATCTCCCCGCGACAGTCTCTAGTCTGGGACTTACCTCCCCGCGACAGTCTCTAGTCTGGGACTTACCTCCCCGTGACAGTCTCTAGTCTGGGACTTACCTCCCCGTGACAGTCTCTCGTCTGGAAATTACCTCCCCATGAAAGTCTCTAGTCTGGGATTTACATCTGTGTGACCGTCTCTAGTCTGGACCTGATCTCCCCGTGACAGTCTCTAGTCTGGGACTTACCTCCTCGTCACAGACTCTAGTCTTTGAGTTACCTCCGCTTGGCAGTCTCTAGTCTGGGACTGAACTCCCTGTTACAGTCTCTTGTCTGGGACTGAACTCCCCATGACAGTCTCTAGTCTGGGACTGAACTCCCCATGACAGTCTCTAGTCTGGGACTGAACTCCCCGTGGCAGTCTCTCGTCTGGGACTTACCTCCCTGTGACAGTCTCTAGTCTGGGACTTACCTCCCTGCGACAGTCTCTAGTCTGGGACTTCCCTCCCCGCGACAGTCTCTAGTCTGGGACTTACCTCCGCATGACAGTCTCTAGTCTGGGACTGAACTCCCCATGACAGTCTCTAGTCTGGGACTTACCTCCCCGCGACAGTCTCTAGTCTGGTACTTACCTCCCCGTGACAGTCTCTAGTCTGGGACTTACCTCACCGCGACAGTCTCTAGTCTGGGACTTACCTCCCCGCGGCAGTCCCTAGTCTGGGACTTACCTCCCCGCGACAGTCTCTAGTCTGGGACTGACCTCCCTGCGACAGTCTCTAGTCTGGGACTTACCTCCCCGCGACAGTCTCTAGTCTGGGACTTACCTCCCCGTGACAGTCTCTAGTCTGGGACTTACCTCCCCGTGACAGTCTCTAGTCTGGGACTTACCTCCCCGCGACAGTCTCTAGTCTGGGACTTACCTCCCCGCGACAGTCTCTAGTCTGGGACTTACCTCCCCGTGACAGTCTCTAGTCTGGAAATTACCTCCCCATGAAAGTCTCTAGTCTGGGATTTACATCTGTGTGACCGTCTCTAGTCTGGACCTGATCTCCCCGTGACAGTCTCTAGTCTGGGACTTACCTCCTCGTCACAGACTCTAGTCTTTGAGTTACCTCCGCGTGGCAGTCTCTAGTCTGGGACTGAACTCCCTATGACAGTCTCTTGTCTGGGACTGAACTCCCCATGACAGTCTCTAGTCTGGGACTTACCTCCCCATGACAGTCTCTAGTCTGGGACTTACCTCCCTGCGACAGTCTCTAGTCTGGGACTTACCTCCGCATGACAGTCTCTAGTCTGGGACGGAACTCCCCGTGTCAGTCTGTAGTCTGGGACTCACCACCCCGTGACAGTCTCCAGTCTGTGACTTACCTCCGCATGACAGACTCTAGTCTGGGACTGAACTCCCCATGACAGTCTCTAGTCTGGGACTGAACTCCCCGTGGCAGTTTCTCGTCTGGGACTTACCTCCCTGTGACAGTCTCTAGTCTGGGACTTAACTCCCTGCAACAGTCTCTAGTCTGGGACTTACATCCCCGCGACAGTCTCTAGTCTGGGACTTACCTCCCCGCGACAGTCTCTAGTCTGGAAATTACCTCCCCATGAAAGTCTCTAGTCTGGGATTTACATCTGTGTGACCGTCTCTAGTCTGGACCTGATCTCCCCGTGACAGTCTCTAGTCTGGGACTTACCTCCTCGTCACAGACTCTTGTCTTTGAGTTACCTCCGCGTGGCAGTCTCTAGTCTGGGACTGAACTCCCTGTGACAGTGTCTTGTCTGGGACTGAACTCCCCATGACAGTCTCTTGTCTGGGACTGAACTCCCCATGACAGTCTCTATTCTGGGACTCACCACCCCGTGACAGTGTCCAGTCTGTGACTTACCTCCGCGTGACAGTCTCTAGTCTGGGACCGAACTCCCCATGACAGTCTCTAGTCTGGACTGAACTCCCCATGACAGTCTCTAGTCTGGGACTGAACTCCCCGTGGCAGTCTCTCATCTGGGACTTACCTCCCTGTGACAGTCTCTAGTCTGGGACTTACCTCCCTGCAACAGTCTCTAGTCTGGGACTTACCTCCCCGCGACAGTCTCTAGTCTGGGACTTACCTCCCCGCGACAGTCTCTAGTCTGGGACTTACCTCCCCGCGACAGTCTCTAGTCTGGGACTTACCTTCCCGTGACAGTCTCTAGTCTGGGACTTACCTCCCCGCGACAGTCTCTAGTCTGGGACTTACCTTCCCGCGACAGTCTCTAGTCTGGGACTTACCTCCCCGTGACAGTCTCTAGTCTGGGACTTACCTCCCCACGACAGTCTCTAGTCTGGGACTTACCTCCCCATGAAAGTCTCTAGTCTGGGATTTACATCTGTGTGACCGTCTCTAGCCTGGACCTGATCTCCCCATGACAGTCTCTAGTCTGGGACTTACCTCCTCGTCACAGACTCTATTCTTTGAGTTACCTCCGCTTGGCAGTCTCTTGTCTGGGACTGAACTCCCCATGACAGTCTCTAGTCTGGGACTCACCACCCCGTGACAGTGTCCAGTCTGGGACTGAACTCCCCGTGGCAGTCTCTCGTCTGGGACTTACCTCCCTGTGTCAGTCTCTAGTCTGGGACTTAACTCCATGCAACAGTCTCTAGTCTGGGACTTACCTCCCCGCGACAGTCTCTAGTCTGTGACTTACCTCCCCGTGACAGTCTCTCGTCTGGGACTTACCTCCCCGCGACAGTCTCTAGTCTGGGACTTACCTCCCCGCGACAGTCTCTAGTCTGGGACTTACCTCCCCGTGACAGTCTCTAGTCTGGGACTTACCTCCCCACGACAGTCTCTAGTCTGGGACTTACCTCCCGTGACAGTCTCTAGTCTGGGACTTACCTCCCCGCGACAGTCTCTAGTCTGGGACTTACCTCCCTGCAACAGTCTCTAGTCTGGGACTTACCTCCCCGCGACAGTCTCTAGTCTGGGATTTACCTCCCCGCGACAGTCTCTAGTCTGGGACTTACCTCCCCACGACAGTCTCTATTCTGGGACTTACCTCCGCATGACAGTCTCTAGTCTGGGACTGAACTCCCCATGACAGTCTCTAGTCTGGGACTTACCTCCCCATGACAGTCTCTAGTCTGGGACTGAACTCCCCGTGGCAGTCTCTCGTCTGGGACTTACCTCCCTGTTTCAGTCTCTAGTCTGGGACTTACCTCCCCGCGACAGTCTCTAGTCTGGGACTTACCTCCCCGCGACAGTCTCTCGTCTGAGACTTACCGCCCCGTGACAGTCTCTGGTCTGGATTTTACCTCCCTGTGACAGTCTCTAGTCTGGGACTTATCTCCCCATGACAATCTCTAGTCTGGGACTTACCTCCCCACGACAGTCTCTAATCTGGGACTTACCTCCCCGCGACAATCTCTCGTCTGACTCGTACCTCCCCGTGACAGTTTCTAGTCTGCGACTCACCTCCGTGTGCCAGTTTCTCGCGTCGACCTGCCTCCCCATGACAGTCTCCAGTTCGGGCCCTGTCTCCACGACTTTCCTCCCGCACCACCCCCCGATCTGGTACTTACCTGAGACAACTGACAGTCCAGGAATTGCTTCCTCTATTCTCCTCTGAGTAAGTTTAAAATTAAATGTTTGAGAAAAATCTCCAGAAAAGAGAAAAGAAGACCAATGCCCGTTACCTTCCGGCCTCCGTCCCCTGCTCATCCTCTGTGCCCTGTGCAACTTAGAACACAGAAGATTGAAAAATACAGCGCAGTACAGGCCCTTTGGCCCTCGATGTTGCGCCGATCCAAGCCCACCTAACCTGCACTAGCCCACTATCCTCCATATGTCTATCCAATGCCCGTTTAAATGCCCATAAAGAGGGAGAGTCCACCACTGCTACTGGCAGGGCATTCCATGAACTCACGACTCGCTGAGTAAAGAATCTATCCCTAACATCTGTCCTATACCTACGACCCCTTAATTTAAAGCTATGCCCCCTCATAATAGCTGACTCCATACGTGGAAAAAGGTTCTCATGGTCAACCCTATCTAAACCCATAATCATCTTGTACACCTCTATCAATTCACCCCAAACCTTCTTTTCTCCAATGAAAACAGCCCCAAGTGCCTCAGCCTTTCCTCAGACGATCTTCCTACCATACCAGGCAACATCCTGGTAAACCTCCTCTGCACCCGTTCCAGTGCCTCCACATCCTTCCTATAGTATGGCGACCAAAACTGCACATTATACTCCAGATGTGGCCGCACCAGAGTCTTATACAACTGCAACATGACCTCAGGGCTCCGGAACTGAATTCCTCTACCAATAAAAGCCAGTACGCCATATGCCTTCTTCACCGCACTATTTACCTGGGTGCCAACTTTCAGAGATCTGTGTACATGGACACCAAGATCCCTCTGCTCATCCACACTACCAAGTATCCGACCATTAGCCCAGTACCCCGTCTTTTTGTTACTCTTACCAAAGTGAATCACCTCACACTTACCTCCATTGAACTCCATTTGCCACCTTTCTGCCCAGCTCTGCAACTTATCTATAACCCGCTGTAACCTGACACATCCTTCCTCACTGTCAACAACTCCACCGACTTTCGTATCATCCGCAAACTTGCTCACCCAACCTTCTAGCCCCTCCTCCAGGTCATTTATAAAAATGACAAACAGCAATGGTCCCAAAACAGATCCTTGCGGAACACCGCTAGTAACTACACTCCAAGATGAACCTTTACCATCAACTACTACCCTCTGTCTTCTTCCAGCCAGCCAATTCCTAATCCAAACCTCCAACTCACTCTCAATGCCATACCTCCGTATTTTTTGCAGTAGCCTACCATGGGGAACCTTATCAAATGCCTTACTAAAATCCATATACACCACATCTACCACTTTACCCTTGTTTACCTCCTTAGTCACCTTCTCAAAGAATTCAATAAGGTTTGTGAGGCATGACCTGCCCTTCACAAAACCATGCTGACTATCCTTGATCACATTATTCCTATCCAGATGTTCATAAATCCTATCCCTTACAATTTTCTCTAAGACTTTGTCCACAACAGAAGTGAGACTCACCGGCCTATAATTACTAGGGTTATCCCTACTCCCCTTCTTGAACAAGGGAACCACATTTGCAATCCTCCAGTCTTCTGGCACTACTCCTGTAGGCAAAGAGGACATAAAAATCAAGGCCAATGGCTCTACAATCTCCTCCCTTGCTTCCCAGAGAATCCTAGGATAAATGCCATCAGGCCCAGGGGGCTTATCTATTTTCACCCTTTCCAGAATTTCCAACACCTCTTCCCTACATACCTCAAAGCCGTCCATTCTAATTAATTGTGACTCAATATTCACATCGGCAACAATGTCCTGTTCCTGAGTGAATACTGATGAAAAGTATTCATTCAGTGTCTCCCCAACCTCTTCAGCCTCTACACGCAACTTCCCACTACTATCCTTGACTGGACCTATTCCTACCCTAGTCATTCTTTTATTCCTGACATACCTATAGAAAGCCTTAGGGTTTTCCCTAATCCTACCAACTAAGGACTTTTCATGTCCCCTCCTTGCTGCTCTTAGCTCTCTCTTCAGATCCTTCCTGGCTACCTTATAACTCTCAATCACCCCAATTGAACCTTCACGCCTCATCTTTACATAGGCCGCCCTCTTCCATTTAACAAGGGATTCCAATTCCTTATTAAACCACGGCTCCCTCACACGACCCTTTCCTCCCTGCCTGACAAGTACATACTTATCAAGGACACTCAATAGTTGCTCCTTGAACAAGCTCCACATATCAATTGTGCCCATGCCTTGAAGCCTACATTTCCAAGCCACGCATCCTAGGTCGTGCCTCACCTCATCATAATTTCCCTGCCCCCAGCTATAACTCTTGCCCTGCAGTGCACACTTATCCCTCTCCATCACTAGAGTAAAAGTCACCGAATTGTGGTCACTGTCCCCAAAGTGCTTACCTACCTCCAATTCTAAAACCTGGCCTGGTTCGTTACCCAGAACCAAATCCAGTATGGCCTCACCTCTTGTTGGCCTGTCTACATATTGTGTCAGGAAACCCTCCTGCACACATTGGACAAACACCGACCCATCTAACGAACTCGAACTATAGCTTTCCCAGTCAATATCTGGAAAGTTCAAGTCCCCCATAACAACCACCCTATTACTTTCACTCTTCTCCTGAATCATCCTCGCAATCCTTTCTTCTACATCTCTAGGACTATTAGGAGGCCTGTAGAAAACTCCTAACAAGGTGACCTCACCTTTCCTATTCCTAACCTCAGTCCAAACTACCTCAGATGGCAAGTCTTCATCCATCGTCCTTTCCACCGCTGTAATACTATCTTTGACAAGCAATGCCACACCTCCCCCTCTTTTACCTCCACCTCTGACCCTACTAAAACATTTAAACCCTGGAACCTGCAACAGCCAATCCTGTCCCTGTTCTACCCACCGCTTGATCTATTTTCATTGACTGTCTACAAGGACACCCAGATCCATTTGTACAGCCAATTTATCACTGTTTAATTAATACTCTTCCCTCTGTTTCACAGAATGAAGTGTACAACTTCACATTTAGCCATGCTGTATTGCACCTGCCATATGTATGCCCACTCACTCTCCCAGCCTGAATAACATTGATGCCTCCTTGCCTCCACTTCACAATTCATGGTCCCATGGCGTTTTGTGTTGTCAGCAAAATTGGTAATGTTGCATTTGGTTCCCACATTCAGATCATTTATAAACATCACAAGTAGCTGGGGGTCTAGCATTGATCCTTGCGGCACATAAATAGTGCATGGAAAATGTCTCACTTATCCCTCCCCTCTAATCCCATTTGCCAACCAATTCCATGAACAATATATTACCTCTTATCCCATGTGCTTAAATTTTGCCCACCGACCTCTTTTTGTCCCGTGAAAGTCCAATTACACCTCATCCACTGGTTCTCTCTTATCTTTCCTCTGAGTTACATCATGAAAACACTTCAGTAGTTTGGTTAAGTATGATTTGCCTTTCAGAAAAGTATACTGGTTTTGTTTGATCCTGATAATGCTTTCCAAATGTTCTGTTATCACCTCTTTTATAATAGACACCAGCATTTACCCCCCTACTAATGTTAGGCTAATTGATCTATCATTCTCTGTTTTTCTCCCCCTCCCCTCTTAAATAGTGGAGTTACATTTACCATCCTCCAAGGGACATTAATGAGACAGTGCTAGTTCTCCAGCGTGATTTCCTGTCATTTTTGTTCAATTTAATCTATTTTTAAATAAAAGTTTATGAAAAATTGAAACTTAATTACATGAGAGTTTGGAAATATATCAGTGTTTGGAGTATCACTGTGATCTAATTAAACAGTATACATGGCTATTCAGTTTATTATTTATGTTAACCGTGACTGGCTTAATCCAAACTAATCCTATTGTTCCATTGTAGCCATCTCAACAAAAGTGCATCAGCAAAATTAATTCCTTATAATTTAGAAAGGTTTGAAACAAAACTTATCATGTGATAACAAATGGGATTCCAGTTCAAAAACATACTTCCCTTCAATTCATGCTTTCAGTTAAGTGACAGCTGAATATGGCTTAATACCTTTTAAATTCATACTAAAAGTATATTCATTGCAATCTATCTCCAATCAGGGCAATCAACTTTGTTCTTTTGAGTCTGAGATATTTAAAGCTTAAGGCAAAGTCAACAACAGTCCAAACGTTATACAGCACGCTTTAACAACTATCAGTCATTATAAAATTTCCAGGACCCAATCCACAGAGGTTAGAGGTCTGCCCAGAAATGAAATATTCTAACAGACAACAAATTAACAGGCCACCTCTGCATCCACTAGCTAGCATAATGATTCCCAAGGCCAGATGCCCAATCTGGTAACTTGAACACTGGATAGTGGGGTGCCCCTTTCAAAGTGATTGTAGATGCTGAGGTAGGCAGGACAGCAGGGAAGTGGCATTTATAGCCCATCCCTAGTTGCCCTTCAGAAGGTGGTGGTGAGTTGCCTTCATGAGACACTGCTATCCATTTGAAATAGGTAGACCCACAGTGATGTTAGAGAGGGATCTCCAGGATTTTGACGGCTATATATTTCCATGTCAGGACTGTGAGTAGCTTGGAGGAAAGCTTGCAGGTAGTACTGCTCCAAAATCTGTTGCCCTTGTCCTTCGAGATAATCATAGTTGTGAGTGGTTGGTAGGTGTATCCAAGTCACCTTGGGGAATGTCTGCAGTGCACTTTGTAGATAGTGTACACCAATGCTACTGGGCATAGGTGGTGGAGGGATTGAACATTTGTGGATGTGGTGCGAGTCAAGTGGGTTGCATTGTCCGAAATGGTGCTAAACTTTTTGAGGGTTACTGAAGCTGTTCTCCTCCAAGCAAGAGGGAAGTATTCCATCACACTCCTGACTTGCTGCATTTGGGCATGGACTGCTTCAGAATTTGAGGAATTCCAAATGATGCTGAATATTGTCCAGTCATTAGCAAAAACAAACTATTTCTGATCTTACAATGAAGAGAAGGTAATTGATGAAGCAGCTGAACACATTTGGGCCCAGGACATTATCCTTAAGAATCGTCCTGTTGTGATATCTGGGAGTTGAAATAACTGATCTCCTACAACCTTTGTGACAAATATTACTTCAACTAGCGGAGAGTTCCCACCCTGATTTCCATTAATTTGAGTTTTGCTAGGGCTCCTTGATGCTACACTCAGACAAGTGCAGCCTTGCAGTCAATGGAAGTTCATTCTCACCTCAGCTCTGGAATTCAGCTTATTTGTCCACGTTTAGACCAAAGTTATAATGAGTTTAGGAACTGAATGGCTTTGGTGGAACCCAAACTGAGTGTCAGTAAGAGGGTGCAGGTTCTTACTAAGCATGTGCTGCTTGATAGCACTGTTGAACTCCCCTTACATTATTTTGCCAATGTCCAGGAGTAAATGATGGAAAGGTAATAGGTCAGGTTGAATTTGACCTGTTTGTGTGAAGGACACACCTGAGAAATCTCCACATTGTAGGCTATGTGTTGCAGCTGTACTGGAGCAGCTGGATTAGGGTTTGGCAAGGTTTGGAGCACAAGTCTTCAGTAGTATTGCCAGAATGTTGTCAGTGCCCAGTATGCAGTGCCTTAAGCCATTTTGGGACATTACGTGAAGTGACTCAAATTGGCTGAAGGCTGGAATTGTGATGTTTGGGACCTTCCAGAGCAGACCAGGATGAGCATATGACTGAAGATTTTTGCAAATCTAATGGTAAGATTCTTGGGAGTGTAGATGAGCAGAGAGATCTCAGTGTCCACGTAGACAGATCCCTGAAAGTTGCCACCCAGATTGACAGGGTTGTTAAGAAGGTATACAGTGTTTTGGCCTTTATTAATAGAGGGATTGAGTTCCGGAACCAGGAGGTTATGCTGCAGCTTTACAAAGCTCTGGTACGGCCACACTTGGAGTATTGTGTACAGTTCTGGTCACCGCATTATAAGAAGGATGTGGAAACTTTGGAAAAGGTGCAGAGGAGATTTACTAGGATGTTGCCTGGTATGGAAGGAATGTCTTACGAGGAAAGGCTGAGGGCCTTGAGGCTGTTCTCGTTAGAGAGAAGAAGGTTGAGAGGTGACTTAATAGAGACATACAAGATAATCAGAGGGTTAGATAAGGTGGACAGGGAGAGCCTTTTTCCAAATATGGTGACGGCAAACACGAGGGGACACAACTTTAAAGTGAGGGGAGATAGGTATAAGACAGATGTCAGAGGTAGTTTCTTTACTCAGAGAGTAGTTAGGGTATGGAATGCTTTGCCTGCAACGGTAGTAGATTTGCCAAGTTTAAGTGCATTTAAGTCATCATTGGACAGGCATATGGATGTACATGGAATAGTGTTGGTGGGATGGGCTTCAGATTAGTATGACAGGGCGGCGCAACATCGAGGGCCGAAGGGCCTGTACTGCTGAAATGTTCTATGTTCTATATTCTATTATCTTTTGCACTAAGGTTCTTGGCCCCCTCATCATTGAGAGTGGGGATGTTTGTGGAGCCTCCTCTTCTATTGAATTGTTTCATTGTCCACTATCATCCTCAATTGAATGTGACAGGACTGCAGAGCATGGATCTGAACCATTCATTGTGGAAGCGTTCAACCCTGTCTGTCATTTGCTGCTTACCCTGTTTAACATGTAAGTAATCCTGTGTTGTATCTTCACTAAGTTGGCACCTCATTTTAGGTATGCTTGCTGTTGGTCCAGGCATGCCCTCCTGCATACTTCATCAAATCAGGGTTAAACCCCAGCCTTGATGATAATAGTAGTGAGAGGTATATGCTTAGCCATGAATTTGCATAATGTGTTGGAGTATGATTCTGCTGCAGCTGATATCTCAAGCACCTCATGAATACCCAGTCTTAAGTTGCTCAATCTGTTCAAAGTCTATCCCACTGAGCACAGTGATAGTGCCACACAGCACAATGGAAGATATTCTCAATGTGAAGACGCGACTTCATCTCCACAAGGACTGTGTCACAGTGTCTCTTCCTGAGACAATCATTGACAGATGCATCTGTGGCAGGCAGATTGATGAGGATGAAGTGATTATGTTTTTCCATTTTATCAGCTCCTTCACCGGCTGCAGGCCGAGTCTAGCAGCTACGTCATTTACAACTGAGCAACTCAATCAGTGGTTGTGCTGCTGAGTGACTCTTCATGATGAAGGTTGAATGTCCCCAACCAGAGTACATTCTGTACTCTTGGTACCCTCGCTGCTCCCTCTAAATGGAGTTCAACATGAAGAAGTACTGATTTGTCAGCCAAGCAAGGGGCAGTACAAGATATTCACCTGCCTAGTTTAACTTAATGCCTTAAAACTTCACAGGGTCTGGAGTCAATGTTTAGGACTCCCAGGACAACTCTCTCCTGACTTGGTACCACTGTTCCATCACCTCTGCTGGCTCTGTACTGTTGGTGGAACAGAACATACCAAGGTATAGTGATGGTGTTGTCTGGATCATTGTCTCTAAGGTATGATTCTGTGAGTATGACTATGTCTGGTTGTTGTTTAACTATTCTATGAGACAATGTTCCCAAACTCCTAGATGTTAGTAAAGAGAACTTTGCAGGGTTGGCAGGGCTGAGTTTGCCCTTGTTGTTTCCAGTGTCTATGTTGATGCCAAGTGTTCCATTTGGGTTTATTTCTTTTTAAGACATTTAGCATTTTGATACAGCTGAACAGCTTCTAAGGCCATTTCAGAGGGCAGTAAAGAGTTAAACATATTGCTCTTAGTGTCATTCAAGTGGAGAGAACCTGTGGAGGGACTGGTACATTCTACAATCTTTGACTCATGCAGCATGGTAACAGGGCCATTGAGAAAAGGAACTATTGGGCAACTGGCCTGTTGCCAGGAGATCTCTTCCCACTTGATTCCTTCTTTCCAATTTTATGGTGGGTGGGTGGGTGGGATGACACAAGGAATATCCTGACAATGTTTGCATTTTGATCTTAAGTGGATTCTTTCTTGTCCCCAAAAAAGAGTAACTGATCTCAAAACATTTACACCATTACCCTCTCCACAGATGCTTCAAGACACGCTGAATATTTCCAGCACTTCCAAGTTTTATTTCAGATTTTCAGCATCTAGGGTATTTTATGTTTAGCTTCATTGTCCCCACTGCTGTGGGCTCAGTAACTGCTGCTGTTTAGAACCACCTCTGATAAAAGTGAATAGAGGCAGGAATGTATTGGGGACCTGATCTGACACAGAAATGTCAAATTTGCTTTCAGCCTTACCCCAAATCCACCTCTGCAGTGTTAGCAAGCTTCTGCCCAAATGTCTGCTGGTTAGAAGTTTATATGCAATGCATCAACTACTATGAGTAAGCTTAGAAGTGACAGCATTCATAACCATCTATCAAGTAATGAAGAACATATTCTTCGTGAAAACAATTTGACCAATTTTTTTCTTTTGTTTTGATAGAGAGCACGGTGCATTCCATTTCACTGTGAAATCATGCATCACTGCAACAATAAATTTCAGCACAATTTTTCTTTTGCAAAAAAGATTTAATCTGGATTTCAGCCATTCAAAAGTAGTGAGTGGAATTTTTCATTAGATGGGGCCATTCCAAAACACAGGAGGACACCTAGATTTGGCAACATCAACAGTACTAGCTGGCAGTGAGAGAAATCAAATAAAGAATTGTGATTTTCCTAAGATGGCCACTGCAGTTCCCTTGTAGTATTTGACACCTGTACCAGTATGTGGCACTGCGTAAGGGTTGGTCAAGATATTTTTATGCCACTATTTCTCTGTTATTTTTGTCTTGGACCAATCTAGTGATTAGTGGTAGGGGATACATCACTATAGAAAATCTACAGAGGAGGCCCTGTTCTTAGATAACAAGGAGGTTTATTCCATGTTTGCAATAAATATAACTACATTTGGTCAGGCATAATTACCAGGTCCTAGGGAGGTGGTGCAATAGCATCTGCACCCTCTGAAAGATGGAATAAATTCCTTATCTTTAGCCACACAATATAGAACATAGAACATTACAGTGCAGTACAGGCCCTTCGGCCGTCAATGTTGTGCCGACCAGTCATACCAATCTGAAGCCCATCTAACCTACATTATTCCATGTACATCCATATGCTTGTCCAATGACGACTTAAATGCACTTAAAGTTGGCGAATCTACTATCGTTGCAGGCAAAGCATTCCATGCCATTACTACTCTCTTAGTAAAGAAACTACGTCTGACATCACCCCTCAATTTAAGGCTATGCCCCCACATGCTTGCCTTCACCATACTTGGAAAAAGGCTCTCCCTGTCCACCCTATCTAGCCCTCTGATTATCTTATATGTCTCTATTAAGTCACCTCTTAACCTTCTTCTCTCCAACGAAAACAGTCTCAAGTCCCTGAGCCTTTTCTCGTAAGACCTTCCCTCCATATCAGGCAACACCCTAGTAAATCTCCTCTGCACCCTTTCCAAAGCTTCCACATCCTTCTTATAATGCGGTGACCAGAACTGTACACAGTACTCCAAGTGCGGCCGCACCAGAGTTTTGTACAGCTGTAGCATAACCTCATGGTTCCGGAACTCGATCCCTCTATTAACAAAAGCTAAAACACTGTATACCTTCTTAACAACCCTGTCAACCTGAGTAGCAACTTTCAGGGATCTGTGTACCTGGATACCGAGATCTCTCTGCTCGTCTACACTCCCAAGAATCTTACCATTAGCCCAGTACTTTGCATTCCGGTTATTCTGACCAAAGTGAATCACCTCACACTTGTCCACATTAAACTCCATTTGCCAACTCTCAGCCCAGCTCTGTATGTGTGATCTCAGTGAAATGGTTGAAGCCAATGTAATATGAACATTAACCTCTTCAGCACCATTACCTTACACAATATTTTCCCCTAAGCTTTTATTCCCCATAGGTAACCCACTTAACAATCATGTACACAACTATTTTACATTTCCCATTCCCCCATCTATCCACCCAGACTCTGACTTGTAAACGCAGGTTGTCTGGATATTTCATAATTCTCTCAGAACATACTTTCTTCAGACTTGGAAAGTGTTGTGTGTCCTGTTTGAGGTCTGTTGAACCAGGAACTGTCAACAGTTGTGGATCATTTCTTCACTGGAGGAGGATTTATCTCTCAGATATCCTTAGTAGAGGATATTGGTCCTTGTATATGTTATTGTTGATCCACTATCCTATCTGGATGGCCCTTAATCTCATGCATTTCCAACTGCAAATGAAGTAAATTTTATCAGAATCTCAGCCTTGTTACTCGAACATTGCTACTTAATGAGGTCCATCTCTGTCACTGTTATTAACTGTTCTTAACCATGTCATTGGTCTTTAAAGATTGATCATGGCCATCGCTGCTAAGCAAAAATAAGCACAGGTGATCTTAAAAGTCTCACCTGCAGACCACAATTCACAAAGACAATCCAAGGCCTCACGAGTTGCACATAGGCATGAAATTATTTCCTTTCATTTCAAACTGAGTATTTGCTAAACATGCTGCTTTGCTTGTATGATGTGGGTGTGGATGGAGGGGATGATGTTTCAGTAAGCCTGCCCCAGTTACAACATCCTTCTGTATTTGCATGGTATGGTTGTGCAGCGTACATCAGAACAATGTGTTTAAGAGGCCTTTAGGCAGACATGTGAATAGAGGAATACAGACCATGTGCAGGCAGTTGGGATTACTTTAGAATGGTATTATAGGTTGGACAGATGTGTTGGGCTGAAGGGCCTGTTCCTGTGCAGTATTGTTCTATGTTCTATGCTCTGTATTGAATTGAAGTGAATTGAATTAGCTGTATTGCCACATGTACTCAAATGAGTACAATGAAAAGGTTATAAGCCACTATTTATATCTTAAGGCGCATTGGTACCAAGGTACAATCCTTAGTTATAGGATAGAGAAATGAAGAAAAGGAAAGTTACATTAGGTTGAAGGGTGACCTTATAGAGGTTTACAAAATTATGAGGGGCATGGATAGGATAAATAAACAAATTATTTCCCTGGGGTCGGGGAGTCCAGAACTAGAGGGCATAGGTTTAGGGTGAGAGGGGAAAGATATAAAAGAGACCTAAGGGGCAACTTTTTCACACAGAGGGTGGTATATGGATGGAATGAGCTGCCAGAGGAAGTGATGGAGGCTGGTACAATTGCAACATTTAAAAGGCATTTGGATGGGTATATGAATAGGAAGGGTTGGGAGGGATATGGTCCACGTGCTGGCAAGTGGGACTAGATTGGGTTGGGATATCTGGTCAGCTTGTCGGGTTGGACAAAAGGATCTGTTTCCATGCTGTACATCTCTATGACTCTATAACTCTATGAACAGTGTGACCATAGATTAGAAAAATCAAGAAGCAAAGTTAAAAAGACAAACATCACAGCCTCTCTCCCAAGAGCCTCCACAGTAGATCAACATAGTGGCCTCCACGTGATCTGACCACTGGCTGCTGCCATGTTCCATGCTGGGCCACTGTCCCCTCTCCCTCACCAGGCTGCTACCCATGCTGTGCACTGGGCCAATGATCACTAATGTCCCCCACTCCAGCCGCTGGTGTCTCCGCTGACCCCACTTCGGAAGCCGAGAGTCGAAGACTGGGGCTGGGTGTCAGAGACCGAGAAAAGGGAGGAGAGAGGGATTAAAAAAAAGAAGAAAAAGAGCGGGCGAAGTGGAAGAGCTCTGGCTGGAACATCCTACCTTGCTGCCATCTTCCTGGATATATCTACGTCAAAGGTCCATGTACAGACAATCCATGGCTCTCCCCATTGGAGTATCCATGTCCTTCTGTATCAAGAACTATACTAAATAGTCATTTATGTTTGATGTGAATGTTGATTGCTCCCTTTATGGAGAATCTCTTTTGTTTCTGATTTTCTCCAGATAGACTCATTGAAATCATGACCAGTGGATCCAGCCGCAGATCATCGTCACTGTGGTCATGGTTCCTTCATGGCATGGCACTAAGGAGGGCTCACTTGTCTAGTTTCATTCCTGAAGCTACAGTTAATACGAGTCAATGAGACTGGTGATGATGTGAAGTAACAATACATTTACAAATGTTATATTTATGTCCAGTGGTGTCACCTTTGTCACCTCTGTGCCCTCAGAAGCTTTTCATTTTTGTTTCCCTCCCACTATATGTCTGTGAAGGGTCATTCATGGCTGGCAGTGAGTGACCTAATGCATAGCTGAGCTTTAAATATGAGCCTGGCCATTGTTGCCCTGATGACCCTGGCAATGGTAAGTAAAAAGTAGTGCAAGCACAGCACTGTAGAGTCATACATAATAAGCCTAGCAGGACTGCATTGCCTGAGGTAACTAGTTACAACTCATGGAGAAAACGTTTCATGCAGCTCCCCAAAATTGACAAGTCAGCTGACCTTTGGGAAGATTCAACCTTATGTGTGGCTGACCTATTTCCCTTTCCTTAGCCCATGGTCTTACTCAAGGCTTCTTTCCAGTTTCTGAATGAAATTTTACTTTTAGTTTGTTGTGCTTATCTTTGACTGCTTCCTTAGCTGATACCGTCTCCCTGTCAATAATTGTGTTTTAGCTGCTGACAACTGTGTATGTCTTCTTGAATTTGTTATCCTGTGAAAGTGGTCAGCTCACTCGCTTCAAATATTTTCTTCTAGATTTCTTCTCATTTTTGTGAAATGGAGATCCACACTGCTGGAGTTTTGTTGAAGGCAGAAACTTTAGAGGTGTTTAAGGGACTTTTAGATAAGCACATGATTATGCAAGGAATGGAGGGATATGCACTATGGGCAGGCAGAAGAAATTAGTTTAATTTTGTGTCATGTTCAGCAGAACATCCTATGTACAATGTGGTGTTTTTCAAGATGACCACTGCTGGCACCTTGTGGTGTTTGTCACTTCTATCATTTTGTAACACTGGGTAAGGATTGCTTGAAGTAATTCTCTGTCAGCAATCCTCCAATTTGGCCTTTGTCTATTAAATGATTAATTTAAGATTCGTGGTGGAGTGTACACCAGTGTAACGTATGTGCAGAAGAGGTCCTGCTCTTAGATATCAAGAAGATTTGTTGTATGAATGCAAAAACTGCAGCTACATTTGGTCAGTCATAAATACTAGAACTTATGGCACTGGGATAAGTACATCTGCTCCCTTTGAAAGCTGGACAAGAACACTTTGTCTCCATCCGAAGACAGTGTGTGACATCACTAGAATTGGTGGAGCCATTGCAATATAAACATGAACCCATTCAGAACCATTACCTTACATGACTAAGTAATGAGATTTACATTTCAAAATAGTCAGCATAGTTCAATTTTAATCTTTATTTTACTTTCACAGGTATAGCCAACAGATCAAAACTCAAAAAGCAGAAAAGAAACAATAGAACTGTGAAAAGAAGCAAGTTTTAGACAGAAATAGCTCAGTTATAAATTGTATCCCATCTCTCAAATTCTAGATTGTCTCCACCTTTTAATGACATGAGCATGAGTTGAAACATCCATGTTCAACTTGGATTTGTTCCAAGAAGGATGGTCGCTCTTTGTTTTAACTTTGGGCCTCTCTCTGCTGCTAATCTTCTTTCAGGTGCTATCTTTCTATGGGCTGTTCACAAGCTTCTGCTGCCTTCCAGGAGTTTTATTTCCTTCACTATATTCTTTAGGTTGGTTCAGCTGGTAAAATTCTTGCTGTCGAGTCAGATGCTTGCATTCATTCTCCACTTTTGGGAGGAGGCAATAGCCTGATGGTATTATCACTAGACTATTAACCCAGAAACCAAGGTAATGTCAAGTTCAAATCGCACTAAAGCAGACGGTGGAACTTGGATTCAATACACATCTGGGATTAAGAGTCCCATGATGGCCATGAAACTGTTACCAATTGTGGCAAAAAATCCATCTGGTTCGCTAATGTCCTTTAGGGAAGGAAAGCTGCCATTCTTATCTCGTCTGGCCTATATTTGACTCCAGACCCATAGAAACATGGTTGACTCTCATTGGGCAATTAGGCATGGCAATAAATATTGGCCTAGCCAGTGACGTCCAAATCCGATTAATGAATAAAAAAAACTTGACATGTTAATGGCATGAATAACACTGAAGGTGTGTAGCTTTGTTGGAGATACTGTCTTTTGGATGAACAATTAATCTGAAACTTTCTCTGCTTTTCTGGTGATCATGTCCCTTTGTTCTCCAGGACCGTACTATATCTATATTTTTGATTTTCACTCAATCACTCATTTGCTCGCTCATTTACTCACTCACACGATTCACTTATTTTCTCTATGGCAGTGTCCTTACACTCTATGGGATGTCAAACTAAGTAGCTCTACTCCTGCTCAGCCTTCCATCATTCTACATTCCTGACCTTCCTGTATGCTGGCTTTTTTCCAGCTTTTGAAAATACCATCCTGCACTACAATCCCACTGGCCCTTTTTGGACCCATCATTGCTGAGTTGCCGATCAGAATCTTTGTTATTCCATTGTTCCTATAAGGACATTCAGTCATGGGTAGGTTCCAAAACAAGCTGCAGATAGAGGAGAAAGTGAGGACTGCAGATGCTGGAGATTAGAGTCGAGAGTGTGGTGTTGGAAAAGAACAGCAGGTCAGGCATCATCCAAGGACCAGGAGAATCGATGTTTCAGGCATAAGCTCTTCATCAGGAATGCCCGAAAATTCAGATAGACCTGATTTCAATACAAGAGAATGGAATGCAATAATGACAACATGATTGACCACTCCTGCTCCATGACATTAAGGAGGTTTAAAATAGAAAATGCTCATATTTTTCTTTCCTAATTTTATTGAAGGAAGTTACATTGGCAACAATGCTAATATCCATTTGCATAAGCATTTTCATCTGAACTCACAGCTTCTATCACCCTACTTTGAGGCTTAAGATCCTTGTTCACTTTTTCCACTCACCCAGCAATGACTACTTTAAGCTCCCTACTCTCCACTTTGCCCCATTGATCCTTATTTCTACCCATCACGATCTTTTATCTTACCTCTGCATATCCTCCTGCATTAAACTTGATTCTTCCTTAACAAGTCCATCAGTATCTTCCAACCTTCATTATCATTCTATGACAGGCTCATTATCGCACTCAATCATGCTTCCTGAATGCCCCTTTATTCACTGACACTGGCTTTCTTTCCTAGTGCACTCAATGTTGGTTAATCTTGACAACCTTCTTCCCATTTTCCAAGCCCAATGATCACAATAATTTCCCTCAAATGGATGGTGACACCATGCCCATTGGCAAAGCCTCTCTGCTTTATTTTCCTTCCTCTATCTGACCGTATTTTCCAAGTCAGCAGCATGACAACAGCAGCACATCACAAAGTTCAACCAGACACTGCGTACATGCTTGGGAAATTTGGTGAATGGGAGAATTTAAAGGGTTGTTTTTAAGAGCTAATATTGTTCAACAATTCAATCTACTTTGCATTTGTAATTTAGCTACAATTTACTGTTAAAATTAAGCTTATTTCAATTTCACTCATGGATAAACAAGCTCTTTACTGGAGAAGCAGCTTTTGTTAGTTGATCAGGTAGTTAATTTGGACCAAATTTTCCAGCTAGCAATGTGATTGCTCTGTAGAGTTTTAGTTAGTGGTTTTTCTAAGCTCACAAGGTCAGCAGCACAATGACAGCAGCTTGTCACTGTGTCCATTGAGTGTGAGCTTGGGAATTTGGTCAGCAAAAGATTTCACCGCAGTGAGAGAGGAGGCCCAGTCTAAACAACTGACAGATTAAAGATCAGAAAGCTTAAGTAACAATAAGAAGTCATAAGCGAGTACCTGGTCAATATTATCTTTTAGCTTTAAATTTTACATTTTATTAATACTAGTGTTATGAAGGAGTAGGTGTGTACTGTAGCTTTAAGAGAGAGAGGAAGCTAGTAAGGACTGACTGAAAGCAAAGAGTATCCTGAACAATTTAAAAATATAACACTTGGTCAAAACAATTAGCTGGAGTTGTTTTGCCATGGAACAAAAATGAATTCAAGTTCAGCCAATCAGGTTAAATTATGCCCCAGATATCAAAATCCAATCAAATTTGAATTTTACTGTTTGAGGTGACATCAAACCAATGATGTGATCCGATGTTTTGGGGTATAAAACAAAACATTTTGAACAGTTAGGGGGAGAACTGCCAAGAAAACTAACAAGTATAGATGTTAGCCGAATAGCTCTCTGACAGGTACCTGTTCATATGAAAGATCCGTGATGCAGAATACTGAAGAAAAGACGACAGAGGAAGATACAAAGAGAAGATTCGACAGCTGGCTGGTTTTGAAATTTGGATTTTTTTTTGTAAATCTTAATTGGGGTTTCTATCGAACCAGCATTGTAGAGTGGGAGGTAAAAGATAAGTTTAAGACAAAGGAGTTGTAAATAGTGGTTTAATGTTCACTTATGGACTTAAAGAATAAAGTAGTTAATTTTTACTTAAAATAGTGACCTCTGGATTAGCTCTTTGCCTCTCGAAATTTTACAGATTACGGCGCAAGGTGAGTTTCTCTGTGTACTTAGTTTAAATTAGCAGAGGGGTTTACCCTGTGTCATAACAAGCTAGATGTGTTAAGAAGTAAGATACTTCATAAAAGCAGGAAGGTTTATTAGTATTGATAATTGTTGCTAACAGTATCAAGCTTTTTAAATAGATAACGAAATGGTCCTCCAGCCTTACATCCTGTGTTATGTAAGGACTTCAATATTCTTCTCATGTGCTGGATAGAGTCAAAACGTGTGGTGCTGGAAAGGCACAGCTGCTCAGGCAGCATCTGAGGTGCAGAAAAGTTGACATTTCGAGCATAAGCTCTTCATCAGGAATAGGGGAAGGCCCAAGGGGACTGAGAGATAAATGGGAGGGGGGTGGGGCTGCGGGGAAGATAACTAGGAATACAATAGGTAGATGAAGATGGGGGGGTGATGGTGATAGGTCGGGGCAGAGGGTGGAGTGTATAGGTGGGAAAGAAGATGGACATGTATGACAGTTCAAGAAGGCGGTGCCAAGTTGAAGGGTTGGGTCTGGGGTAACTTGGGGGGAGGGAAGATGAGGATACTGGTGAAATCAACATTGATCCCCTGTGGTTGGAGGGTCACATGGTGGAAAATGAGGCATTCTTTCTCCAGGCGTTGGATGTTAGGGTTTAGTGGTGGCAGAGGCCAAGGACTTGCATGTCCTTGGCAGAACGCGAGGGAGAGATGAAGTATTCAGCCACAGGGGTTGTTTAGTGTGTGTGTCCCAGAGATGTTCTCTGAAACATTCTGCAAATTGGTGTCCTGTCTACCCAATGTAGAGGAGACCACATCAGGAGCAACAGACACAGTAGATGGCATGTTTGAATGTGCAGGAAAATCTCTGCCAGGTGTGGAAGAATCCTTTGGGACCTTGGATGGAAGTGAGGGGGGAGGGAGGTGGGGGCGCAGGTTAAACACCTCTTGCAATGGCAAGGGAAAATGCTGGGAGTGTAGGGTGGGTTGGTGGGGGGCATGGACCTAACAAGAGACTCATGGAGAAAATGGCCTCTCCTAACATAGATAGGGCTGAGGAGAGAAATATATCTCTGGTGGTGGGGTCTGCTTGCAGGTTGTGGAAATGGCAGAGGATGATGTGTTGTATCTGGAGGTTGGTGGAGTGGAAGGTGAGGCAGAACAAAGAGACCTTGGAGTGCAGGTTCATAGCTCCTTGAAAGTGGAGTCGCAGGTAGATAGGATAGTGAAGAAGGCATTTGGTATGCTTTCCTTTATTAGTCAGAGGATTGAGTACAGGAATTGGAAGGTCATGTTGAGGCTGTACAGGATATCAGTTAGGCCACTGTTGGAATATTGCATGAAATTCTGGTCTCCTTCCTATCGGAAGGATATTGTGAAACTTGAAAGGGTTCAGAAAAGATTTACAAGGATGTTGCCAGAGTTGGAGGATTTGAGCTATAGGGAGAGACTGAACAGGCTGGGACTGTTTTCCCTGGAGTGTCGGAGGCTGAGGGGTGACCTTATAGAGGTTTACAAAATTATGAGGTGGGGGAGTTCAGAACTAGAGGGCATAGATTTAGGGTGAGCGGGGTAAGATATGAAAGAGACCTGAGGCGCAACTTTTTCACACAGAGGGTGGTACGTGTATGGAATGAGCTGCCAGAGGAAGTGGTGGAAGCTGGTACAATTGCGATATTTAAAAGGCATCTGGATGGGTATATGAATAGGGAATGTTTGGAGCAATATGGGCCGGGTGCTGGCAGATGGGACTATATTAGGTTCAGCTATCTGGACCAAAGGGTCTGTTTCCATGCTGTACATCTCTATGACTCTATGGATGGCGGTGGTGGTGGTCTGGGGGGGGGGGGGGGGTGGGAGTGGGATTCGGGGGAGGGTTCCATCCTTGATAGAGGGGTGGGGTTCAAGGGCAAAGGTGTGGAAAGTGGAGGAGATGTGCTGGAGGCCATCATTGACTACATAGGAGGGTCCACGCCGCCCCCACCAACCCACCCTCCACTCCTGGCATCTTCCCCTGCAAAAGGTGTAAACCCTGTGCCCACACTTCCTCCCTCACCTCCATACAAGACCCCAAAGGGTCGTACCACATCCAGAAAAGATTTTCCTGCACTTTCACACACATCATCTACTGTGTCCATTGCTCTCGATGCGGTCTTCTCCACATTGGGGAGACAGGACGCTAACTTGTGGAACGTTTCAGAGAACATCTCTGGAACACACGCACTAAACAACACCACCGCCTTGTCGCTGAACACATCAACTCCCCCTCCCAATCCGTCTTGGGATCCTCCAGCCATACAGGATCAATGTTGATTTCACCAGTCTCCTCATCTCCCCTCCTCCCATTTTATTCCATTTCAACCCTTCAACCCGGCACCAGCCTATTGAACTGCCCTATCTGTCCATCTTCTTTCCCACTTATCTGCTTCCCCCTCCACTCCAACCTATCACCATCACCCCCAGCCTTCATCGACTGATCGCATTCCAAGCTACCTTGCCCCCAGCCACACACTCCTCCCACTTATCTCTCAGCCGCCTTGCATCCCCTACATTCCTGATGAAGAGCTTATGCTCAAAATGTCGATTCTCCTGCTCCTCGGATGCTGCCTGAGCGGCTGTGCTTTTCCAGCACCACACATTTTGACTCTGATCTCCAGCATCTGCAGTCCTCACTTTCTGGTCGGCGTGGACGGGTTGGACCGAAGGGTCTGTTTCCATGCTGTACATCTCTATGACTCGATGACTTTATGATGGATCACTATTTGCACTAAAGGTGTTTAGAGTTGCAGTAGCTTGAGACCTGGCTTTCAGAGTTTAACAGCAGCTGGTGTCACTCTGGTGTACCCGTGAAGCTGAGGTACCCCCGGCAGTTTTCAAGTATGCAGCAAGAGAGGGGAATGGGTGACCACAAGACAGACAGAAAGAAACAGGTAGATCATGATGAGGTTGTTGAATGCATCTTAATCTCCAACCAGTATCCAGTTCTGACAATTGATGAGTGAACATTCATCGAGGCAGTGCAGCCAGAGCCAAGTCCATGGTGCCATGGTTTACTGTATGGGGTGAGGGGCTTACCTGAGAAACCTAAAGAGCAATAGTGTTTGATTGTTCAACATTTAAGAGAATAGGTCAGTATTTTCACAATGGCAGGAATGAATTCAGAAAGGTATGTGGTCTTCTTGGTGCCAGGGTCAAAAATACCACAGCTAGCTGAGGAATACCCAGAGAGGGGGAGAGTGGACCTCCAGCATTCATGGTTCACATTGGTATGAACGAAATAAGCAGAAAGGGGGATATCATAATGCAATCAGAATTCAGGATCCTATATAGGAAATTACAAAGCAGGACCTCAAAAGTAGTCATTTCCAAATTATTTCCAGTACAATGGGCAAATGATTATACTAACAGGAAGATAAAACAGACAGTCCCATCTGTTGTTATTACTGGATAAGTCAGATCCCAGACAGAAACCTGGCTTCATAGATCATAGTTGATTTGCTTTGATGTTAACAAAGTTGTCTCTCACTGAAACATAAGCATAGATTCTGATTTACTACGAAAACAGAAGTTTAATAACAAAAGAAATGAAGATAGGATAAATCAAAGATACAAATTCAAAGATTATTAAGCACCAATCATCTACTCTCATTAATCACATAACAGGCCTTTATAAATTGGAAAGAAACAAACAATTTTGCATCAGTATTTACTATGGAAATGATATGGAAAATATAGACTGTAGGGAAATAGATGGTGACATCTTGTAAAAATATTCCAGAGGAGGAAGTGCTAGATGTCTTGAAAAGAGTAAAGGTAGATAAATCCCCAGGACCTGATCAGGTGTACTATGGGAACACTGTGGGAATCTAGAGAAGTGATTGCTGGGCCTCTTGCTGAGATATTTGTATCATCCATAGTCATAGGTGAGGTGCTGGAAGACTGGAAGTTGGCTAATGTGGTGCCACTGTTTAAGTAGGGTAGTAAGGACAAGTCAGGGAATTATAGACCAGTGAGCCTGATGTCGATGGTGGGCACGTTGTTGGAGGGAATCCTGAGGGACAGGATATACATGTATTTGGAAAGGCAAGGACTAATTAGGGATAGTCAACATGGCTTTGTGCGTGGGAAATCATGTCTCACAAACCTGATTGAGTTTTTTGAGGAAGTAACAAAGAAGATTGATGAGGGCAGAGCTGTAGATGTGATCTATATGGACTTCAGTAAGGCGTTTGACAAGGTTCCCCATGGGAGACTGATTAGCAAGGTTAGATCTCATGGAATACAGGGAGAACTAGCCATTTGGATACAGAACTGGCTCAAAGGTAGAAGACAAAGGGTGGTGGTGGAGGGTTGTTTTTCAGACTGGAGGCCTGTGACCAGTGGAGTGCCACAAGGATCGGTGCTGGGCCCTCTACTTTTTGTCATTTACATAAATAATTTGGATGCGAGCATAAGAGGTATAGTTAGTAAGTTTGCAGATGACACCAAAATTGGAGGTGTAGTGGACAGCGAAGAGGGTTACCTCAGATTACAACAGGATCTGGACCAGATGGGCCAATGGGCTGAGAAGTGGCAGATGGAGTTTAATTTAGATAAACGTGAGGTGCTGCATTTTGGGAAAGCAAATTTTAGCAGGACTTATACACTTAATGGTAAGGTCCTCGGGAGTATTGCTGAACAAAGAGACCTTGGAGTGCAGGTAGATAGAATAGGGAAGAAGGCATTTGTTATGCTTTCCTTTATTGGTCAGAGTATTGAGTACAGGAGTTGGGAGGTCATGTTGCAGCTGTACAGGACATTGGTTAGCCCACTGTTGGAATATTGTGTGCAATTCTGGTCTCCTTCCTATTGGAAAGATGTTGTGAAACTTAAAAGGGTTCAGAAAAGATTTACAAGAATGTTGCCAGGGTTGGAGGATTGGAGCTATAGGGAGAGGCAGAACAGGCTGGGGCTGTTTTACCTGGAGCGTCAGAGGCTGAGGGGTGACCTTATAGAGGTTTACAAAATTATGAAGGGCATAGATAGGGTAAATAGGCAAAGTCTTTTCCCTGGGATCAGGGAGTCCAGAACTAGAGGCCATAGATTTAGAGTGAGAGGGAAAAGATATAAAAGAGACCTAAGGGGCAACTTTTCCACACAGAGGGTGGTACGTGTATGGAATGAGCTGCCAGAGGAAGTAGTGGAGGCTGGTATGATTGCAACATTTAAGAGGCATTTGGATGGGTATATGAATAGGAAGGGTTTGGAGGGATATGGATCGGGTGCTGGCAGGTGGGACTAGATTGGGTTGGGATATCTGGTCGGCATGGACAGGTTGGACCGAAGGGTCTGTTTCCATGCTGTACATCTCTATGACTCTATGACTGTAACTTCTGCATAATACCCAAAACACCCCACTGGTAAAGTACCACAAACGCCACTTGTTTAATACTTACATCAGAGACCTTGTATCTACTATCACTCAGTAAGTTCAATTCACTTGTGACTTCAACCTTTAAATTCAAACTGCAGATAGATTCTTACTTGAGCTATTATAATCCTGCTAAAATGGATTCAGCTTTAAGTAACCTCTTCAATGGATTATGTGAACACGTCTGGTCTTGGGTTAACACTAACTTTTCACTCTAACATAACCTAATTCATGATATAGCCCTCCATTCTCAGGAATATTTATTTACACAGCCATCCTATATGTAGACTTCACATGACTGCTCCAAACTCAAAGAGAAAATAAAAGAAACCTCTCTCTCTAAAAGATCGGTGTTTCCCTTATGCTTAAAAGAAATCCTCTTATGACCTTCTAAACTGAAGTTTGTTTATCTTGTTTGGTTGTAAAACTCTATCAGTGTACAAAAAGAAACCATTAAAACTGTTTTAAAGAAAACACAATGTCAACAAAAACTCACAGGTTACTAACTCAAAAATCAGAAACCCAGGTTTCTACCATTTATATCACATTACATAGCTGGAAAGATGGTGCAAGATAGAGGGTTTTAGATTCTTGAGATATTTGTGAGAAAGATGGGATTTACATAGGCTGGACAGATCGCACCTGTCTCAGTTTCTAGCAAGATACTTGCTGATGCTTTTGGAGAGGATTTAATCTAATTTGGCAGGATGTGGATCTCAAAGTAATATCAGAGAGCGATACCAAGATGTGCAGAATAATGCAGGAGATGGATAGCACCAGGATAAAGAATAACTAACTAACAAGAGGGTTGGAGTAAATGGGGAAGTAATAAAATCCTAATCAGGATTACTGGCATTTATAGGCATGCACAGAGTATGGTAAATATATTGATGAGTTACTGGTTCAGATTACTACGCAGAAATACAATGTTGTGGCTATAACAGAGACCCGGCTTAAAACAGGGCAGGACCAAGTTTTAAATATTCCTCAGTGCAGAGTGGAATTTAGCAGCCAGGTGTGAGATAGCCAGGACCTTTGATGTGTGAATAACTCTCTGAATGCCTGTTATCGAACCTTGTGCAGACTTCACGATCAATTGAATTATGTATGTTCTTCTCAATTTTTCAGAATCTACTCCAACAAAACCAAGGTTCATCTCAGGGATTATTGAGGGTTTTCCAAAAAACAGTAAATTAATTTCTTTATGATTTCTTTCTGTGGAATGAGACAGAGCAGAGATATTTCTTTTGGCTTGACAATGATACTGCAGGTTACTAACTATTGTGTCAGCCCTCCTACTCAGTTTGTCTGGGTGGCACGGTGGCACAGTGATTAGCACTGCTGCCTCACAGCGCCAGAGACCCGGGTTCAGTTCCCGACTCAGGCGACTGACTGTGTGGAGTTTGCACATTCTCCCCGTGTCTGTGTGGGTTTCCTCCCACAGTCCAAAGATGTGCAGGTCAGGTGAATTGGCCATGCTAAATTGCCCATAGTGTTAGGTAAAGGGGTAAATGTAGGGGAATGGGTGGGTTGCGCTTCGGCGGGTCAGTGTGGACTTGTTGGGCCGAAGGGCCTGGTTCCACACTGTAAGTAATCTAATATATTCCCTGGATTTACATGGAAGCAGACTTGATGTCAGACCTAGTTGAATTTATCCACATGCCAATGAGTAATCTGTGAAAAGACAACCAAATATTGCCTGTAGGTAAGTGGTTACATGGAAATTTGACAAAACCTGATACTCGAGATGTTGAAATCTTTGAGTGCATTTTCCAGGTAAGCCTCCCAGGTCGTAATCATTTGTGGTGTTCCACCAAACCTTTCCCCCTTTGTCTTACATCATATGTTAACATGTAAAATATCTAAAAGTTTTGATATATTTGTGTGGAGCCACAGAAAATGGGGGAGATACTAAATGAATATTTTGCATCAGTATTTACTGTGGAAAGGATATGGAAGATATAGACTGTAGGCAAAATGTCCAGACTACAGAGGAGGATGTCTTGAAATGGTTAAAAGTGAATAAATCCCCAGGACTTGATCAGGTGTACCCGAGAACTCTGTGGGAAGCTAGAGAAGTGATTGCTGGGCCTCTTGCTGAGATATTTGTATCATTGCTGAAAATGTGTTGCTGGAAAAGCGCAGCAGGTCAGGCAGCAACCAAGGAGCAGGACAATCGACGTTTCGGGCATGAGCCTTTCTTCAGGAATGAAGAAAGTGTGCCAAGCAGGCTAAGATAAAAGGTAGGGAGGAGGGACTTAGGGGAGGGGCGTTGGAAATGCGATAGGTGGAAGGAGGTTAAGGTGAGGTTGATAGGCCGGAGTGGGGGTGGAGACGGAGAGGTCAGGAAGAAGATTGCAGGTTAGGAAGGTGGTGCTGAGTTCGAGGGTTGGGACTGAGACAAGGTGGGTGGAGGGGAAATGAGGAAATATTTGTATCATTGACAGCATATAGTGACTGATACAAAGATAATTTAATTTAAAGCTGTCAGAAAAATAAGAACATAGGAGAATAGACTTACTAGCAGAAGTAAGCCATTTGGCCCTTTAATTGCCATTTGACAATTTTATGGTTGATCTGGCTATGGTCTCAACTCCACTATCATGTCTATCCCCTTTCACCCTTGACTCTCATCTAAATCAGCTTTGACCAAATTTAATGATTCAGACTCCAATCCTTTCTGGGAAAGAGAATTACACAGACTACCAACCTTCTGAAAGAAAATAATTCTCTTCATCTCCATTTTATTCCTAAATGTATCTCCTAGTTCTAGTCTCCCCCACAAGAGGAAACAACTTCCCAGTATTCACTCAACCAACTTCCTTCAGGATCTTTTATGTTTCCATAAGATGACTTTTCATTCTGTGAACCTTTTTTGTAAGATAAGTCCTTCATCATGAGTGAACTGAACCTTCTCTGAACTGATTCCAATGCAATTACATTATTTTCAAATTTGGAGACCAAAACTATGCACAATACCTCAGATGTGGTCACACTAAGGCTGTGTATAGCAGTAGCAAAATTTCCCTACTGTTGTATTCCATTCCCAGAATTACAAAATGCTAAATACATTAAGATTTAAATAGTTCTTAACAGTGATTAAACTTGTCAGTTACAGTCTAAGAGAAGTTTTCTGCCCTGCACGAGGCAGGCTGCTGCCAGTTCACCTTGTCCCAGTGGTCTGTGGATGTTGACTGCTTTCCAAGGGCCTCAAACATTTACTTTACTGCCCTTTTTTACTATTTCAGACCTATTATAAATGCGTGAATCAGTGACATATTTTCCACACATGCTCAAAAGTGGTTGAATTTTCCTGTCCGGTGCTCATTCTGACATCAAGTTTAAAATTTTTGTTTAAAGATTGTTTTTGATCTTTGAGTTTTGCCCTACATTTTTGATTTCTGGAGTTTTGTTCCTTCAAATTTGGCTATAGCTCGGGGCATTATTCTCTGCTTAAAATAAAGCAACTGGATCATTTTTTCCATGAGACATAATTTAAGCCAAAAGTTTTAAATTTCACAGTCATTTAGAAAATTTTGCTGACATTATTTTTGTAGACCACAGTTATATGTATATCCAACAAATATTTTAGATATGTGGACATCATATGAAGATATGATATATTTTTGATGAAGTTGAACGAATA
The DNA here is from genome assembly GCF_037043375.1 of Chiloscyllium plagiosum. Lineage (NCBI taxonomy): Eukaryota > Metazoa > Chordata > Chondrichthyes > Orectolobiformes > Hemiscylliidae > Chiloscyllium > Chiloscyllium plagiosum. The sequence goes on from NW_028270145.1 coordinate 59,163,473, forward strand.
TTCTTTAGAAAAAACTATGCCTTTATAATAACATCTGAAATCCATTTACTGAAAGGCTGTGGCAATACAAGAGCTTGGTTAAAAATAAATTTCAATTGCGCAATTTAACCTCTTAGGTTTGAAGCAATGCTGTGGTTGTGAGTTGGTGCACACGACTTAGATGTAGTGCGAGGAAAGGAATTTAATTATAAAATATTTGTACAGTTGCAGCGTATGAAATTTAGTAGCAAAACATGGATATATGTTTTCCGCCTTGAATAATTTAGTTATTGATGCATGTTACAACAGGTTGGGCAAGGACTGGGAAAACAGATGCTTCAACAAATGAGTGTTAAGCAAGGATGTCAACTGTTCACCATCTAGGTTACAGTCATCTCATTTGTAATGTTAAATTAAGTCGCGATTTACAGGTTCTGTTTCAAAAATTACATATGAAGTCACTGGTGGAAGGATGGGTGGAATCATTGGCTTCACAGCATGCTGGCTTATCCCATAGAGATCTGACTCTTTTCTCCTCAAATGTTGAGATTGCTTGATGACAGAAATTTCTCAACGGAAATCTGCCTGGGCCTGATTTTTCTGAGATTGGCCATCAGATAGTCTTTGTATCTGAGACTGTAACATTCTATTGTGCTGGTTTCCATATTCAGCTGACTTTGGAATGCTGCATATGCGAGAATCCTCCAGGTGAACCTGAATCTGATCAAGTTGCAGGTAGGTCTTAAGAAACAAATGTGGAATGCATCCTGTAGACACTGGTGAGAAAACAGAGATAATGTTTCGAGTCCAGTGACCCTTCTTCAGAACATAGACTTCAGCATCCACAGTTCTTTGTTTCATTTTATTGGAATGCATCTAATTGCTTTGTGTGACACCAGCAGGTTGTCCATTCGTCAAAATCACAGAGAAGTGGACTCAGAACCACCGCCTGCTATTTGTTTTGATACAAACTTCATGTTCCATGTCTGTCTGTCCTTTCTCTCATCCTTGTTTCCAGGGATTGGGCCATGGACTTCCTTTGGATTGGTCTGCAGTTATTGATAAAGTACTACAATGGTTTGTCATTGCCTTCTGAAAGATGTCTGACCAGGAAACTCTCCCACCCTTACTGTATAACATTAGGTGAATTGGAAGGATGAATAAGCTGTTAATCGACCCGATTGGCCTTGTAATGAATGCACCTTCCATCGTCAACATATTGTGGTGTGGAACCCGATCCCGCAGCTTCCAGCCCAGAGCGAGGGATGTTACTTCAGTGTCATACTCCAGGTCTACAAAGATACGTAACTGTTGGTAGGAAGGTATGTCTTTCAAGAACACATTTGTCAGGACACATGAATTGATTTAAAATTTTCTTAAAAATGATCAAAAATGCCAGAGTCTTTTTTTGCTAGTAATCTTCCAGCCTAAGAATTTCGGTGTTTATTAAGGGAGAGTCAGTGAGCTAACTTTGAACATTATAGACATACACAATCTGAACATTTGCAATAATGTAACAGGAAGGTTTTCTAGAAAGCTATACTTGCCATAAATGTACACAAAATGCAAGACTTTGAAGTTTTGTATTTGTCATAAATTTGTCACTATGCTCTTAAATAATCCTTGCAGTTTACTGAGAACCCTCTGCTTTACAAACACTTTGCTTCAATTAAAATATCATCTTATCTGAAAGTTCATACTTTAAAGTTTTGAACATAAATATATTGTTAAATTACCCATTGCAAACATGTGGTGTTCGGCATTTTGAACTCCATACAATCTTGGATTTCAAGCAAGAACCTAATTAAACATGGAAATTCACAGCCATCCACAAACTCAACCATCACTCATCACCTAGGGACCAATTGACTTCCATTTGGTTCATCTTTCTGGTGAAAAAGAAATAGGCAAATGAAACATTAAAGCTCAATGTATGTTAGACGAATGTTAACAAATTCTATTGACCTTTCATTGTAGTACAATGATTTCTTTATCCAGTTTATCAAGGTGCATAACAGGGAATCAGCAACAACAATGCAGGATGTGCAATAACATTCCATCTTACTTTGAAAAAAGAACTTTGAACTGATACACGTCACATGATGAGAATGTCACCTTGTTTCCTGTTCTTAATATAATAGCAGAAGCTGTTATGCTGAGACAGGAATCCATCAGGAAGTCATCAAATCCGCTATAACAGAACTAAGTGAACATGATAATAAGCAACCCTTAAATTTATGCATCTGAGTTAATTTGTGTAAAATTTTCGTACATTGCCATAATTTTCATTTTCACATGGAGAAAAACTAACATTTGTAAGTCTGTCTGGATTTTGACATCTGTAAAACCCAACTGACTTTTTTTTGAGGGTAAACCAAGTAAAGTACTACAGAAACTGAAAAAATAAAGTTAAAAATCACACAAAACCAGGTTATAGTCGAAGAAACCTGTTGGACTATAACCTGGTGATGTGTGATTTTTAACTTTGTCAACCCCAGTCCAACACCTCCACATCATGAAAAGAAAACTGAAAAATGGAGAACGACTCTTGCAAATCTGTTCCGATTCCACATTCAGCTGAGAATACAATCTCCTGGAAATTTGATTTGATAAATCCTTACAGTTTACTTAGAACTCTCTCCTCTACAAAACCTTTGCTTCAATTAAAGCATCATCTCATCTGAAAGAAACTACATGCTTGTGGCAGAAGAGGCTTAGAAAATTATGCATTGTAATTACATTTATTTTACTCTATATCTAATCTTGTGTGTATGATAGTATGTGAGTTGAGGGAGTGCGTCGTTAACCTCCAGGGCAAATGGGTAACAACAAATAACCTTCTCTCTTAAAGAAAGGAACTCACAAAAATCCTGCTGCTGGAATTTTTAAAATAGGAACAATCATTCTGAGCGTATGAAAACATATGCTCCTCCTGTACAAAACACATTGAACACAGGTAGTAAAAAAACACATAACTTCTGTCTGTGATGTTACAAATGAAAGATTTATAGGATTGTTACATTTTGGAGTTGTGTCATTCATTTTGGGTAAAAGAAAGAGGTCACGCAACCTGTTCTGTAGTTTGTTTGACATAAGACCTCAGTGAGATATCTGTTAAAGATTAAAGAAAAGGCTAGGTTGCCTTGCTGGAAAGAATATAGAAGGTGTTCACATTTGGAGTCAGTAGCATCTATGTTGATAGTGGTTAGATTACCAGTTTCCAAAGTCCAAGGATGATGCTGAGAATATTGGAGATTATGAAAGGGCTTCTTTTAAACTGTCCACTTATTTCCAAAGCACGATGGAGTTGGAATCTAAATAATAGCTAATTCACATTTGTTTTTTGGATATGATTTGATTTGATTTATTATTATCCCCTGTACCTAAATACAGTGAAAGGTTTCATTTTGTGTGCGGTACAGGCAGATCATAACATAAAAAGATTATAAACTGATTGAACAGAGCAAGGAAGTCAAAGTTACAGCTGCAAAGAAGGGGTACAAAAAACAAGATCAACATTAGATGTGAACTTTGAGAGGTCCATTCAGAAGCCTAATAACAGCGGGGAAGAAGCATTGAGGCCAATGTGTTTCATATTGCCATGGAGTTGGGATTTGAGAATGAGACAGTGTTTATGAAACCTTTGAAGCAAAGGATTACAAGCTTTCCTAAAATATCACTGAACCTTCCAGACAGGCCAGTCTGCCAGGATCCAGGAGAGAGGAAGAACAGTTCGAGGCAAACATCTCTATGGTTTCTATGCAGGGAAACAAGCGAGAGCTCGTGTTCAGATTGAAAAAACAATTTCGGGAGGATTGGAAATAAAGCTGGAAGATTCATCTAACTTGAGTTGGAGAAAGAAACATCAGGGAAATTCCTCACCATGAAAAATAGTTTTGGGATTAAGAGTTACCAAGCTTGGAGAGGGAAAGAATGGAAGTAAACCCACAAGAACTAAGAATCCCTTTAGTCAGTTCAGAAACAAAATAAGGTATAAATGTGAAGTAGGATTTTCAGTGATGTTAAAAGTAGATGGGGACAGTGCATTGGTAGTTTGAAATATAAACTGCCAGTGCAATTAGAGAATGGCACTCTGAGGTTACTTGCCACTGCAAAGGTCTCAAAATATGAAATCATGTTATATCATCTTTCCAGCTTTTAAGAGAAAGTTCAAGTTTCTAACAGGGATCTTAATAAGTAGATGTCCCATGGCTACAGTAAATTGGCTGTTTTCCAACAACGGGTCATTATATTTGTAATATGCATTTCTGCTGATATAGTTGCCAAACAGTGGCCTCCAAGTTGCACTTAGGTTGCAATGTGCAGGTGCCTTTTTTTTTAAATTGGATAATACTTTGTTTTTCTATACTGGGCACCTCTTTATGTACTAATGAAAATAATTAAAGAGTGGAGCTGAATTAAAGAAATCCAGTCTATTTTTGTGCAGAAAGTTAAATTGCTGTCAGTAAGTATAAGCCTGAGGTTTGTTACTCTATATTTGCTATTGATGAGTGCTTGCAAATTTCTGGCTCCAAATCAATCTGCAAATTCTCCTCACCAACAGCAAAGAACCTGCAAGTAATCTTAGCATGAAATGGCTGTTTTCATTTGCTTTTTGACAGGATGTCCAAAATATGAAGTATTGTCTCAAAATTTTAGTCATAGTGGATTAATGGATAGGTAGTTAGTTATAGTTAAAGAGAGCCAGTTAGATAATTTGAGAATATTCCAGTTATATTGCTATATTATTCCAATATGATTTAAGAACTATATTGTAATGTGTAGATATACGTATTCATCCTGAGCTCCACTGACAAACAACGACTGTCAGTGTACCAAAGCAACAATGTGTCATTCCATAACGCATTGTGAAATGCAAGAAATACATTCAAAGAATGCGTTTGTGACTAAAAGCTGCGATTTGTTTTGAACTTCTGGAAGCCCGAAGACATAAAATCCCTAATCTTTTCAATTCTCCCACTCTCATTCCCTTTAACTCCTCCAAAGTCTATACTCTCCTATGCACTCCCACCTCACAGCACTGTGTTCTCTTCCCTTCCCACCCATTCAAATTCACCTATACTTCAAAACTTAAAAAAACCCTCCATCACTGTAGACTCACAACCGTTAATGTGTCGTTGGTAGTGCCATGGAAGATTGGTTCTTATCGATAAACAAGTTAATAAATATTCCAAAAGACTAACTGAAGACCACAAACAAAAGTTTCAAATTTTAGAAAGCAGACATGCCTTATTACATTTCCAAGTGCGAGCTACATCCAGTTTAATTATATCTCATCCTTTCTGTATTGTTGCATCACAATAATCACTCAACTGGGATTACTGACATCGGTTGAAACATTGTATTTTCCTCTAACATGCAATAACTCCTGTTGGGTTTGTTATCTGTTCACATTTAAGTTGCTTTGTGGTACTTCATCTGTTCTATGTGTTCTGATCACAGGGCTAGAGATTGCAGGTTTCTAAAAATATACTGAGATGCCAAAACACAAATTACAAATAATCTGTTTAAAATGATTGGGTACTTGGATCTCAAGGGCAACAAAATAGAATACAGGTGATACAAGCACTTGGTAAACAACCAGCAAAAGACTTGAAAGGCAAACCTAAAGTGAGCAAATACAAACTCCAAAGAACTGTAGATGCTGGATCTCAGAAACAAATACAGAAATTGCTGGAAAAGCTCAGCAGGTCTGGCAGCATCTGTGGAGTTAACAATTTGGTTCTTGTGACCCTTTTTCAGACCCTTGAAGTGGGGGTGGCAGAGCAGAGTTTGCAAGGCTGTGGGCAGGGAGTTGGTGGCATCGGGAGTGTTGATGCCCAATTCTCTGTCATTAAACCCATAAAACTGATCACTACTTCAGGATGTTACTTGTGTGCAGGTGAGTGCAGAAGTTCTGAATTTGCAGGGTGTCATTCAGGGTTCTGCTACAGACAATATTGAAGACAATCCCTTGTTTAGTCCTTTTCCACTTATATCCGTAATTCTTCTGACACACTACAAAAAGACCATTTTGTACACAGTCAAGGCAGCCGAGGGAAGGTTGATGACCAGGTTTGTAAGCAGGGGCCTACAGGTCTTTCCTGGACAGTGTGATGTAGAGGTGGGACCTTCTCTCTCGCCAAGACCAGCAGTGGAGGCCATGACACCAGACCATGCCAGTCTGGTCCAAGTTTGCCACTCTGGAGGGATGGAGGAATGCATAAAAATTATAGAATCCCTACAGTATGGAAGCAGGCTATTCGACCCTACAAGTCCACACCAACTCTTCAAAGAGCAGTCAACCTAGACCCAACACAACCCCCCCCCCCCCCCACCCTATCCCCATAACGCTGCATGTCCCATGTCCATGTCCAATCCACCCAAACTAGATGCAGTGGGCAATTTAACGTGGCCAATCCATCTAATCTGCACATCTTTGGACAATGGAAGGAAATCGGAACATCTGGAGGAATCCCACGCAAAAATGGGAAGAATGTGTAAACTCCATGCAGACAGTTACCTGAGGTTGGAATCAAACCTGGGTCTCCGGTGCTGCGAGGCAGCAATGCTAACCACTGAGCCACTATGCCATCCTGTTGGGAGGCAAAATAGGAAGAAGGTCAGCAAGGTGGTGGTGCAATGGTTATGTCTCTGAACTAGCAATACAGAACAGCTGGTTCATGTTCCAGGGGCATGTGTTCAACTCCCACAAAAAAATTGAGTCTAATAGAAATTTGGAGTGAAAAGCTAGCTCAATAGTGACATTGTCAATTATCGTAAAAATCCATCTGGTTCACCAGTGCCCTTAAGGAAGGAAATCTGCAGACCTTATATCGCCTAGCCTCCTGTGACTAAAGATTCACAGCAATATGGTTGACTTTTAACTGCCCTCTGGGTGATTAGGGATAGGCAATAAATTGGCTTAGCCAGTGACACTCTCAATGTGTGAACAAATAAAAGAAAACTGCAAACGCAAGCACCACTACCTTCATTCCGAAACCCCTCACTTTGCTGCTTTGCCTACTGCACTCAGCTCCCAACAAGGTTCATGCTCTCCTCTTCCCATTATCTTCTGCAACATCATTCCTCACTCACTGTAGCTCCCCAAACCGAACACCACCACTCCCCACCTCTACCCAACGTAATAGTGCCACCTACTTTCACCACACCTAATATCTTCCCTTTTCTCATTTCAGAAAAAGTCAAGACAAGTGGTGGGCTGTCTGACATTCAGCTCCTGACCCTCATGTGGAGAGTATCTTGACTCTGACCATGCTGAATGACTGACTGACCATGTCCTAACCCCCACTCTGGTACTGGAGGTTTCCCTTGCCTTACTGTGACAGGACCCCTGAACCAATGGCTATATCCCTTGACTTGACTGAGGACTGCTGACAACCATTGACAAGCTTCATGTCTTTGTGTGAGTGCTAAATGACATGGCAGTGCATCATTACTGTGTGCTTGGTCTCTCAATGGGCAAGGCACAAAAAGGTAAGGCAAAACACATCAGGGATGCTAAGGACATCCAGTTGCTTCAAAGTGAGTGAGTGCTAAGAGAGTAAATGAACAGACCAGAGACACAACCTGGTTCACTCCATGAGCTGGGTGTGGGACTCTGAGCGTAAAGTGTCCTTGTTGCAGCATTACAATAATAGATGCCCTTGGCCATACTGAGGTGCAACTTTGAAATGGAGAAAGATACAGTAAATGAATCAGAGATGTGCCATGAAGTTGGCACATGTTGGATGGCAGGTGAAGCAACTGGTGAGCTGAAGTTGTCAAGTATCTGCTCTGACTTCCATGTCAAGAATTCTCAACACCCAGTTCTTTTCACAGTTGGAGTCACAGAGTCAGAGAGATGTACAGCACAGAAACAGACTCTTCAGTCCAAGTTGTCCATAACGACCAGATATCCTAAATAAATCTAGTCCTATTTGTCAGCATTTGGCTCATACCCCTCTAAACAATTCCTATTCATATAACCAATCAGATGCTTTTTAAATGTTGTAATTGTACCAGCCTCCACCACTTCCTCTGGCAGCTCATACCATACACACACCACTCTCTGCCTGAATGAGTTGTCCCTTAGATCCCTTTTAAGTCTTTCCCCTCTCATGCTAAACCTATGCCGTCCCCAATCCCTTGGAAAAGACCTTGTCTAATTACGCTATCCATGCCCTTCATGATTTTATAAACTTCCATAAGGTCACCCCAGTTGGTGGTCGGATAGAAAAACACATGTTAGTGAGGTGCAACGTACAGTTAAAGAGACTGCTAACAATAAATAAACACCCTCAATCAGCAAATCACTGCTCCCATTGTGAGAATCTCACCTTAATGCCTAGAACTTAGTCAGAAGATGTTGAGGTGCTGGTATTGGACTGGGGTGGACACAGTTAAAATCATACAACACCAAGTTATAGTCCAACAGATTTATTTGGAAGTATTAACTTTCAGAGCACTGCTCATTCATCAGGTAACAGCGCTGTCCCACTAGTTACCTGATGAAGGAGCAGTGCTCTGCAAGCTAATAATTCCAAATAAACCTGTTAGATTATAAGCTGGTGTTGTGTGATTTTTAACTTAGTCAGAAGATGCATTGAGTTGTTTTCTCAACAAGACAGATCTCACTAGATTTCTCATGCAATTCTGCCACATATCTCACCGTAGCCCATTTCACTCAGGCTCATATAATATTCTGCCCCCAGGTTTCAAGCAGCATCTTAAATGCATGAAGCAAGGTACAGAGGCAGGGAGGATTGATAAATTAACAAATGGTCAAAACTGTTCAAAGTGAATTTTGGATAGTGTGAAATATTTTACTTTAAATCTAAAATAGAACTGATGATTTTCTAAATGGTGAGGAACTGGAAACAGTGGAAGTCCAAAAAATTCTGAGAGTCAAGGTACATCAATCATTAAAATATCATGAACAAGTACATAAAATACCCAAAAAACCTAATGGAATGACAGCCATTAAATCTGGACAACTTGAAAACAAGCGGTTAGAGTCAAAGCCTTGATTTGACCTCACCTAGAGTATTGTGAACAATTCTGGGCACCACACCAGAGGAAGTAATACTGCATTGGAAAGAGTACAGTTCAGATCTACCAGATGGATAGTTAAGATTCATGGTGTTAAATTTGAAAAATGACTTAGTCTGTCATTGAATACCTTGGAACTTGTAATGTTAGGGATTGTTTTGATGAAAATGTTTAAGATACTATAGAAACTGATAAGAATGAGAGAAAGAAATTATGTTCACTTCCTGTGGACTCTTGGATTAGTTAACATGAGCTTAATGTCAAAGCCAGGCACTTCAGGAAACACATCTAGACACAAAGGGTGGTATAAATTTGGAACGCTCTTCTGAGAATTGCAGTTGATGCTGGATTTTGCATTTTGTTAACCTGAAGTAGTAATGGGTATAGAGTAATGGCCAGTATATGGAGTCAGGCCACTGATCAGCCATGATATCATTCATTGGTGGAATAGACTTGAAGGCTATATGATCTACTTCTGCTCTTATGTTTCTAAGGACAACAGATGTAAGCTGTGCATTTCCAACCTCCTGCCTAATTAACCTGCCCCTGTTAATGTCAGCACCAAGGGGATGGATAACATAGAGAGGGAAAACAGAAATTAAAAATGCAGCAAGGAAAATTAATTGTAGAAAAAACATTGCAGGCAACCGAAAATAAATGTAAGATTGACACAGTTGGGACTGCATACAAGTTAAATGGGGATATTATGCAATCTTGGAATACAGATCAGAAAATATTCTCATTGGGAAAACAAAACTGTATCTTGCAATTAGCAAATAACAGAAATTAAAGTTTCTACACTACAATTATTTTCAATTATAGAGTTGAAAGATAATGTTTACTTATATAACATGGAGGTTATTCTGCCATTTATTTAGATCTTAAGATGAATAAAATTGGTGATAGTGTGCAATACAGAGAGATGCCTTATGAAATATTTATGAGGTACATCATGTTATCTATAAACCTGTAAAATGGCTTGAAATATTTATATATGTATATATGTAATTTGCAAAGCATTCATACTTATTCCCTATTTCTTACAACAGAGGGTTTTCTTTGTGTCTTTTAAATATCCAGTTAGCGGTTAGGATAATGGAAAAGATCTTTATTTCCGATAGGTGACAGCTATTCAACTTTTTCAACGTTATTATCACAGAGTTTCATTGAGCTTTGCTGCTCAACTAGCTTGAGCTCATAACCATGGTAATGAAAAATGTGAAGAACCATCTTAAAAAAAACGTTTATTTATATAACATTGTCAACTTCCTCAGGATATCCTAAATTCCTTCACAGCCAATGAGTTATTTTTGCGTGTAGTCATGGTTGTTTTGTAGACAAGTGCAGTAGGTAATTTGTGTACAGAAAAATCCCACAAAAACAAACTAGTTTGAAATAAATGACCAATTAATCTTTTTTGTTAGAATTGGTTGAAGTTTGAATGCTGGCTTCAACATTTGGAGAACTCATCTGTTCTTTTTTCAAGCACAAGATCTTTTACATCCACCTATCGCTCTCTGTTCCTGTTTAAACAAAGAACAAAGAACAATACAGCACAGGAACAGGCCCTTCAGCCCTTCAAATTCCTCAACTTCCTGCGTTCCAGTGAAACCAAACCCAGTCTATCCAACCTTTCTTCATCGCTAAACTCCTTTGTACCAGGCAACATCCTGGTAAACCTTTTATGTACCCTGTCCAAAGTATCCACATCCTTCTGGTAATGTGGTGACCAGAACTGTACTCAATGTGCAGTTTAATGTGCAGATTGGAGAGAGGAATGGTGATTTACTTCTTTAAGTAAAGTTTTCTGGGAATATTCTCTAACAGTTTGGAATGTATTTTCATATCTTGATTCTCTTTGATTCCAGCCAAATAGTTAAATTTGCAATTTGCCACTCTAGTTTTCTTATCTAATGCTTTGGGCATCTGCTTTAGAATATGTGCCAAAGGGAATGTAATTTTACCACGCTGCATTGTGTTACAATGTTGTAATAATAATCCATCTATTTATTGTTCTTATGCAATAACTGTAGTCATTAGTGAATGGCAATGACCATGATGACTAAATTTTCTCCAATAGACAGGAAATAATGTTCCCACATGTGATTTAATGTTTAGTCAGGCTTAGCCACACATAGCTATGTATGAGTCAGATGTTGAAGTATTCACCTCATGTTTTGACTAATACTGTTTTATTTGGCATACCTTACACCATATATAATGCAGTGTGGAATTAGTCCCTCCTACCTTGAGTGATGTTTTGAATGTGTAAATGTGACTGAACAGGATATTGTGGTTATAAGGACAGGTTAGGAACTGAATTTTGGGACAACAAATCACCGTCCAAACTGTTCAATTAAAATAGAAAGGAGAGTTGGAAGCTAATTGCAATTATATTAAAGAACATTTTTATTAAAATTGCTGAATCTTTTAGGAATATGTGATTAAGAAAATTGTCTACCTATTATAAAATATATCATTGATCATTTTTAAATGTTTCAATGACAATTAGAAGAGTTGAAATGCATGAACTTCCAAGAAATATAAGGGGAAATGGCTGTTAATAGTGTTATGCAAATTGTAGTAATATGCAGTTTTCAGAAGTTTGATTTCTGTAGGTTATTTCTGCTAGCAGCAAACAAAAGTTTAGATGTTATGCATCTGCTATAATGACCATTTACTACTTCTCTTAACAGTTAAAGAGCCGCTCAACCTAGTACAAATATTAATCCAGTTGTGTAATGTGCAATGTTTTAGGTAATAAAATCCTAATTAACAATGAATTCCTGCGTTCTTAACAATATGCTCTGGAGTGATGCAATCCAACCCACAAATAGTCATAAGATCATTTTTTAGTGATATTGTTTGAATGATAACTATTGCTTAGGACAGTAAAGCCATGCTGTTCTTCATATCTTACCGTGGGATAGTTTAATTTCAAAGAAGAGAGAAACCAGGACTTTGATTTTTTCAATATCTTATTTGAAAGCTGTCATATCGAACAGTGCAGCACTCCTTCAATACAGCATTGAAGTATGAGCCTGCAGTTTCTGAAGTGAAGCTTGAACTTGTGACTTTCTGATGCAGCGATGTGAGTGTTACCATTGTGTAAAGATTGAGGCTCCTATGTATTCAAAGTTTCTAGTTGTGAAGAAAGTTGACTGGACTCCAATTGTTAACTCTGCATTCTCTCCACAGATATTGCCAGGCCTGCTGACTTTCTATAGCTATTTCTATTTTTGTCTCAGAACTTCAGCATCCACAGTTCTTTATTTTATTTTATTAGAAAATGAGTGAACATTAGACTACTGATAGAGTGAACTCTATAATAGGGTAGTCTTTGACAAAATATGAATATGCCAGAATCATAAACTGGGATACAAACAAGAAAAAAATGTAGGAATGTCACAGCACAGACCAAAACAATTAGAATATAGAACGTTACAGCCCAGTTCCCTCAGCACTTCCTCATAAGACCTCCTTCGGCCTTTGATGTTGTGCCAACTTGTGAAAATAATCTGATGCCCATCTAACCTACACCATTCCATTATTATCCATATGTATGTCTAATGCCCACTTAAATGCACTTAATTTCAACGAGTCTACTGCCATTGCAGGCAGGCCGTTCCACACCCCTACTACTCTCTGAGTAAAGAAACTACCCCTAATATCTATCCTAAATCTATCACCCTTCAATTTAAAGCTATGTACCCTCATGTTAGTCTTTACCATCTGAAGAAAAAGGCTCTCACTGTCCACCCTATCTAACCTTCTGATTATCTTATACGTCTTAATTAAGGCACCTCTCAACCTTCTTCTCTCCAACGAAAACAGCCTCAGTTCCCTCAGCCCTTACTCATAAGACCTCCTTCCATACCAGGCAATATCCTAGTAAATCTCCTCTGAACACTTTCCAAAGCTTCCACATCCTTCCTTTAATGCAGTGACCAGAACCGCAATACTCCAGATGCGGCCTTACCAGTGTCTTGAACAGCTGAAGCATAACCTTGTGGCTCCTAAACTCCATCCCGCTACCAATAAATGCCAACACACCATATGCCTTCTTAACAACCCCATCAACCTGGGAGGCAACTTTCAGGGATTTATGCACCAAGACACCGATATCTCTCTGTTCATCTACACTGCCAAAAGTTTTACCATTAGCCCAGTACTCTGTATTCCTGTTACTTCTTCTGAAGTGAATTACCTCACACTTTTCCTCATTAAACTCCACTTGCCACTTCTCAGCCCAGCTCTGCATCTTATTTATGTCCCTCTTTAACCCACAACATCCTTCAGCACTATCCACAACTCTGCCTACTTTAGTGTCATCTGCAAATTTACTAACCCATCCTTCTACACCCTCACCCAGGGCATTTATAAAAATGACAAACAGCAGAGGCCCCTAAACAGATCCTTGTAGTACCCCACTAGTAATTGAACTCCAGGATGAACATTTCCCCTCAACCACCACCCTCTGTCTTCTTACAATGAGCTAATTTCTGATCCAATCCACTAAATCACCTTCAATCCTGAAACTCTGTAATTTGTGCATAGTCTACCATGTGGAACCTTATCAAACACTTTACTGAAGTCCATATATACTACATCAATCGCTTTTCCTTTATCCACTTGTTTTGTCACCTTCTCGAAGAACTCAATAACGTTAGTAAGGCATGACCTACCCTTCACAAAACTGTGTTGACTATCCCTAATCAAATTATTCCTTTCCAGATGATTATAAATCTATCTCTTGTAACATTTTCCATACCTTACCCACAACTGGCCTATAATTACCAGGGTTGTTCCAATTCCCCTTCTTGAATAAGGGGACAACATTTGCTATCCTCCAGTTTTCTGGCATTACTCCTGTCGACAATGATGACATAAAGATCAAAGCCAAAAGCTCTGCAATCACCTCCCAGATTTCCCAGAGAATCTGAGGGTAAATCCCATCCAGTCCAGGGGTCTTATCTATTTTCAGATGTTTCAAAATTGTTAAAACCTCCTCTTTGTCAACTTCAATCCCATCTAATCTAGTAGCCTGTATCTCCATATTCTCAATAACATTGCCCTTTTCCAATGTGAATACTGACAAAAAGTATTCATTAAGCGCTCCCCCATGTCCTCAGATTCCACGCACAGCTTTCCACTACTATCTTCAATTGGCTCTAATCTTCTTCTAGTCATCCTTTTATTCCTGATATACCTATAGAAGGCTTTAGGGTTTTCCTTGATCCTATCCACCAACAACTGCTCATGTCCCCTCCTGGCCCTTCTTAGCCCTCTCTATAGATCTTTTCTGGCTAACTCATAACTCTCAAGCCCCTTAACTGAGCCTTCATGCCTCATCCTCACATAAGCCTCTTCTTCCTCTTGACAAGAGCTTTAACTTCTTTAGTAAACCATGGCTCCCTCTCTCGACAACTACCTCGCTGCTGATAGATAGTTACTTAACAAGCACCCGCAGTAGCTGTTCCTTGAGTAAGTGTGTTCATCCCTGCAGTTTTCTTCCCCATCCTAACGTATCCTAAATCTTGCCTAATTGTATCATAATTGCTTTCCCCCAGTTAAACCTCTTTCCCTGCGGTATATTCCTATCCCTGCCCATTGCTATTGTAAACATAACTGAATTGTGGTCACTATCACCAAAGTGCTCACCTACCTCCAAATCTAACACCTGGTCGGGTTCATTCCCAGTAACAAATCCAATATGGCATCTCCTCTTGTTGGCCTGACTACATACTGTGTCAGGAAACCCTCCTGCACACATTGAACAAAAACTGACCCATCTAAACTACTTGAACTGTAGTATTCCCAGTCAATATCGGGGAAGTTATAGACCCCATAACAACTACCGTGTTACTCTTGCTCCTAATGAGAATCATTTTTGCTATTCTTTCCTCTACATCACTGGAACAATTCTGAGGTCTATAGAAAACTCCCGGCAGGGTGACCTCTCCTTTCCTGTTTCTAACCTCAGCCCAAACTACCTCAGTGGATGAGTCCTCCAATGTTCTCTCAGCTGCTGTAATATGGCCCTTGATTAACAATGCCACAACCCCCTCTTTTACCATCATCTCTGTTCTTGCTGAAACATCTAAATCCCGGAATCTCCAACAATTATTCCTGTCCCTCCTCTAGCCATGTCTCTGAACTGGGAGAAAGTGAGGACTGCAGATGCTGGAGATCAGAGCTGAAAAATGTGTTGCTGGAAAAGCGCAGCAGGTCAGGCAGCATCAAAGGAGCAGGAGAAACGACATTTCGGGCATAAGCCCTTCTTCAGGAATGAGGAAGGTGTGCCAAGCAGGCTAAGATAAAAGGTAGGGAGGAGGGACTTGGGGGAGGGGCGTTGGGAGTGCGATAGGTGGAAAGAGGTTAAGGTGAGAATGATAGGCCGGAGAGGGGGTGGGGGCGGAGAGGTTGTGAAGAAGATTGCAGGTCAAGAAGGCGGTGCTGAGTCTGAGAGTTGGGACTGAGATAAGGTGGGGGGAGGGGAAATGAGGAAGCTGGAAAAATCTGCATTCATCCCGTGTGGTTGGAGGGTTCCTAGGTGGAAGATGAGGCGCTCTTCCTCCAGGCGTCGTGTTGCCATGGTCTGGTGATGGAGGAGGCCAAGGACCTGTCTGTCCTTGGCGGAGTGGGAGGAGAAGCTAAAGTGTTCAGCCACAGGGCGGTTGGGTTGGTTGGTGCGGGTGTCCCAGAGGTGTTCTCTGAAACGTTCCGCAAGTGGGCGGCCTGTCTCCCCAATGTAGAGAAGGCCATATCGGGTGCAGTGGATGCAGTAAATGATGTGTGTTGAGGTGCAGGTGAATTTGTGATGGATATGGAAGGATCCCTTGGGGTCTTGGAGGGAAGTGAGGGGGGAGGTATGAGCGCAAGTTTTGCATTTCTTGTGGTTGCGGGGGAAGGTGCCGGGAGTGGAGGTTGGAGTGGTGGGGGGTGTGGACCTGACGAGGGAGTCGGGGAGGGAGTGGTCTTTCCAGAATGCTGATAGGAGTGGGGAGGGAAATATATCCTTGGTGGTGGAGTCTGTTTGGAGGTGGCGGAAATGACGAAGGATGATACGATGTATCTGGAGGTTGGTGGGGTGGTAGGTGAGGACCAGTGGGGTTCTGTCCTGGTGGCGATTGGAGGGGCGGGGTTCAAGGGTGGAGGAGCGTGAAGTTGAGGAGATGCGGTGGAGAGCATCGTCGACCACTTCTGAGGGGAAATTGCGGTCTTTGAAGAAGGAGGCCATCTGGGTTGTTCGGTATTGGAATTGGTCCTCCTGGGAGCAGATGCGGCAGAGGCAAAGGAATTGGGAATATGGGATGGTGTTTTTACAGGGGGTAGGGTGGGAGGAGGTATAATCTAGGTAGCTGTGGGAGTCGGTCGGTTTATGTCTCTGAACTGGCCACAACATCGAATTCCCAGGTACCAATCCATGCTGCGAGTTCGTCCATCTTATTCTGGATGCTCCTGGCACTGAAGTACACACATTTCAAACCAACATCCTGATTGCCGGTGCCAACTTGCGACCTTGTTAACCTATTCCTGGCCTCACTACCCTCAGCCTTCTGTACACTGGAACTACAATTCAGTAGTTTCTGTCCATAGTTTCTTGCTTTGTTTCGCTTGGATTTTTTTATTGTTTTCGAAAACAGTCACAATAATCTACGCCTCTATGAATTTCCTTTACAAAACATTCCATGCTTCAACAACATGCTGCAAAAGATCTTTTCTCTTTCGCTTTCTCCTCACTTTGTGACATTTCAATTTGACGGTTCTTTGCGATTGCTTCCTCAACTGGAAGAAACTGCCTAGCCCCTGATTAACATGAACAGTGATGAGATTGGAAAAATGACATACTCAATGTTTGAAAAAAATGTCCAATTTTTAATTCAAAGTTTCAATAGTGAGTTGCGAGTCCTGCTACTGAGTGGCAAGGGGCCTCTTTGCATTAATATCTCATTATTGCCTATTCCCACCTCATTTATCTATAAGTTGTTGTATTATATCTGGTGCCCTGATGGTTCCAGCTCGCTCTTTGCTCTTACAGACCTCTGCCTTGGCTAGCACTGCCCTGCAGCTCTGGACATGCTCGATGGTGACCCCTCTGCAGATAGAGGTTGGCATTTGATGTGCACCAGCCTCACCACATCATCATGGTACATTTCCACCTCACTTAAAATAGTCTTCCTCACTTTAATATTGCACCTTGGAGCTCACTGACAACTTCCATTGTAATGTTGCTACCAAGCCACTTTGTTTACTGAGGTACCCATCTCTTGTACCATTACAGGATGCATCTAAGGCTCTTCATTTACTCTCTTAGCAGTCACTTTGTACCTACTTGGATGTTCACAATATCAGTGCGTGCCTTGCCTTTTTCAGCAATACCATCTTACAAGCTCAATGTATGTCTGTATTGCCTTGTCTGTTAGTAGAGACACAAAAGCAGGCAGCCTGTCACTGTAGGCAGCAGTGAACAGTCAAGGGGTGGACATGTTGCTGTATGGCATTATTCTATAATAATGTCACACAAACATCGTGTGCTAACAGTTTAGACAGCAAGCACACTGAATGAGCTTCAACCAAAGACTGAGGGGATTTGTCTTAGGTCAAATCAAAGGGACTCAAAGGGGTGTCACCACCATCAGTTCAGGGGCATTGCCTAATCTCAATCCAAGGACTTGGACATGGTTAGTTGATTATTTGGGATGGTCAAGGTGTGGGATTTCATGTGGTTGCAGTCATGGGAATAGGCCATGGTCAGCCTGCAGGTCAAGTGCAACCAGTAGTGGTAAGAAAGTTGGGGAACTGTACAGTGTTGAGTCAAGGATCTGGTCACTCATAAGTTGGACCTGTTCTTTCGAGTTGGTCAGGAGGATGGGCCACCATTATTCCTGGAGGTCTGTTCACGGAAAGTCAAGGTGTGCTATCAGAGGCCTGTGCTTTGGTGACGACACTGGAGAAGTCAGTTGTGGGGATTGGCTGCTGCATGTGGGATGCAGAGAGGACAATATTCATAAAGGGAGCAATTAAACATACAAGTGTGGGACATGATAGAGTATTGTAGAGCATGTGTTATTGTGCGGAGGTGGGGGAATTGTTGTCATTGACAGTCACCAGCATCTTGGCCTCAACTGGGGTCAATGTATCATGATGATGAACATAACTAAGCTGTACGCCTGGGGTTAAGGGGACAAAGTGGGGAGACAAAAACTTAAATAATAGAGTTGGGTGGGAACGTGTGGAAGCTCAAACTTGGCGGGGTTGAAAATGACTGCAAAGACATAAAGAAAGTGAATATTTGGGGGGTTGACTTGGATTGATAGGCTGAGCCTGTGACACGCTTTATGAAAAGACAATGTTATTGAGGAGAATACTAAGATACAGGGCTATTAGACTAGATGGGATTGAAGTTCATAAGGACGAAGTGTTAGCAATTCTGGAAAGTGTGAAAATAAGTAAGTCCCCTGGTATGGATGGGATTTATCCTAGGATACTCTGGGAAGCTAGGAAGGAGATTGCAGAGCCTTTGGATTTGATCTTTATTTTGTCATTGTCTACAGGAATCGTGCCAGAAAACCAGAGGATAGCAAACGTTGTCCCCTTGTTCAAGAAGGAGAGTAGAGATGACCCTGATAATTATAGACTAGTGAGCCTTACTTCTATTATGGGCAAAGTTTTGGAAAGGATTATAAGAGATAGGATTTATAATCATCGAGAAAGGAATAAGTTGATTAGGGGTAGTCAGCATGGTTTTGTAACGGGTAGGTCATGCCTCACAAACCTCATTGAGTTCTTTGAGAAGGTGACCAAACAGGTGGATGAGGGTAAAGTAGTTGATGTGGTGTATATGGATTTCAGTAAAGCGTTTAATAAGGTTTTCCACGGTAGCTATTGTAGAAAATATGGACTCGTGGGATTGAGGGTGATTTAGTGGTTTGGATCAGAAATTGGCTCGTTGTAAGAAGAAGACAGAGGGTGGTGGTTGAGGGGAAATGTTCATCCTGGAGTTCAGTTACTAGTGGGGTACCGTGAAGGATCTATTTTGGGGCCACTGCTGCTTGTCATTTTATAAATGCCCTGGAGGAGGGCATAGAAGGATGGGTTAGTAAGTTTGCAGATGACACTAAAGTCGGTGGAGTTGTGGACATTGCAGAAGGATGATGCAGGTTACAGAGGGACATAAATAAGCTATAGAGCTGGGCTGAGAGGAGTTTAATGTGGAAAAGTGTGAGGTGACTCACTTTGGAAGGAGTAACAGGAATATAGAGTACTGGGCTAATGGTAAGATTCTTGGTATTGTAGGTAGGCAGAGAGATCTCAGTGTCCACGTACACAAAAAAAAGATGCCACCCAGGTTGATAGGGTTGTTAAAAAGGTGCACGATGTGTTAGCTTTTATCAGTAAAGGGATTGAGTTTTGCAGCCTTGAAGTAATGTTGCAACTGTACAAAACTCTGGTGCGGCTGCACTTGGAGTATTACGTACAGTTCTGGTCACCGCATTATAGGTAGTATGTGGAAGCATTGGAAAGGGTTCAGAGGAGTTTTATTAGGATGTTGCCTGGTATGGAGTGAATACCTTATGAGGAAAGGCTGCGGGACTTGGGGCTGTTTCGCTTGAGGGAAAGTGGTTAAGAGGTGACATAATAGAGGCATACAAGATGATCAGAGGATTAGATAGGGTTGACAGTGAGATCCTTTTTCCTTGGATGGTGATGGCTAGCACGAGGGGATATAGCTTTAAATTGAGGGGTGATAAATATAGACAAATGCCAGAGGTAGGTTCTTTAGTCTGAGAGTAGTAAGGGCCTGGAAAGCCCTGCCTGCAACAGTAGTGGTCTCGCCAACATTAGGGGCATTTAAATGGTCATTGGATAAACATATGGATGATAGTGGAATAGTATATGTTAGATGGGCTTTAGATTGGTTTCACATGTCAGGGCAACATCGAGGGCTGACTGGTCTGTACTGCGCTGTAATGTTCTAGATACCTGTGTTGCCTTCTATTCTCATCTGAATTGCAAATGTGCAACAGAAATAAAAATAGTTGCCACAACAGCTGGAATGGTGGAATCGGGGCTTTTTTTTCTAAGAAGGTGGGCTCCACTTATAAGTGATATAAGAGTCTTCAAGAGCTTTATTGAGGCACTTAGGATGTACTTGTGAAAGACATCTGTAATTACAGAATTGTGGTTGTGACCTACATGCAATGACCAATGATGAAAAATACTAATCCTGTTCACAAGTAATCTTGCCCCTGTCATTAGTCATTACAAATTGGCCACAGTCATTTCTGTGAAAGTGAAGCAATCACAGACAACATTTAAAGGTGTCCCCTATGGACTGAAATTAACAAAGGCAATCCAACATTCCTTGGGCTACTTACCAATGCAGAGCTGCTTTCATCTCACCTTGACTCTAAGTATCTTGTGGCACAGTGACCTTTAAGACAGGAGACTCAGGTTCAAGTCCCATATGCTCCAGAGATGGTAATAATATCTCTGAATACGTTGATTATTAAATATCTATGCCAATATTCCCTTATATGTAAGCTGCATTTCTTGGTGGTTTGGGGGGAGAGTAGGCACAGGGCAAGGTTTCAGCAATCCACAACACTTGCAATCTCCTAATGTATGTGCATGAACATGGGTCCATCAACTTTCATACAGAGTATACTGCATAGTCCTTGTGTATTGTGCTCCGCACAACTGGAGCAGGCAAGGAGTGGATATGATGGATATTGAAGAGCTGGAAGATTGGCAGCAGTCTTCTGAGGAGAAAGATGAAGACATTGATTGGGAGGGCCATCACCTTCAAAATGGGAATGTTGCAGCATTAGGTGCAACAAGATAGACAACACTTATTTGACTAGGAGAAAGTGAGGACTGCAGATGCTGGAGATCAGAGCTGAAAAATGTGTTGCTGGAAAAGTGCAGCAGGTCAGGCAGCAACCAAGGAGCAGGAGAATCGATGTTTCGGGCATAAGCCCTTCTTCAGGAAACATCGATTCTCCTGCTCCTTGGATGCTGCCTGACCTGCTGCGCATTTCCAGCAACACATTTTTCAACACTTATTTGACACCAGCTTCCAATAGATCTGAGGTGGGTGAAGTCATCATTCATTGACTGTAAATGTGTTGCTATGAAGGCAAACAAGTCCCTGTTCCCAGAAGCTAATGCAACCTTTTTTTGTTTGTGCCTTCTTCACTTTTCCTGTTGTTTTTTCAAATTTAACTGTTTCAATTGTTGCGACCTACGATGCTCCCACATTGAACAATGATAATGTCATGGTGCACAGCATTGATATAAAGAGTAGCATTCCTTCGGATAGTGTCCTAACACGGTATGGCACTAAAGATGGGTAGCCTCTGTAGCTACGTACAGGAACAGCAGTTCAGAGAGATGATGATGAGAAGAAGCAGGACATTTATGATTGTGAGATTCTGTTTCTGAAGAAGATTGACTCATGCCATGCATGCCCTCAGAAGCTTTTTGTTTTAGTTTCTCTCCTACTTTGTTAATTGTGAAGGACTATTCGTGGCTGACAGCAGCGGGACTTTAAATATGGTGCCGACATTGTGAATCGCAGAAGGAGCTGGCAAAGGTGAGCACTTCTGCCACTGGCGAGTGCATGACAGAACAAAAGTGGCTCCATAGAGGTGTGGTGCATATATGTTGAGGCAAACAGTGGAGAATTACTTGAGATACCTTGCTTGAGCACACAGAGAAACCTTCCAAGAAACTCCACAAAATTGACATTTATCTGATTTTTGGGAGACTTCAACCCAATGTCACTAGATCAAATATATTCATAGTTTAAAAACCTCTACTAAAATTCTCTCAGCCTTTTGTGATCGAATTGAAATAGTCTTAAGACTCACTCCTTTACTAAAATTTCTATCTCTGCTTCAGGCTGAATGGCTTTCTAATCATTGAATGTCCTAATTAACGGAATTTCTAAGCTAACATAGCACTTCAACTGTAAATTAACCAATGTTTTATTTAAATTCATCATTACTTATTTATTCTTGTCCTTTTTGTGCCTATACATGAAACCAAGCATGTTATTCTTTTTTTTTCTGGTTTGTACCTTGTACATTCTTTCCTGGACTTATCCTTTTGAACCTTTTAGGCAAATCTGTTCCTTTGAGAATCTCTCCATTAAATATCTACTCCCAATCTTTGTTTTCCTTTCAAAACATAATTTCTCAACTTTAAAAAGATGAAATTGTCATCTGCTCTACAAGTTTTACTCCGATCTTCTGGTCAGAGATATTTTTAGAAATTCATTCGTGAAATGAGAGCATTGATGGCTGGGTCAGTATTTATTGCCAACCCTAGTTGGCTTTGAGAAGATGGTGGTGAACTGCCTTGTTACACCACTGCAGTCTATTTACGTATGTATATCCACAATGTTGCGAAGGAAGTAGTTACAGAATTATGACTCAGTGACATTGAAGGAATGGCAATATATTTCCAAATCAGGAGAGTAAGTGGGCTTGGCGGGGAATTTGCAGGTGGTAGTGTTCCCATGTGTCTACACATCCTTCTGGATCGTAGTGGCCATGGGTTTAGAAGGTGCTGTCTAAGAAGTTTGGTGAATTTTTGTACTGCATCGTGTAGGTGGTGCACATTGCTGCTACTGAGTGTCAGTGTGGAGTGAATGGATATCTGTGAATATGGTGTCAATCAAGTAGTCCTGGATGTTGTCAGGTTTCTTGAGTATTGTCGGAGCTGCACTTAACCAGGCAACTATGGAGTATTTCATCACACTCCTTATTTGTGTCTTGTAGGACAGTCAGGAAGTGAATCACTTGTTGCAGAATTCCTCACCTCTGAATTGCTCTTGTAGCCACTGTATTTATATGGTAAGTCCAGTTCTGATTTTGGTTAATGGTAACACCATGATGTTGAAGTGTGTATGATGAAATCTTTACTGGGCCATTCACTTCAATGTACAAAAACCTGTTAAATATGTTACTTGCATTCCAACATGGGTACATAAAAATAACAATGAAATATTAGTACAGATGAGTCATAATTAGCACTAATGCAAAAATAGTGATGCAGATTACACAGAAACTTCATAATCAAAATGGCATGCATCCAGCACCTCAAATTTGGGGTGTGGTTCTTCTACAATTGCCCCTTTACCCTATTTGGCTCAGTGCTGCCACCCTTTGACTCTGAGTCAAAGGACTGTCATTTGAAGTCTCATCTTTGGAATTGAACCCATATGTCTCCCTGAGTGTAGCCCTGAAGAAGTGCATTTTTTTGCCTTTTGGTGGATATATTAAATCAAGACCCAGCTTCTTCTCCATGTGGATATAAACGATGCCATGGCATTATTCTGAAGGAGAGCAGGGGAGGAATATCCTGTTGAATGTTTATCCCTTGATTCCTCATGAGTAAAATAAAATACCTGGTCATTATTGTGTTGGCTATTTGTGAGAGCTTGCTGTGAGCACATTAGATGCCACCTCCTACCTTGCCATAGTGAGTACACTTCAAAATTGTTTAATATAAGAACCAGGGATGGGAATAGGCCATTCAGCCCCTCCAACCTGCTCTACATCTCATCTCAGTGTCAAGTCCACTTTTCTGTACACATTCCATAACCCATTAATCTCCTCTTTAAATGTACACAATGTCCCGGCATCCATTGCGTTCTGGGGTAGTGAATTTCACAGATTCATAACCTTTTGAGAGAAGTAACTCCTCCTCATCTCTATCTTAAATCTGCTGCTCCTTATCCTAAAACTATGACCTTTCTTTCTACTTCTCTTTCCCCAGATATTAACTTTGTCAATTTCATTTAGCAGTTTATATACTTCAACTAGTCTCTCATTCTTCTAAACTCTGGATAGTATAGGCCGAAAATCTCTCTTCATAAAACAAATCCCTCATCTCTGGAATCAGTCTAGTGAACTTCCTTTGAGCTGCCTCCAGTTCAACTACACCCATCCTCAAATAAGGGGACCAAAACTTTACACAAAACTCCAGGTGCAGTCTCACTCATGGCTTGTACAGTTGCAATAACTCTATTTGTCTTCCTCATTACCTGCTGAACCCGCATCCTTGTTTTCAAGCAATTCATGCATGAGGACACCCAGATCTATCTGTCCCGAAGCAGTCTGAAGTTTCTCTTCAATTAGATAATACATTGACTTTTTATTCTTCTTTCCAAAATGGATATCCTCACACTTATCCATCCTCAACTCGATCTGCCGCATTTTGGCCCATCTACCTAACCTATCCTACCTAATCCATATGTAAGTTTCCTGTTTCTTCACTGCAATTTACTTTCCCACCTATATTAGTGTTACCCACAAATTTGGCTATAAACATTTGGTATCCCCGCATCCAAGTCACAATCACCTGATGAAGGAGCAGCGCTCTTAAAGCTAGTGCCTCCAAGTAAACCTGTTGGACTAGAACCTGGTGTTGTGTGATTTTTAACTTTGTACACCCCAGTCCAACACCGGCATCTCCAAATCTTAACTAAACTGGGAAATTACATTCAACCCTAAGAGATCTTTAATCGGTTGGAGATTGGCTCGGACTTTGAGGGTGTGAGAGGCACTATATAAATGCAAGTCCCTTTGGTATTTGGTGTTTCTTGAGGATCTGGAAGACGTCAAATAAACTTTCTCTCAAATTCACCAAATTGCATACATTTAATTAGCAAGGAGGACATATGTCCCTATAGTCCGTGCAGAGTACAGATAGAATTGAGTCCGCACTCAAAACTGAAGTTTATTTTGTTGTGGAAGGTGTGAAAGAGATTGATTGAAAGCACGCACAATAACTGAGCATTGACCACGTCCCCCGTCGGATTTGAAAACCTTACAATGCGGCAATCTTTAAACAAATTGCTCTGCCGGCCGGGGAACTACAAATCCCAGCAAGCTTTCCCCCAGCCATTCCAATTCCTCTGTGTGAGCTGTGCGTGGTGCGCAAACGCTGCTTGGGCTGGAGGAGCTAGCTGGCAGTGTGTCTGTGATCAAAGCGCTTATTGTGTGAATGGGGCTGGGGATTAGCTGGCTGCAGTGCTCCAGCTGAATCATGCATTGCACACATGGGGAGTGGTGCCCAGACTGTGTAAGAAACAGCTAGAGCCGACCCTGTGCCTCCGTCCGACAGGAAAGGGGTTGGAGGAGAAGAATGAGAGAGCAGCCAGTCTGCCAGCGCTTGCAGTCGCTGCTATGATGGTGGAGGGAGATCTGCAGACACATTGTGGGGTTTGGTGTTAGCTGCTGTGAGAGGTTCCAGGCGGGGAGACAGACACAGAGAGAGAGAGAGAAAGAGTGCTGAAGACGGGAGGCGCTGAGGAAGATCGCAGCAGGATTGTGGCTTTCGTTTTGTGCTGCATTTTAACCCAGTGTTCGCAAAGAAAGGAAGGCTGGAAATCGGCTCGGACCGGGGGTGACGACCATGGGAAACGCCGGGAGTATAGATTCCCAGCACACGGACCTGCGGGCTCACTCCCTGCCCCTGAAGCTGCCAATGCCTGAGCCCGGTGAGCTGGAGGAGAGGTTTGTGGTGGTCCTGGTGAGTGCATTCTCTTCACTCGCGTTACCTACCAGAAAGTTTTCCTTTCCATTTAGTGAGCCAAGTAACCGGATTATCATTTCCCTCCGCAAGCTTTCCCGATCATGAACCGATTTTCATTCTCCCCGGCTCTCCCTTCCCATAATTAACTTCCCTGGAGTTGCTTTTGCTGGATTTGGCATCAGAACGAGTTTGGGGAGGGGGAGGGCGATGAATCAAAAGGTTAGCAGCCATATGCTTCACATCTCAGGTCAGTGATTTGAATCTGATCAACACCAGCTCTGCTCACTGATTATTCCACACATACACCCTGAGGTCTGAGCGCTTTACACCACGTAATTAATGTTTAATCGAGATTAAGGCTAAATCCAGATCTCTTTGGTGCGGTGTGTTTTATTGGTTTACTAAAGAAGCCCCAAAAGCGACTGTCCAAAGGTTAAAATTGGTCTTGAATTCTGTGCAGTAGCTTTCAAACAAGGCACGAAGTGAACCAGCCCTTCCGATATTCATTGGAAATGAGTAAGGGCATGTTTTGAATTAGGGAAATGTTCATTCCAGAATCAGCTTTGTGTGTGTGTGTGAAATACATCTGTGTGAGTGTGGATGTGTCCACGCTGCAGCGGGCGCGGCCCTCCTGTTTCGAGTTTGATGGATTTTGTAAACATCAGCTGTTGCAGAAAAAGAGTAATGTCTTGGGTTTCTGTTTGTTTTCCTGAATTGACTGTTTCCTCCAGTGTATCCAGACCCGGCCAAACCCTGTACTTGACCTTGGAAACCAGAACTATTGAGATCTGCCAATCTTATTGCCGTGAACTTTATTTTCAGCCAATTAATAAAAGATTAAACGCTGTTTCTAATTTACCAACTATGATATTTATGTTTCTTAGAGAAGGGTTGTTTAGATGGTGTGATGGCAGGACAGTTCATGATGAAAAGGTGAAAGGTCGCACTTGGAGTGGAGGGAGAAGTGACCACCCAATTCCAAAATTCAGAGTAATCATTTGTATTCACCTCCAACAATATGTCCGTTGTTGGAATACCGTTTGAATCTTGGGTCTCCAAAAACCCTCTCATCGGGGTGATACTTACGTTGAAAACCTCAACATGAAGAGTTGAGTGTAATTGGAAGCAAATGTGCAGGAAAAAAAACATGACATGAAAGATGAATCAGAGGTCCAAGTGAAATCTTTTCCTGGATCCTACTGGGTAACTGCAGGGCTTTGTTGAAGGGCTTATGCCCAAAATGTTGATTCTCCTCCTCAGATGCTGCCTGACTTGCTGTGCTTTTCCAGTGCCACACTTTTCGGACTCTGATCTCCCGCATCTGCAGATCTCACTTTCTCCTTTATTGAACCTTACGTGGCAGTGGATTGTCAACACTGCTACAAGGACCAATGTTTTCAATAAGGCATTATGGATATGGACCTTGTGAAGATCTTGGATATTGGTTTGTTTCAGTCTTGTGTCTTCTTTGACTGTGGAACACCTTGAGGACATAATGACAGACACTATAGAAAGAAACTTTGGTGCAAAGGAGATTGAGGGGAAATTTGACAGAAGTGTATTAGATTATGAGAGGTTTAGGTAAGATAGACAAAGGACAGCTGTTCCCATTAACTGATGATAGAAGGATGAAGGGATACAGATTTAAAGCTTAAAGCTTCAAGCTTCCAGATTTAAAAAGGCACAAAAGAGATGTGAGGAAGAACCTTTTTACACAGTGAGTGGCAATGACCTGGTGCCCCACTATAACATCATTAATGATGGATTCCAGCATTTTCCCTGTTGCAGATCTTTAAGTAACCAACCTACAGTTTCTTACCTTCTACTTCCCTTTTGTCATTTTCTAATCCCATGAGATGTTTCCAAAATCTCAAGAATTTTGGAAAATGTATCTGTTGTCTCAGCAGGCACTCTTTTAAAGGTTCAGATTTTTCCTCTTTCCCCTAAAGCCTTTCTTTCTCTTTAGAATATATCTTTGGTATTAAATATTTCCTTAAATATCTGCCACAGTATCTCAAATTGACCTACCCCTTAATCTAATTTCCCATTTGTTTTACCTAGCTCGGACCCCCCACTGTCATTATTGCCCTTATTTAAGTTTAAAACAGTAGTCTTAGATCCACTATATTCTCCTTCAAACTGAATAAGAAATTCAGTCAGATTATGATTACAACTACCTTGTGGCACATTTACTACAATATCCTTTGTTTAATCCTGTCTCATTGCACAGAATAGCCTGCTTTGTGGTTGGCCTTGAAACCTGCTGCTCTAAGACACCATCCTGAAAACACTCTATTGACTCTCTTCGAGATTTTGTTTGTCAATTAGATGTTTTTGTGCTACATGTAGCTTAAAATCATCCATACATTTCTCGTAAGTCTCTATTACTTTTTCCTCTCTACTCCGTCCTACAGGTGGTTACTGTTAGAGGATGTATAAACTACTCTGACAAGTGACTTCTTACCCTTACCATTTCTTACCTGTAACCAAACTGACTCTTTCACATGATGTTTGGCTGAAGTTGTAACATTTTTCCAGCTTATTGGGGTACTGAACTGTTACTTGGATAAGTGATGACTACCACCATCTTCTTTGACTAGTGTGAGTCTCATATAAATTGGTTTGTCTTTTACTACCTCAAATATGCTGTTTCTTTGTCTCTGGACCACAACTGCTTTTGTAAAGAAAAAGAACAAGTTGCGTTCGAATCAAATGTTTGTAATTATTTCCCACCCCTCACAGCCAAGTGTATAATTTGGATTTGGTTCAATTAGCAATGCATCAGATAGAGTTTCATTCCCAAGCATAGAAATTGTTCATCTTTCTTTTAGCAATAATTGTGTAATTTGATTAATAAGTAGTCCGATACTTCTACCAGTTCTTTACAATGTTAGTTTCCATGGGTGATTTAGGTGCTTTCACAAGTAGGAATTAAAAATCATATTTCATCTACCTTTCCTTCATAAAATATTTTTCTTATTATGTTGGACATGGAGTCACTTTTCACTTCCCAGTAATGTGATAGCTGCCTACAGGTAGTTCCCATATAGCTCGTGGCATCACACATTGCATTGTAGAATTGATTGACACAGTTCCTCTGTGCTATTAACAGCTTAACAATTGGGGTATTATACATTTAACTTGTGATGTGTAGAAATGTAAACCATGTTTTTTTTTTGAAAGGTCACCTCTTAGTGGTGAATTATTGGCTTTAATGTAAAGTTGTGAATGAGAAATGTAATTCACTAGTGCTATAGAACTTGTGGGAGTTTTATGTTAGACTTGCATTTGTCATTGGGTTAAAGTCCTGGCACTCCCTTCCAAATAGCATATTGGGTGTACCTACAGTAAATGGAATGCCATAGTTCAAGAAGGCAGCTCACCATCACCTTTTAATGGGTAATCAGGGATGGACATGAAATGAATAAATATAACTAAACTGCAGGCATTCTTGACTCTAAGTTGGGAGGTATATTCTCTCTTCCAGTGTTCCTTTTTCCATTTCTGCGATCATCACCTCCCTTCTGAAAATAAACAATTCTTGACCTCCCATTCTGGCAAGCTCCCATTTCATCTCCAAAGTCCTTGAATGTGTGGTTACCTCTCAACTTTTATCCCTCAGCAAATACGCAACATTACTTTGATGCATTTGTTTGCAAATTGGCTGCCACATTTCATTATATTAGCAATTATACTTGAAAAAGTATTTCATTATCTGTGAAACTCTGGCACATTCTCCAGTCTGTAAATACAAAAATCCTGAAGAAAAGACATACCAGACTTGAAATATGGGCTCCGTCTCTCCACAGGTGGCACTAGACTTGCTGAGTTTCTCTAGCGTTCTCTGCTTGTTTCGCTTTTACTCTAT
The DNA here is from genome assembly GCF_037043375.1 of Chiloscyllium plagiosum. Classification (NCBI taxonomy): domain Eukaryota; kingdom Metazoa; phylum Chordata; class Chondrichthyes; order Orectolobiformes; family Hemiscylliidae; genus Chiloscyllium; species Chiloscyllium plagiosum. The sequence continues at coordinate 59,192,919 of NW_028270145.1, forward strand.
AAATACAACCTGTTTCATTCATTAAAAGAAAAGCAATGATGCTTCATTCAATGTAATTTTCATACTTAGCAAATGTTCTTAAAGATCCTTTCAAATCAATGAATCAAATATGTTGTAATCTCTCCAATCTGGAATGTTTGGGACTAAATAATTTCTGGATTTTGGAATTTTCTGGACTTCAGAAACCTAACCACAAGTACATGAACTGGAAAACACTGCAGATATAAATAATTATTTCAAGCATAAAACAGTGATAAACATAAAACAATGGTAAAGGTAGTTACATTTATCCAAATACTATACCTTCCTTGCTTCTCTTCTCAAAGTACTGTACTAGAATGTGCTTGTATCTACTCAGAAAATTTAGTACAACTGGTGCTTCCTGGAGAAATTACAGTGTAATTTTAAAGTCCCTCCATGTGCAGTGAAATAACTTAAGTAAAACAAAAATCAGTCACTGGATACCAATGGAATCTTTATTGGTATGATGTTAAAACAGAAAACATAAATGATGATAAGTCTATTAAGCTTTTGTATAAAACACCTTTAGAGAATTTTGAGGTTCTAAGATAGCTTGGGTTTAACATGATATCAGTAAATAGCTGAAGGTTTGTTCATGTTTTAATGTTCCCTTAATTCTTATGTATTGTAAAATTTAAAACTCTGCAGGGTCTGAATATTAATGTGAGCATTATTTTAATATAAATTGTTTACCAATTGATTTTCATTTGATTAGTACCATATTAAGAAAAGGTAGATCAGTAAAGCAATCTCTCCTATCTAAGTAGTTCTCTCTCCCTTTTTATGAAACGTTCACTTTCAGAAGTATTACAGACAAGTTATGTTTTCTTTATGCAAAAATATAAAGCATTGAACTGAAAAGTTTCTTCATTCCATTTAATTTTCTTCTATCAGAACAGGTACAGTTAAGGATGTTCTGATTTATTTATTCGCATGAGATGAATTTCCCATGTTAAATGTTTAGACAATGAGATGATCTGCAAAATTTCTCTCTGTTCCCAAGTGTATGAAAGTTACAGGATATGAATTTAACGTTTATATCTATTATCCAATGCTAACTGCTGGCATTCCACAGAAAGACATCTGTTACTTACAAATAATCTATTTTATAGAATCATTGAATGACATTGTACAGAAGGAGACCATTCTGCCTGTGGTGCCTGTGACAGTACTTTTATACAGTTGTCAATAATTTTTTCCCCTTCAGGTATTAATCCAGTTCTCTTTTTAATTTTACTATGAAATGTGTTTTTGCAGCACATTACAAATCACAACTAGATGTCTTTAAATTATTATTATTTTTTCTAATGTCACCTTGACTTATTTTGCCAATTTCCTTAAACCTGGTTCCCAACCATTCTGCAATTGGAAACAATTTCTTCTAATTGATTCATGATTGAGGACCTCTATCAAATCTCCTTCTGATTTCTTCACCCTAGGAATAACATGTCAGCTTCTTCACTCTGTCCACATCCTTTTCCCTGGCACTATTCTGGAAAATGTCTCCACCCTCTCGATATCATCTTGATATCATCCTTAACATGTGGTTTTCAGAATTGGACACAGCAACCATCCAAGACCTAACCAGTGTTTTGTAAAAGTTTTAGTATATCCTCCATGCTTTTTCCAATCTCTTCCTCTACTCACTGCAACCAAAGATATTCATTTTTTAAACAATTTAACTTGCCATGTTGCCTTCAACGTTCTGTCATTTTAACAGTCTGAGTTTCAAACTCTCACAATACTTTTGGTAAAGAAATATTTCATTCTGGAAAGGCCTAGCTATAGTTTTTTTTATTTATTCTCCTTATTCATAGACTTGTCAGCTAAGCGGAGTAGTTCTCTCAATCTATCAGTCTGCTCCCATCAATTAAAACTTAGATGAAATTATCCATAATTCTAAATTTCAGGAAATACAACCCTAGTTTGTACAGTAACTTCTTGTAATTTAATCTTTAGATTCCATGCATCAATCTGGTAAATCTACACATTATTCCCACCAAGATCGATGTATCATTAATGAGGTGTGGTACTCAAAGCTGCTTATAATATTTGAGGTGTGATCTGACCAGTGCTTTTATTAAAAGATGACAATCAGCTTAGGACTATCTGCTTATTTGGGAAATTCTTCTAATGTAAAAACGTCTTGTACCAATAAACCCAATATTGTGTTCTATACTACATGACAACAATAACTTACATAGCACCTTTTAATAAAGTAAAACTTCCTAACATGGAGAACGTTATCAAACAAAATTTGACATAGAACCACATAAGGAGAAATTAGGACAGCTAACATTAAACTTGGTGAACAAAGTGGGTTTAAGCAGAGTAGAGATATAGGGAAATAATTCCAGTGTTTAGGGCTGAAGAAATGGCTGTCGGGGTGTTGAGAAAGAAACCTGGGATGTAAAAGAGGTCAGAGTTCATGGAGAGCATATACTGTTACTGTATATGTTGCAAATGAACCTGCCTTATGAACATCTGTGGGCTAGTGCCAAAATTAGGAGAGCTGTCTCCCAGACTGGGTAAGCATCAGTCTGATGGAATCACACCTGACAGACAATGTCCCATATAACCATGTATAGGTATTTTCTGTCCCACTGGCAGCACCAACCCAGCAGAGGTAGCAGCACAATCCTATACTGTTGGGAAAGAGTGCCCTGGGAGTCTTCATCATTGAGTCCAGATCCCATGATGTTGAAGAGCATCAGGTCAAACAGGGGCAAGGAAACATGCTGCTGATTCCCACAGATAAGCCCCATACCACTTTGCCATGTTGAACACCACTTGAAGGAGGCACAGAGAGTGGTAAGGGTGCAGAGTGTACTTTGGTTGGGGGACTTGAATGTCTATCGCTGAGAGTTGCCACTGACTGAGCTGGTCGAGTCCTAAAGGACATAGCTGGGTCTGCATCACTCGGTGAGGGAGCCAATAAGATAATAACAAATGATAACATATTTGATGTCATTCTTACCAATTTGTCTACCAGAGATGCATCTTTCCATGACTGACTCAGTAGAACTGACTGTTGCACAGTCGTTGTGGAGACAGTGTCCTATCTTCACATTGACAATAACCTCCATCGTGTTATGTGGCGCTATCATTGTACTAAATGGGATAGAGTTTGAACAGATCTAGCAACTCACAAGTGTCGGCCATCATCAGCAAGAGAATTGTACTCCAACACAATCTGAAAGTTCATGGCCCTACATATCCCCCACTCACCCTGGATCAACCCTGGTTTAATGAAGGGTGCAGGAAGGTATCTCAGGAGCAGCACCAGGAATCCTAACAAAGACATTTGGACTCGTGAAGCTAAAAACAGGACTACGCGCATACCAACCAGTATTACCAGCAAGTGATAGACAGAGCTAAGCCATTCCACAACAACTGATCATCTTTAAGTTCAGTATTCCTGTCACATCTGATTGTGAATGTTAGTGGACAATTAAACAGTTCACGAAAGGAGGCTGTACAAATATTCCCATCCTCAATGATCAGTCACCCAAATACCTCAGTGCAAAAGACAAGGCAGAGGCTTTTTCAACAACCTTTAGCAGATGCAGAGTGGATCATCTATCTTGGAAGATCCCAAGTTTTCAGGAAATGTGAAACACTCCACATGATATCAAGATATGGCTGAAGACAATGGATACTGCAGAGAATATGGGCCCTCACAACATTGCGGCAATAGTACTGATGACTTGTGCTGTAGAACCTGTTGTTCCCCTACTCGAGCTGTTTGAGTACAATTACAATACTGGCATCTACCCAACAATATGGAAAATTGCCCAGCTATACCCTGTACGCAAAGAAAAGCAGGACACATTCAACCCAGCCAATTACTGGCTCATTAGTCTAGTCTTGATCACCAGTAATGGAAGGTGTTATCAATCGTGCTATCAAGCAGCATTTGCTTCACGATAGCCTGCTCACAGACACCCAGTTTGGGTTCCGCCAGGGCTATTCAACACGTGAACTCATTACAGCCTTAGTTTGCACGGACAAACGAGCCGAATTCCAGCAGTGAGGAGAGAGTGATAACCCTTGATATCAAGGTCATATTTGATAGAATGTGGCATGAGGGAACCCTGGCGAAACTGGAAGCCATGGAAAACAAAGGAAAAACTTGCAGTTGGTTGGAGTCATAACTGGCGCACAGCAAGTTTATTGTGCTTGTTGGAATTCAGCCATCTCAGCCTGAGGACATCACTACAGGAGTTCCTCAGGCTGGTGTCTCAGTCCTGACCATTTTTAATTGCTTCATCAATGACCTTACTTGCCATAAGGTCAGATGTGGGGATGTTCTCTTATGTTTGTCCAATGCTTGTATCGTTTCCGACTCTCAGACACTGAAACAGTTCATGTCTAAATGGAATAAGACTTGCGCAATATCCAGGCTTGGGCTGCAAATTGCCAAGTAACATTTGCAACATAAGTGCCAAGTATGACCATCTCTTAAAAAGAGAAAATCTAACCATCAGCCCATGACATTCAATGGCATTACCATCATTGAATTCTTTGGTATCAGAATTGTGGGGGTCATCATTGGACCAGAAACTGAACAGGACTAGCCATATAAAGATTGTGACTACAAGAGCAGGTTAGAGGCTAGCAATCCTGCAGTGAGTAACTCACCTGACTCCTCAAAGCCCTTCCACAAGGCACACAGTAGGAGTCTGATGGAATATTCCCCACTTGCCTGGATTGAGTGCAGCTTCAGTAGCACTAAAGATGCTTGACAATGCAGCCAACTTGATTGGTGCTCACACAGTAGCGGAAGCCCGTACCATCTACAAGGTGCAATGCAGAAATTCACATAAGGTTCTAAGACAACACCTTCCAAACCCGTGACCACTACCATCTAGAAAGACGAGGGTAGCAGACACAAGTGAACACCAACACTTCCAAGTTCCCAGCCAATCCACTTACCATCCCGACTTGGAAACGTATAGCCGTTCATTCAGTGTTGCTGGGTCAAAATCATAGAATATCCTCTTTGTGGTATTGTGTAGTGTAGCTCCAGCAAATGGACAGCATCACCTCATGAAGGCAATTCACCCCTACCTTCTCAAGGGCACTTAGGAATAAGCAGTAAATGCTGGCCTCGCCAGTGACATGATTCTGTGAATGAATAATTTTGAAAAAATACAGTATTTTAGCTGAAGGAATGATTATTGGCCCTTACCAGGGTTATATTCTCTAGTGGTTCTCTAACATCTATTAGGGAAGGAAACCTGCCAATCTTACCTGGTCAGGCAGCAATGTTGTTGATTCTTAACTTACCTATGACAAACAAAAGATAAGAAATAAATGCTGACATCGCCAGTGACATATACACCCCAGGGCCCAAAAAGTAAGTATCCTGGCAAAGTATGTGATGAATCATAATCATAGTTCTCCAGAAATGAATGGGTGATATTTGGATAGTGATGGTGGTGGCTTTTGGGGAATGTTTCTTTATTCCTCAGTTTTTTGCGGCATAATATGAATGCTGAGATTTTGAGACTGCAGAAAGATCCATACTGTGTCCATAAATTTGGATGGCTGTGGAGACAGAGTGGGATGGCTGTTGGTGTAATGGATAGTGGCCTACCTGCGACAAGTGGTAAGAGTGAGAGAGTCTCCTGGTCCATCTTGCACGATACAGAATGGTGCCCGCTTAATGACATCTTCTAGTGACAGGCCAGTGACCTGCTCCAGGCAAAATCTAGCTATTGAAACAGTCACAAGCATGTGCTTTGTCTGCTTCATACGCCATTAGGCATGGAATACAAAAGGAAAAAGACCTGACACTAGGATGAAATGAACAGTTCTTTAAAAGAAAGATGTTGCACCATTGTAGCACCTTTCACAATATCAAAATGTTACAAAGACCTTTAAAGCCTATTAAGCACTTGTTGAAGTGTGATTATTTTTAGAATGTCAAGAAAATAAAGCAGCACTGATATGATGAGCCAAATTACTTCCTGTGCTCATGATTCCTGTAATACCATGTTGCAAATTAAATAGTTGAGATCACACACCCTAAGGTCTGGTGATTTTAATTCTATCATGTGGAGAAAAACCTTTATAGCTTAACTCAAGTGTGCAGGATGATACTTATGGGCACTTGATATTTTTACACTTTTAGGCAGTTTATATAAAGTTTGTATAAAGCAACAAAACTGCCATTAACCAGCCATTTATGTAGTATGGTGAAGGATGGTTACCATTGTATTGGTGTTGTTGACACAGGAATCTGTTACTTTTAGTTAAAATCAGGCTACCTTTACAAATATTTTTGTCAATATTTTGAAATTGAGCTCTTCATTTAAAACTTTTGCCTGTGGTAGTCATTGAAGAGTTGGATTGTTCAGCATCATGCTGTTGAAATGCCAAAGTTAGTCACTGTTTTGTGATTTATTGACAAATAGTGTTAATCTCTTGAAAACATCAATCTCACTGACAAACTATGGACTGTGCTTAAGAGGATGAGTATATTCATTTTCCAAATCCATCAATTACATTAAAAATGTATTCACAAAGTGAAAATATCAAGTCCTTGCAAAACTGTTACATCTTGAATCTAGATTGTATATTCATCCAAAAGACTCCACTCTGCGGTCTCCACTTTGTCCATTTTGTATCTCCATCATGTGCAGCAATTCAAGACCATTCATGTAATAATCCAGACAGGCCTCACTGGTATTACCTTTGAGACAAGGTTGTATGGTACACCTGCAGAAAAGTAAGATTTGAACAAGTAATTCAAATCACTCCTCCTACATATTCTGCAATTTTGTATTGCAGTCTGGGAAGTCTGCAGGATTCTGACTAGGCGCTCCATTAGATTAGATTACTTACAGTGTGGAAACAGGTCCTTCAGCCCAACAAGTCCACACCGACCTGCCGAAGCGCAACCCACCCATTCCCCTACATTTACCCCTTTTACCTAACACTACGGGCAATTTAGCATGGCCAATTCACCTGACCTGCACATCTTTGGACTGTGGGAGGAAACCGGAGCACCCGGAGGAAACCCACGCAGACACGGGGAGAACGTGCAAACTCCACACAGTCAGTCGCCTGAGTCGGGAATTGAACCCTGGTCTCTGGCACTGTGAGGCAGCAGTGCTAACCACTGTACCACCGTGCTGCCCACTGCAGTGTCTACTGGCAAGAGAGTCTCCTTTCCCTCCATGACCTGCCTCCCCTAATAGCATGGTATTGGACAGCACTATCAATGTAAGCAGATGAATCTGCTTTTTAAAAGTGAATTTCACTTAGCACAGCAACTAAGTGGATGCTACATTTGCAGAGTAAATGAGAATCTGAACAGGTGTTGTGCAAACTCTTGAGGGCTGAGAAAGATGATCAAGTAGTCTGATGTTTGTATTTGGAGAACCATGTGGCCTCTTCAAACCAAACCAAACCAAACCACCTGCCAAGATAAGAAAGTGAACCAACAGCAACAGCCCACTCATTGACAGAACCTCTCTCCCAATCATATGGTTGAGGGGTGTTAAACATTTTGCTCCTTGACCAAACTGAGCCTAGAGACTACACATTTACATAATTATAAAGTAAATTGCAAGTACATAACGAAACCCTGTTAAAACACTCTTCCTGCAAGTACTCCATAATCTTAATGTGCAATTGATTAATAAATTCTTAATTTATAAAATAAGTGGCTTGGATGCTATGTTCTGTTCAATAGATTTTATAATGCTGGTATTAATTGTGATGGAGAAATGTTCTGAAGGTCTGGTCTTTTTGGATATACTGTAGACGTTTTAAAGGCACTTCTTAAATTTGACTGTTTTTCACTTACTTCTCCTTATAATCCAACTTAATAATTAAAATGAAACACCAACTATCTCAGTTTCTTTTTCAAAGACCAGGCTCGCTCTTTTTTTATTGTGATCCAATGATAAGAATTTTTCATTTTTTATAATCTTGGTGATTTTGCAGAAAGGAACAAAAACGCTTTTGCTCCTAAAAAGGGTTTGTTTGCAAATTAAAGAATGAAGTTCTGATTGGGGAAGCTGAGTATTAAAGTCACCTGCGTTTTAATTTGCACTTCATTTAGCAAGCCAGCTGCTACTTGCTCCTCCTACTGGTATAGTCAGCTGACTGTGTTTTCAGCAGGATTCAAGCTGTCTCAGCATCTGTTTTGTGAGCTGTAGGAGTTCCTATTATCTGCCTACACCCAACAGGCATTTCCCTGCAAGATCCCCCCCCCCCCCATCTATCTACACCCTTTGGTAGTTGCACCATTATTAAAAGTGGTTGATGGGGCTGTCTCCCTATAATTGGGTGCCTTCTGAGAGGCAGCCACTGAGCTCTCAGCCTCAAATTGCTAGTGATGATGTGAAGGAGCATAGGTAACTGAAAGAAATATCTGTGGAGCATGTTGCTGGAGTGTCATGGATTACCTGTAGTTTTACGTAGAAAAGGTCTTTTTGTGCTGATTTGAAAACAAGTAAAATAACAGAGACATCAGTATGATGAAGTGCCTTATCCCTAGAGTAGCCTCCATCAGCCAGCTGTAACTGCATGGCACATTAACATCACTGTTTTGTTATGGAAAAGGTTAAGTTAACTACAGTTCATCCACATTTGGAGCTTCTGCTATTTAATGCAATTTGAATGCAAAATAAAATGACATGGCGTTAGAAAGATCTTAAATGGTTTGTTACAGTAATTAATGTAAATTATAATGTAAAAACATAATATTACTCCTTTCTTTAATAGGGTGGTTACATTAATAGAACCAAAAGGGATGATTTTGCATGGCTTTGTGTATGTTCCTGGCTTTATCTTTAAGTTTTTTTCATTGATTTTTAAGGAAGCAATTGCACTTTACTAAGGGATGCAAATTTTGGTTATATGGTTTGTTTAATTTTTTTAATAGCACTACATGGAAAGGATGATGTTAACATATTTCTTTGGATGTTGTGTACACTTGTCCTAAAGAGCCTTCTAACATTCTTTTGTGTGTTGATGCTGTTGTTTTAATTCAGAACTGTGAGTAGTAATTCTATAGATTGCTAACAGTTTGATATGGTGGCAGTAACTGTGCAGTGTGCACATAATAGTATATTCATGCTATCCAATAAAGTAATTATTAATCAATTGTGTAAAAACTGTTTGTTTACTTTTTGTAGATAAGAAATTCATGATTCAAAATTGTAAGCTTTGAAACAGTTCTGTTTTGCTGAAAGTTTTTAAAGAATTGAATGTGTTTTTCCTTTTTAAAAAGAAATTCTCTAGTTTTCCAACACTTGCTCTGTCTAGAGTGGCATTGTTTCTTAGGTCAAACATTGCTGCCTGTATGATGCGGTCTCAATGCTACCCTGTATGTTAGCTTGCATAGTGATTGCCACAATAATCAGATTCTTGTTGAAACAGATGTCTTGAAGTTTATTAATAACCCAATTGCGCTGCTATAGTTTTGCAAATTTGTACATAGTCTGGAGAGCTGTGCATTAGTAAGTTAGATCGCTTTTGGGATTCGGGAAGAGCTAGCCAATTGGATACAATTGGTATGAAGGCAGGAGGGGAGGTTTGAGAGTTTTTCAGACTGGAGGCCTCTGTCCAGCGGTCTGCTGCAAGGATCGGTGCTGGGTCCACTGTTGTTCATCATTTTTATGAACAATTTGGATGAGAATAAAGAAGGCATGGTTAGTAAGTTTGCAGATGACATTAAAATTGGTGGTATAGTGTACTCATTTCTTTTTTCCCCCCCCCCATTGTCCATCAGGATCTTGAACACCTGGGCTTGTGTGCCAAGGAATGGCCAAAGGAGTTTAATTCAAATTAAATGTGAGTTATTGCATTTTGGTAAGACAAACCAGGGCAGGACTTCGACAGTTACTGGTAGGGCCCTGAGGAGTGTTGTTGAATAGAGAGAGACCTAGGGTTGTAGGTACACAGTTCCTTGAAAGTGGCATAATGGGTAAACAGGTTGGTGAGGGAGGTGTTTGGCATGTTTGCCTTCATTGGTCAGTGCATTGAGTGCAGGAATTGGGACGTCATGCTACAGCTGTACAAGACATTGGTGAAGCTGTTTTTGGCATAAAGTATATAATTGTGGTTGCCTTGCTACAGGAAGGATTTAGAAATGGAGAGAGTACAAGGAAGATTTACAAAGATTTTGCCAAGACTGGAGGGTTTGAGTTATGGGCAGACGCTAGGTGGACTGGGACTTTTTTCCCTGGTGTGTAGGAGACTGAGGAGTGACCTTTTAATACTGGTTTATAAGGTCATGAGAAACCTAGATAAGGTGAATAGTCAAGGTATTTTCCCCAGGGTAGGGTAGATCAAACTAGAGGGCATAAATTTAAGATGAGGGGAAAGATTTAAAATGGACCTGAAGGGCAACTTTTTCTTAGGGTGGTGCGTGTAAGGACTGAGCTGCCAGAGGAAGTGGGAGAGACAAGTAAAATTACAACATTGAAAAGCTGTTTGGACAGGCACATGGATAGGAAAGGTTTAGTGGGATATGGGCCAAATGCAGGCAAGTGGATCTAGTTCAGTTTAGGAAACATGGTTGGCATGGATGAGTTGGGCTAAAGGGCCTTTTTCTGTGCTGTATGACTGAACACACTACACTGATACTGCAGAGAGCAACTGAAGGTGTGGTTGGTAACTTTTTTTTTAAAAGTCCGACAGTTAGATATTGTGATATATTTAAATGTACACTGCCTTTCTGGTCTGGAATCTATGCAGTGATACAATATAGGGAATGAACTAATTCTGTCAAAATGCATGTGTCATTTACTCTTGCCTTCAATTTGTTTGAGACTAGCCTGAAAGAATGCATTAAGCTTAGCTAAGTAAAAGATCCTGATATTGCATGATTGTGCGATATCTTTGTTGTAAAGCATTGACTTTATTATCATGTGTATGTGGATGACCTTAGTATCAAACTCAACAATACAATAAGGTAAGAATTGCAAACGTCTGCATGAGTTGAATCCAGCAGAACCATATGCCTGATTTCACATTTATTACATCAGTTAATTCCCAATTATGTTAGTCAAACAAAAGCAGTTAATTGTACGGGGCCAGCAGCATGACAGAGGATATTGCTCATAGGAACTGAAACTGGCCAGATGGATGCAGCAGGAGTTATCCATTCTATCTAATATGTGATTCATTACACTTTTGAAACTTACGAGATGTAATCATCATAAATGCTTTTTCTGTGAAATTTTATTCTTTTGGTTTCATTTTGAAAGGTCTGGATTCTTTTTGTAGTGCAGTTATGTACTAGAAAAACTAAAAAGTCAAAATTGTCTCCATTTTATGTTTTATGTACGTTTTTGCATTCTCTGTGCAATGATTTCAAAAATGATATTTTCTGTTTTGTAAAATTGTCAGTATTTATAAGCATTAAGGTTATTTAGATCAAATTCCAGTCTATTTCAGAGTGTGACATTGGTACTCTGGAGGCAGAAAGGAAGAACAGTGATTGGATTAGATTCTAATAACAACATGACTTCTTTGCTTCATTTCAAAGTCATCTACTGGCAACTTAAGTAATTTTGTTTTTGAATGTAGTTTAGAGTTGCATAGAAGTTTAGATGAGAATAAGTGAATATTAGTAAAGGGATTTTAAATATGCCTAATCTGTTACTTTCACTAAAAAGATGTTATTTTACAATTATACTTTTTTTTTCCCCCCAAGTATTTTTAAGCATGCTTTTGTCATTGCAAAAATTCTTTCTTCCTTTTATGCATAGACTGTTAAATTGAGGACAGATTGTGTATATATTTTTTTTTAAAATCAGGCAGGGTTATCCCTTCTGGGGTTAAAATCAGAGCTCCAGACTCTTAACTGCTGTTCCCCATCAAAAAAAAGTGAACACAGTTGCTCATTGGGATTTTCAATGGGGCTCCCTTAATTGCCCTGAAGATGGGCTTACTGTCTAATTAAGGATGGTGGATGGGCTCTTGAAGCTGAAGATGGCAGTTAGAGAGGCCATCCAACGTAAAGGGTGAATGCTGAAGTAGAGAGCCAGGGCTGTACTTTCACAGCCAAGGTGAGTAGGTCATTTTTGGGAAGTTCCTGACTTGGCAGACTTTCCTTGCTTTAAAGGGCCCCATGAGACTAAATTCTATTCAGAGTGGTTAGGGGATAGGATGGAGTTAGATCTGCTGACATCTAAAGCAGATTGTAGGCAATGAGCAGAATGGGCAGTTGCTAAGGCAGGTTGTTGAGAGGGCCCACCTTGCTTGTTGGGACTTCACCTTTTTTCTCCCCAAAGGTATTGTGTCCTATAGACCCCCCCCCCCCCCCCCCCCCCCCCAGGTTGCCTCTCTGTCAACTCATGCGTAACCCCCATGAACACACCATATGCCTTCAATCTCCATAGTCCTCTCCAAGGGGCAGACATTTGGAGTCATGTGGAGATGAGTGAAAATCTAATGCAGATTTCACTCCTTAACACTGTTACAAGTTGATCTTTCTATCAAATAATCAGAAGAGGCTACCTTTTTCATTTCTCTGTTTATCCAAATTTAGGAAACCGTATCTTTTTTAAAACATTTTTGAATTCATGACACTTTCACTACCCTACAAGAGCAGTGACGTCTTCTCCAATGCGTGTGGGTTAAAGGCTTGCACCAGTCAAAAAGAGGTCAGGATGTAGGTTTGCTCGCTGAGCTGGAAGGTTTGTTTTCAGATGTTTTGTCACCATACGAGGTAACATCAGTGAGCCTCCGGATGAAGCACTGGTGGCATGGCCCACTTTCTATTTGTTTAGGTTTCCTTGGGTTGGTTACATCATTTCCTGTGGTGATGTCATTTACTGTTCTTTTTCTCAGGGAATGTTAAATGGAATCCATTTACCAAAACAAAACTAGCCACCAGCATACACTAACATCAACTAGCCACAAAAAGACATGACCCACTCTCTCTAGTATCCTTACATACAGATGAGGAAGGACACCACTTCGACTGGGACAACACATCCATCCTAGGACAAGCCAAATAGAAACACGCATGAGAATTCCTAGAAGCTTGGCATTCCAATCAGAACTCTATCAATAAACACATTGACTTGGATCCCATTTTCCACCCTCTGAGGAAAAAGAACTAGAAATGACATCACCGCAGGAAATGATGCTGCAAACCCAAGGAAATCTAAACACATTAATAGAAAGCAGGCCATGCCACCAGTGCTTCATTCAGAGGCTCACTGATGATGTTACCTAGTACAGTGACGAAACGTCTGAAAATAACCTCCCAGGTCAGCGAGCAAACCTATATCCAGAACCTCAGTCTTTCCAAACTTGCTAAAATGAGATCAGTTTGAGATCAGCGATAAGTTCAAATGGCTCAGCTGAATTTGGGTACTCTATCTGTGAGCCATGCCTTAACCAACAACCCCCCCCCCCCACCCCACCAAATCTCTACAGCAGTAAGAATTGAATCTGCCAGAAATAGAGTTGGGACTTCTGCATCAAAGTCCTACATGCTACTCTTAAAGATATGTGGAGTCTTACCAATTTTGTGAAAATCCTTCACGAAGAATAGGATGCTTCAAGATGGAGCTACCCCCTTACCAATATTTTAGAAGTTAATTTTTTTTTAAATCACGTAGCTGGGCCATTGTGTTGATGGGAATGGGGGGATTGATTGGTTTGAGAGCTTCTGTACAGGTTGACCTGTTGACTGCTCTTCCATGCAGGAAAATAAGGAGCACTGTTATGATTCTCCAGTTTGTGAATGGAAGGCTACCTCCACACACTTAAACTGGTCCCCACTGTCTGCAAGAGCCCATGGGTGACAAAGCCCCTCTTAGTCTCATTAGGCTCTGAGTATGACTTCAAGGCTAATGCTTGACATCTGTGGAAATATTCCACAATACAAAGTTAAGCTCACCTGGGGTGAAATCTGCTGACAGTGCAAGGGGTTTCCTTGAGGGATCTGTCAGAGCATTTGTTCTTTATTTTGAAAAGAACCTTGTTTTGCCTCATCTCATTGTGTGGTTACCATTCTGAGCCTAGAGTTGGAAGACATGACGGTTATCTTGCTGGGGCCCCAGTGATGCCTTTGGAGTCTTATCTACAGATTTGAGGACAACCTTCCAGATTTTAGTGGATGTCTTCGTCTTCTGCAATTTTAACAGTACAAAAAAAGCATTGGGTGTGTCCCATTCCATTTCAGCTGCTTTTCCCTTGTTTTCACCAGGGTGGGAATTTGCTTTCTCCGCATGGTCTCTTAGGTGCCTTGCAAAATTTTATGTGAAGGTCCAGCCTCAATGTAATTTGCTATGATGTGCTACGTTTGACGATTGCTCAAATGAGTAATATTCCTAGATGTATTGTTATGAGGATGTGGGTGTACTGTACCTTTTTTTTAAGAGGGCTAAAAGCCAGCAGAGACAGCAACAAGTGTTCTCAATAAGATACAAAGTAACAGGTGCACCATGTATTGGGCTAGCTAAGGTATGTGGTTGCCTAGAAACAACAAAACAGATTCAAAATAGACCAATCATACAAAACATCTACTGGGAAGTATTAATTTATACCCCAAAAATACCAAACTCCAATCCAGTTTGAATTTAGTATGTTGACATTCTTAAAAGCCAATGACACAATCTGATACTTTGGAGGTATAAGACCAGGGGAAAATTGAACAGTTGAGAGGAGAACTGCTCAGCTACCAGCATGTAGAACGACTGCCTGAAAAATAGCTCTCTTAAAAGTACCGTTATCGATCAGTAACCTGTGAAGCAGAATCCCTAAGAAGAAAAGAAGACACAGGAAGATTCAAATATAAGAACTGAAAGCTGTCTGGTTTTGAGAAGTGTTGTTTTGTAAATCTTAATTGAGAGTTTCATCAGACCAGTATTATAGAAGGGAAAGTAACCGACAGGTTAGAGGAAGGAATTGTAAATAGTTAATTATTCTGTTATACTTTAAGAAATAGTTAATTTTTACTTTACCTAGTTCTTGGTCTATCAAATTTTCACAGGTTACTGCATGGGATAAATCTTTTACGTGTTGCTGGTTTTAAATTAAGCAGGGAGGTGTACCCTGTGTCGTAACAGTACTATTTAAAGTGGCACTGATCTAACATAAATAAAACTTTAGTGTGGTCCTATGACAATGTAACACACTTTGTTTTAAACTTGCTGAGCTTCATGGATACTATAAACTCACTGCAATCTGTTGGCTGAATTGTAACATTTTGATTAACTCTGACCTTAGTCTATAATATATCACAAACATGAAATAGTAGTTATAAATTGATTTTCCATCTAGCATCATCAAGAAGTTATTGTCATAGGAGCACTTAGTATTGTTGTTTACTATCCTTTACAAATGAGTTTTACTGCATTATCTTTTGATGTGCCGAGTACTAATGGATTGTTGAAAAGCTTAGACTTAAAAGGGAAATGCTATGACCTTTGAACTGCGAGACACCAGATAGGACTGTGGGTATTTGTGCAGACCTAAATTTTGGGCTTTAATTTGTGCATTCTGATTTGTTCTGATATGCATAATAATCAATTTTTTTTTGTTAGGCATAATTCAACTAGACAAATAACTCAATATAATGATGCCTAAAGAGTTTAGTTTTACTCATTTGTTTCTATAACTTATTATGCAAATAAATTAGCTCATTAATAGTTGTAATCTAGTCAACATCATTTTAAATATTAATACTGCCCAGTAGGATTTTTGTTTGTTGTTGGGAATATTCCTTTGGGATTGAAAAAAAAATCTGGTGCTGTTGCAGTGTTAATGGGTCGATCACAGACCATAAGAAAGTGCTCTTATGTTTTTTTTTTGACCGAGATTCTAATGCTTGTTCAGATCAGCAAACTTATTCAACTTGAAGATTCTTTAGGTGAATGTAAAGCTGATATAAAATAGTGTGGAAAGCGATGAAGGGTACAGAGGTCATCTTGACAATGAATTATGCTACACTGCCCTGACACAAAGTGAGAAGTTTATTGAGTTTTAATAACAAGCAGTGTATCAAAAGTATCATATTACAATAATTCACTGTAGTAAACACATTTCAATGCTTGGGCTTGATTTTGCCAGTTCTGCATGGCATAAACTTACGTCACTGGGCCTAACTAATCATAGAAGATATCCTGCATCCATTTCTCAGCAGGCGGGGAAAATCTCCCATTGCCAAGTCAGAATCCCGGATGATGATTGTGGGATGTTAATGCACACAATAAGCCAGTTGACACCCATCATCTTTGAGTCTCCCACTTTGTGGTAACTGAAGGATTAACTGAAGTATTCAGTTTTCCTGTGCTGAGTTTTCCAGCAGTTTCCCAGTCGAGCTTCTTCATCTTGCACTGTGCTCGATTTACTCTATCAAGGCTGAAACTTTATTGCTGGAACAGCACAGCAGGTCAGGCAGCATCTAGACCTGCTGTGCTGTTCCAGCAATAAAGTTTCAGCTTTGATCTCCAGCGTCTGCAGACCTCACTTTCTCCTTACTCTATCAAGGACCTGGTGTTGGCCAGGACTGGTAACCGTTGGAAGCCATGCTCTTGTCCTTTTTTCCGCTGCCATTGATGAGAGGATGGCAGCTTCTCACCTCCATTGTGGGGAAGACCTGTCAGTGGCCAATTAAATGCCTAAAGATAACTTGATTTTTAACATGCCTCCACCATGGAACTAACTGGTATCCTTGCAGTTCTGCTCCCATGACTGAAACCTCTGCTGTCTCAATACCATCATGGCCCTTTGTGTTGGGTGTAGATCATGTGGGACTGGAAGTTTACATTCTCCTTGCTCCCCTTATGGACAGTGTATTTACTTACTTATTTGAGGGAAGCAGTACCAGATTTGAGTGCTGAATATTTTGTTGCAGTACCTGTTCTCACATTCCTAATGGAATACTTCTCAGCACTATGAGAACAGAGAAGAGGTATGAGGTGGCATTTGGCCCAATGTTAGATTTGGCTCTGACTTTTCTGCATTTATCAATACAGCTGGAGGAAATCGAGGCACTTGTCTGTACTTGTATTAAAGTTCTAGAGTTTATAATTTTGCACTTTCACAACTTGTCTTTAGGAAATCAAATGTACTTTTCTTTTAATTGTGATTCTTGCCTTTGTACCTCTTCTTCAGTCATTCTCAAAAAGGCAGGTTTTTCTGCTTTAATTTAATTTTGATTTAAAACTTGCTTTCTTCCAGCTTAATTAGTTTTAAATTTAGAATCGATTTCCCTTTTTCCTCTTGCATGTCAGTTTTGAACACTGAAATGGGCTGATCACTTGCGTGTGAGCTTCTGTTCTTTGAGTAGAATTACCTTAAAAGTACAGTTCACGACTTTGCAGGTTCGCACCAAAGGGGTAAAAAAGTCTAAAACCACTGACAATGCTTTCAGCTTCTGAGCATTGTAATGCTGATTGGATTTAAACTGCTTCAGTCAATTTTGTGAATATTGTACCTCTTTGCTAATGGCTAGTTCTCCCTGTGTTCCATGGGATCTAACCTTGCTAACCAGTCTCCCATGGAGAACCTTGTTGAACGCCCTACTGAAGTCCATATAGGTCACATCTGCTCTGCCCTCATCAATCCTCTTTGTTACTTCAATCAAGTTTGTGAGACATGATTTCCCATGCACAAAACAATGTTGACTATCCCTAATCAGTCCATGCCTTTCCAAATACATGTACATCCCGTCCCTCCGGATTCCCTCCAACAACTTGCTCAGTCAGGCTCACTGGTCTATAGTTCCCTGGTTTGTCCTTGCCACACTTAAACAGTGGCACTACGTTAGCCAACCTCCAGTTTTCTGGCACCTCACCTGTGACTATCGATGATACAAATATCTCAGCAAGAGGCCCAGCAATCACTTCTCTGTGGGAAGCTAGAGTTCTAGGGTACATCTGATCAGCTCCTGGGGATTTATCCAGAAGTTTACAAAATTGAGGGGCATGGATAGGATAAATAGACCGTCTTTTCCCTGGGATGGGGCAGTCCAGAACAAGAGGGCATAGATTTAGGATGAGAGGGGAAAGATATAAAAGAGATCTACGGGGCAACCTTTTCACGCAGAGGGTGGTACGTGTATGGAATAAACTGCCAGAGGAAGTGGTGGAGGCTGGTACAATTGCAACGTTTAAAAGGCATTTGGATGTGTATATGAATAGGAAGGGTTTGGAGGGATATGGGCCAGGTGCTGGCAGGTGGGACTAGGTTGGGGTATCTGGTCGGATTGGACCGAAGGGTCTGTTTCCATGCTGTACATCTCTGACTCTATGCTTCTCAATTCAACTTGATTTATTAAATTGGTTTTCTTCCAATTTTAATCAACTAAAATAAAACCAAGAACTGCTCCTGCTGCAAAGGTCTGAAGGAAGATTGCTGGATTTGAAATGTTAATTCTGTTTCTCCCTCCACAGATGCTTTCCAATCTGTTGAGTGAGTTACCTGGCAATTTCTGTTTGAAGTTTTTTTTTGTTCACGGCTTTTGTCGAACTCGCGTGGAACTAGGGCTGTGAACCAAATATGTTTTGGAAGGCCTTGCTACTTTTCCCTCCCATTTAACATGCGTTTTGCCTAGTTTGTTCCCTGATGGAAAGGATACTGTTTCCCATATAGCTATATTTTGGAGTTGTGCTATCCAGAAAATTTGAAGTTTTTTGTTTTGTGTGATTTCTGATTGAAATGTACATACGACAATGCATTTTGAGACTGTTGATTCATTTGTTTTCAATAGCATGCAAAATTCATGGCTTCTGCAAAAATGTTAATGGGTAGTTCTTCTGTACCACCTTCACAAGGGCAACGTTTCCTTTTTTAGTTGCAGTATTAGGATTTATAATTTGTTAATCCTGAGCTATATGTGGATGGGGGGGGAAGGACAGTGGTCATTGACAGGTAAAAGACATTATTTAATGTCCGTTTTAAAATCTTACGTTTGCATACATTTTGATTTTACATTGTTATATCTACAAGTAAAACTGGATTGATTTCCTAAAGTAAGGAGCAGCGATTAGAATGTTGATAAGTTTTCTGATGAGCAGAACGATTACATGGAAGATATAAACCCGATGAGGCAATGGGAGTCTGTAACTACTATGTAACCAGTTAACATGAGTACTTTGGTACAGACTGTGTGCATATTTCATAACAATGTAAAAATTGTATCTTGTACATGTTTTCTCTGCACAGATGCTGCCAGACTTGAGTTTCTTCAACCTTTTTTTTAAAAATAGGCATGTTGCAGTACACCTCCTTCTGTACTGGCTCGTTAGTTACACATGAATGATCAGTTAAATTTTAATCTGGAACTTCTGATCCAGTGTCTTGCTGGAGTATTCATAGTTCTACATCACCAAAACCTTTGCCTTACTTTCCTGAATGAATTAGAATTCCCTTTTGAAGCTATGAGAATTGATGTTCAATTAGTGCCTTGAGTACGATCAGCAGATCTTTTTTTACTTGTTGTAGCGGTGTTTAACTGAGTAAGCTTCACTGCCTGTAGGCAAATAAGTTGACTGAAATCTGATTTTTCTTCAAGTGTCTTGCTCAAAAAGTAACGAGATACCTGTGACTCTGATCAGGCACTTTAGCAGGCAGCAGTGGGCCTTCCTCTGAAATCAAGCCCTCCAGAGGATGAATCTGCCCAACCAGTTCTGTGACAGATGAAAGTGAGCAGCTCTTGTCGAGAGCAGTGCCATGGAGAGCACCCTGACTGTTGCCAGAGGACCACCATAATGGCAAATACCAAATCAAGCAGGCTACTTTTCTGAAGGTGGGTTTCTTGGAGTTTGTGCTCATGAAGTGAGGAGGTTGAGCAAAGGCAAGATGATAGCTCTCCGATCCCTCCCACATCTCTAGTCTGTGAACTGTGTGCAAATAGTGCAGACTGTGCGACATCACCCAACTGACAAGCAGCCAACACTCACTTATCAGTGGATTGCCCAGTTTGTTCCTCTTGGAGCTGAGATAGCTGCAGCTCCAGGATGTGGGTCATTAGTGGAGATTGGACCTTCCCATCTGGCACTTAACTGCGATGGAGGTGGAAAGGGAGGAGGGAGCTGGTACATCCTGACAGTACCCAGTTAATGAAGTAGCTCCATCCAAAAAGATCCACTCAAAATGACAAATTGCCTCCGGAGGTGTAACAGAATCTGTTTCTTACAGTTGGAGTTTGAAAATGCATTATGGGTAACTTTAGAGCTCTTGTGATTGCTGTCACACTAACAGACATTCATAAATATTTACTGATAATGGGTCTGTCTAAGCAACTGCACAAGATACACAAGAAGTCTCCACATTTGCTGGGTGTAATTTTATCTGGCACCACAGATATTGCTGTAGTATATGTGGATCTGGATCCTCAGTTTCCTGACCCACAGGCCACGATTAGTGAAGATGAGGACAATATTTCATCATCACCAACACTCCACACTGGAGCCCCCCCAGGCATGCGTACTCAGCCCCCTACTGTACTCACTCATGACTGCATCGCCAAATACCAGACTATTGCCATTTACAAGTTTGCTGTTGACACCACTATAGTCAGTCGAATCTCAGATGGTGACAAAACAGGCTACAGACGAGAGGTGGAGGACCTGGAAAAATGGTGCACTTGAGAACAACCTAGCTTTCAATGCCAGCAAAACCAAGGAACTCATTATTGACTTTTGGTGGGATGTTACTCGTGCCCACCCCCCACCCCCACCCATTAACAGCACAGCGGTGGAACGAGTGGAGAATGTCAAGTTCCTGGAAGTGGGCATCCTCAACAAGCTTTTCACTGTGCCTCTGGACACGTGACAATAAATTCAATTCCATTCGATGTACACAGTCTTGGTTTCTGGTTATATCTTAAGGCCTTTTGAGTTAGTGGATGACTATAGGTGTAGCTTTATCCCATTCTGTACTTGTGTGCAAGCTTCAGTTCCATTGTGATCACTGTCTTGAGCTATTCACAGATTTGAGGGGCAAACGATTATTGGACAGAGGGTTTTGGCCCACAGTGTTGACTTTGCTGCTCCTCGGATGCTTTCTGACCTGCTGCGCTTTTCCAGCTTCCCATCTATTGACAAAAGATTATTGGACATCAATTAGGTGATTTGAAATATGTCCCTTAAGACTTCAATTGATTTTTTTTTTCTAACATTCTAAATCCAGACTAGACAGACCAAAATACATTAACACCCAGGTCAGGATTTTCATGTAGACCTGGCATTTTAGCCAAAATAGTGTCAGAATCCAGGTTCTGGAAGTTTTGTCCTCTGTTTCAGACCTATGCTATTTCTGCAGATAGGGGAATAGAGATGGAATGTGTTTGACCAATTGGGGGCATCCAATCTCAACAGAGCAAGTTGCTTTGAGATATTAAGGGAATAATCCTGTTGGCGGGATTATGAATACAAATACTTGGTTAAACAGGAGCTTACAAACATGAGATTTTAAATGTATTGAGTTGTCTTTTTTTTTAAGCCATTCGTGTTGTTTGTATTGTGGAGATCACAATATATTCTTAAGCTTCCTTTACTGTCAACTTGACTCTGAGGTCTTCTCATAGTGTGTACTAAGTAAGTAGGCATAGAAGGTGTAAGGACAAAATATATTATATAGAGTTATAGGCTATAAAAGGCCATCACTGGTTGACCTGAGTTGGCATGGTGACTATACCGGACCGTCAGGGGTGTATAAACAAGTATAGCTTTTCATGGAGGGTATATAGGCCACAGGAATGAGTGGAGGGACATTCATTCACATGGCTTGATTCATTAATTGTGCTATGGGTCAAATAGTACATTGACGTGACAGCAATATAGCCTGCCACTTTACTGTGTGGACATCCTTATTAGAAAAAGGCATCAACTCTTTCGAGTGCTATGTGCTCTTTGTGTGATATTCCTCTAATCCTGCAATGTTACCATACATTGTATTGAAGCTAAATGCTTCCTGATGTTGGACATTCTTCCTCATTTGCTCACAGGTTCAGTATACAGCTGAGCCAGCATCTATACATTTAACCATCTCTACCCAGACTGCTCTGTTACTGATGGCCATGAAAGAAAATTCTTTCTGATCTTTCAAAGCTGCTTAGCTAAATGCCACATTCGGTCACTTCTCCCACTTGTTAGAAGAGCAGTCTTAAGGTCGAACGAAAAGCTGTTAGAACCAGGTATCTTTGGAAGGCAGATGAAGAACTTCGGTGCAATTAACTGTATTTTTAAGAAAAACACTGAATTTAGTGAAATGAGAAAAACAAAGACCTGGAGTTTGAATTTGGAGGAACTTGGATGTATAGTTGCAAACTGCATTCCAGTTGTCGAAACACTAGATTGTTCTCATTTCTATTATACTTGCTGTATAATTTGCAATCTGGCTTATCTCTCCAACTGCTTTATAATCACAGCAATATTGCTATAATGGACAGCTTTTAAGCACTTCCACATGAATGCAACGAATGTTATCTTTCAAGGAAAGAACCGTGACAGTTACCACTGGAGAACCGCAAAATGGTTTAGTGATGGGAGAGAGTTGGATAGCATGCATTTGTGATTGTCAATCAAATTAGCCCAAACTCCTAAATCCTGAGGTGGGAATAACCATCCCAATTTTAAACTTTCTAAAAATGAGTCCAGTGTTGTTCCTCATGTCTCATTGAGCGTGATGTGAACACTTTCAGTGCCAAGACCGCCCTTTTTCCATCAGCTCCAGATAATTAAATGAGTTAATGCATTGAAAGCAAATTTTTTTTGCTTTGTGCAACAGCAAAATGTCTGAACTGAGGTTCTTGGCCAAGAGTAACCATTTTATTGAGAGAAACTTGTGAGAAAAGCTTTAAATTATTGTCACCAATTTAACTTTATTAGACTTGTCTGCTGTTTATAGACTAGTACATACAATGCTTAGCCTTCACTTTCCATTTAGCATTAATTGTTAATCACAGAACAGGTGTAGAACATTTAAAAGGGGTAAGGGGAATTGTAGGAAGTTATGGTCCATGCTGAAACCAATGATAGATGTAGGAAAAGGTTGAGGTCCTATAGATTTTTAGAAGCAAGAGAATAAAGAGGACCTCAAAAATACTGATGTCAATTATTCACTTGTTTTGCATGCTAATAAGTATAGGAGCAGTAATATAACAATTTTATATATTTACTACATGTACAGACTCCTGAGACATTAGGAATAGTTCTGGGATAGGACAGAACTCAACAAGGGTGGGATTGTTGTCCTTGTAGGAATGTATTTTGTGTAGGGGAATGATGTACTTTGTCATTTTCTTTTGTTAGCCCACATAATGTACCTCCAAATCTGGTTTGTTCAAGTCAGATGTCTAGAAGTTTACTCACGCTGTGCATACTAATACATCTCAGTCTTGCACAAAAGTTATTTACTGAGTTAAGTATTTAACCCAGACTGTAACAGAAATTTAACTGGTTGACTGTTGGACTGACTAGCAACTGAACATTCAAAGAGTAAAATCAATCTTTTATTCCAGAAGTCATGTCTGTGATATCATCTAGTTGCCTTAAAAGTCTGGTGCCTTCTTGAGATCTCTACAGTTGTTCAACAGGAAAGGTTTAAATTAATTTGGCAGGGTTAGGAGGGCACCAAGGTGAATTGCTATTTCACTTTATCTATCCTCCCTGAGAAGCTGAATGAGTTGGACTCCACTAGAATGAAGAACAAAACAGAAATGCGACAGAACAAGATACTGTATATACTCGAGTAATAGTCGATCTCATATAAAAGTCGAACCCCTAATTTGACCAACTAATCTGGAATTTACCATACATCTGGTGTAAAAGTCGACCCTAGTTCTTCACTGATAACAAACGCAGATCAATGTTTGAGTCAGTGTGCCGGCCATCGCATCCCGCTCCAGCTTTCCAGTCTGCTGGTTGTTCCACTCCATTCTCGATTTTTCAGACAGCTGGCTGTTGTGTTCGGCTTGGGGTTTTCAGAATTACTGATTTGTTGTTTATTTTTCTTAATTCGTTTAGAGATCAGTTGGGTTTCTGCTAGTGATACTGGATGAATTTTGATGGGCATGAATTTCAGTCCCTCAAAAAACAGTGTCAATGTAATAGTTGACCCTATAAATTTAATTTTTAAAAAGTAGTCAAAAAATTTGACTATTTCTCAGATATATACGGCCGTTGGAAAATGCACAACAGACTAAGTTGGGTTTGGAGTGCATTTCCCCAAATGCCTGAAGTATGAGAAATAAAGCTGAGCTGTAGGTATAAGTAGCCAGGTGAGTAAGATCATTGTGGCAATAGGGAACTCTGTGACTTGAACAAAGTAGCAACGTGTCATTAAGTACCATGTAGCCAGAATTATGATGAAAAATAGGGAAGGCAAAATAAAAGGGGGATTGCACATGACAATGTTGACTGTAGATACTAAAA
The DNA here is from genome assembly GCF_037043375.1 of Chiloscyllium plagiosum. NCBI lineage: Eukaryota > Metazoa > Chordata > Chondrichthyes > Orectolobiformes > Hemiscylliidae > Chiloscyllium > Chiloscyllium plagiosum. The sequence goes on from NW_028270145.1 coordinate 59,217,302, forward strand.
GTCAGGTTGATTAACTATCATTATTGTTGAATAAGGCTGTGTGACTGTAGCTTACAAATTTTCTTTTCCCCATGCTCCAAGCATTTAAGCACAAGGAGAGGATGCAAGCCGAGGTGGTAGAGTGCCTTCCACTGTCCTGATGCCTCATCCTGCACTGTCACTCTGTGATTACTAGCTGTTTTAATTCCTTTTGAGCTCATGATCCTGAAACTGGTTACAAATTCAGGCTGTGCTGCTTTCTTCAATTTGAAAACAAAACTGAGATGTTCACATTAGCTTCCACTTTTTAAAATGTTTGCTTGAACAATCTAAAACTCAGGGTATGATGGAATTTTGGCATAATTTAAGTACAAAGCACATGACTCGTAATATAGTCTGACAATGTGTGGCCTATTATTGAGTCACTTAAAGTTCTATTAAGTTTTTATGTTTACAGGAAACAGTGAGCTGTTTTATGGGCCAAACATTGAGTGTTGTTAAAGTCACAAAAGGAGCAATTGCGTGTTCTGAATGTGCCATTTTATTTAAAAACACTTTCTGTAGAGACAGCAAAAAATGCTGTACTGTTTTCTATGGGAACTGCATGGGCAAGGTGCCTGGGGAAAATAGGGATGGGTACCCTCTGTCTGTCTCTGTCTGTCTGTTACAATATATTTCAGAGTTTCAAAATTGGATGTTCAAATTCAGTTTGATTTAACATACATGCTTAATTATACATGTAGTCAAATAAGGTGCAGTTTTAGTGCTACATCCATTATATTTTTCAGTGGTGTTTTTCATTTATAGCCTTATGCTTTTTTTTGTCGTTCAGACATGGAAGATGTATTCATATCTACGATTAAATAGGTAGCTTTACTTAAGGAGATGACATTGAGTGCATGGAGGAACTGCAGCAATTGTTCAGTCCTGTTTGGTACAAAAATAAGATCAGAACAGTAGCCCAGCCATTGCTAATAAATTAGAGAGTGTTATATTTAGCACAACTAATGTTTGGTTGCTATTAGGAAGGAATATCAAAAAGAGCAACAGACCTGAGGTTTGGCAGAAAATAAAAAGGTAGATTACTATCTGGTGATTAAATGGGGAAAGGTTGAGATGCATTAGGACCTGGGGACCCTTGTACACCAATCATTTGAAAGTGAGCAAGTGGTGAAAAAGGCAAAAAGGATGTTGGCCTTCATAGTGGGGACATTAAGAGTCTAGGAGCAGTGATGCCTTGCTGCAAATTAACATGGCCTTGGTGAGACCACACCTGAAGTATTGTTTTGGTCTCCTTTTTATCTAAAAGAATGTTCTAGCTGTGGAGAGATTGCAATGAAGGCCTAACAGGCAAAGTCTTGGAATGCCAGGACTGATGTATGAAGACGGACTATGTCAGTTAGGACTATATTCACTGGATTTTAGAAGAATGGGGGGAGATCTCATAGAAACTTATGAAATTCTAAAAAGATTAAATAGAGTAAATGCAGGAAGAAATGTTTCTGATAGCTGTGGAGTCTAGAACCAGGGTTTGCGGTTTAAGGCTATGAGGTAGGCCATTTAAGACTGAGATGAGAAATTTCTTCAATCCGAGTGATGAGCCCATTGAGAACAATGTTGAATGCTTTCAGGCTAAGGGAATCAAAGTGTATGGGGCAAAAGCAGGAATACGATATCAGAAAATTCCTACAGAGTGGAAGCCTGCCATTTGGCTCAACAAGTCCATTCCGACCCTTCCAAGAGTATCCCACCCAGACCCATTCCCCTATCTTTTATTACTTTACATTTCCCCTGACTAATGCACCTAGCCAACACATCCCTGAACACTATGGGCAATTTAGTATGGCCAATTCACCTAAACTGCACATCATTTGGACTGTGGGAGGAAACCCAAGCAGACACAGGGAGAATGTGCAGACTCCACACACCGTCACCTGAGTCTAGAATTGAACCGGGGTCCCTGGTGCTGTGAGGCAGAGGTGCTAACCACTGAGCCACTGTGCCTCCCTTTGGGGTGACCTATCAGCCATGATCATATTAAACAGCAGAGCAGTATCAAAGGGCCAAATAGCCAACTCATGTCCCTGTATCTTGTTAGTGTATACTGTACTACTTCACTATTTGATGAAATACGTTTTGGAAATTTGGACTTCCTTTGGTAAAACTCCTGCCCACCTCTGTCATAAACACCAGCTCACTTTACCTTGGCACTTTGCACTGTACGGACTTTGCCTTCTACCTCATTTCTCACAGGATCATACCCAGCTAACACTGTGTGTCCCTTGCCTTGCAGCATCCCAATACTTAGCTTATAGGTATTTGTTAATCAACGTGTTAAGGAATATAATGGGAATGGGAACTTGTCCAGGCTTCCTGAACCAGAGGTAGGGACACTGGCAGTGTGCCATAAGGGCCCTAACACTTAACTTACGTACTTACCCTTTGACAATGGGTAGGAAAGTGGCTCTTGGGACCTTTTTTACATGTCTGCAAACAGTAGCTGACTGCTGTGAAAAGGGAGGTGGTTTGCCTTCCTCTGATCATTCTGCATGTTGAAAGGGGGTGGCACAATGGCTTAGTGGTTAGCACCGCTGTCTCTCAGCACCAGGGTCCCAGGTTCAGTTCTAGCCTCGGGCGACTGTCTGTGTGGAGTTTGCACATTCTCCCCGTGTCTGTGTGAGTTTCCTCCTGGATGCTCCCATTTCCTCCCACAGTCCAACGATGTGCAAGTCAAGTGAATTGGTCATGTTAAATTGCCCATTGTGTTAGGTGCATTAATCAGAGGGGAAAAGGGTCTAGGTGGGTTACTCTAATCTAAAACAGTCTAAATAGAAGTGTACCTTTTCCATTTCTGAGCGAATCCTGAGAGGAATTTCCTGTCAGAAATATGGAGCACCCTTCTTTCATAAAGCTAAAATCTTTGAATTTTGTTCTGTTCTGATCATTTTATGAATGCAATCATATCATATTTCAGGTACAGCTGTGGAGCCAGAAACCATTCTAAAGTTTTAAGCAATAATTAAACACAGCAGTAGGAATTTTTACCTTCAAATATCCTATGCTTCAACATGATATAATTAGTATGCTAAAGATGCTATATAAATACAAGTTTATTTTGTTATTTAACAACCTGCAGTAAAACCTCAACTTCTCTCTAATCTTTGGTGAACCATATCCACTTGAAATTCCAGAAATGGGGAGTACTGATTATGAAATCCTATGAAATTGAAGATTTAGGACAAGCAATGAAATCATAAGGATTTTAAAATCTCATGTAGGACTTGAACTTAATTGTAATATGCTTCACTTTTTAGCTATCAAATTCATAGCTGCTTAGTGTGATATTCGGGGAGGAATGGAGGAGTACGTTGAATTAAAAACAAGAAAATGATGAACAGAAGAAAACCAGCTGGCTCTTCATGTCTGAAGCATAGTCACTAAACACATCCTGTCTCTCTCTCTCTCCCCGCACCAATTAATCATTTAGGAGAGACAGAAAGCAGAGTAAAAGAATGCAGGGCCAATACGAAGGGGTAATTCTGGAAAATTCTTCTGACTTCCTCAGGCAATTGAAACTAGTACAAGACATCTTATTGCCCAAGTGTGGTAATAGTTAAACCATTTACCTTTTTTGATATGCTGTGATCTCTTTGCAGTTAAGAACCAGACCAGTTCACTTTTGGACGTGTGGGAAAACTAAAAACACACTACACAAGCTGGTAACACATTGCAGAGGCTACTGCTTTTTCTGGGGGCTTGGTCGGTGTTGTGGGGGTGTGATGGGAAGTGAATGAAATGCCTCACAACTCGGTTAAAGATTTTGGTACCCCCTGTATAATATTAAATACCAAAAGAGGTAGTCAGTTCTTATACTTTGACATGTATTCCTTCTTGTTCAGGTGACACAGGTATTTGATATGAGTTGACCAGCTTTCCAATTCCACTGCTGAAAAATGAGGTTTAAAGTAGTTTCATAAAAGCCAAAAGAGCTGCAGATACTGTAAATAAGAAACAAAAACAAATTGCTGGAAAAGCTCAGCAGGTCTGGCAGCATCTCTGGAGAGAATCAGAGTTAACGTTTTCAGGTTGAGTCACCCTTCCTCCCTTCTGAGGAAGGGTCCTTTGGCCTGAAATGGTAACTCTGATTTCTCGCAACAGAAGTTGCCAGACAAGCTGAACTTTTTAAGCAATTTCTGTTTTTGTATAAAATAATTTTGAGTTGGTTTTCCTGGGCCTTTTGCTAAAATAATGCAATGGAGAGTGTTCCAATGGCTACTAAAATCTACTTCCTCATTTTGCAGACTCCTCAGCCATGCTCAATGTATAAGGCAGTATGTTTTCTCTAGCAGTTAGACAGGTTCAGAGCAAAAAAATCACGGTGTAGAAATGAGGATCTGCAAACAATGATAGAGATAAATGGTTTGCAGTCAAAATATACTGCATTCACGACGTGTGAACACATGCTTGGCATTCATAATATCTTGTTTATACAATGCAATTTGAATTACATTTTGTCAGTGCTGGGGCAATGGCTTTACAGCCACAATTCGTTTGAATATTGTGTGCCTGCTCTGTTCACTATGCATTTTTGATTGGAACTTGATTTGAGGCTTCAATCAAAATTTATGTAATGGCGTTTGCGTCCCACATTAATGAAAAGTTTTTAGCTTTCTTGTCATTGAAGTTTGAGAAGAGGCATTTGGCACCATGTGAAATGTTAATTATGTTCTACCAAAAAAGTCATTTGGTGTCGTTATCATTTTGTAACATTAAATCTGGTAAATTTTAACATTGGAGTGATATCGTGCTGACTAATGTATTGAAGCTCCAGTTCAGATTTCTTTAGTAACTGCAACTGTGTTTTAGCAGTCAGAATAACCAATATTTCAGCAAGGGCAATCACTTTCTATTTGGCTGGTACTTCATAGCCAGATATCAGAATTTGTTAGGTGGCTCTTGCAGCAATATCATTATGCCTTTAGGAAATCTAGACTTTTGAAAAATACCTCCTTGATAAATATGGAGTGATTTTATCAGAATATCAAATGAGTATGTTGTTTTCAATTTCCTTTAAATGTGTGGCAACATAGTTGCAGCATAAATGAAAAAATACCTTTTTAAAAACCATAACTTCATTATGCTCATCTTCTGTGAATGTGGTTCATGCTCCACAAACCTTGCTTTAAAATACTGTTTCTGTTGTTTTCAGCTCTGACTTGGAGTAATTGAATATTTTAATTGTTTATGTCTTATGTTTTATATCATGCCAAAACATTGCAAACTGTCAAAACTTTGGTTTCGATTTGATTATGATGAATTAACACAATCAGTGGCAATTAAGGGAAACATTTCACTGCTGTAACCTGAAAGTTGTAATCATGTATTTCTATACCCAATTATGTGGGTGGTTTAATTTGGGGTATTCTTAAGTAGAGAGGACATGTTACTCATGCTTTCTTTTGAGAAAACTTGGCAGAATATTATTTAGTTGACTGACTACTTTGTAATCATCAGTTTCAGACATTTGAATCTTTTTTCAGCATTTTTCCCTCCTCAAACTTGCCCTTCACTGTTGCAATTCTGAACCATTTTCTTGTTCTGTGTCTGTAAGTGTCCATTCTTTCCCTGAATGCTCAATGTTAATTGGCTATAATTTTAATTTTGTGCATTTCCATGTGCTCTGTTTATTTATCCAAATGAACCTGCTTAGAAAACAAATTTTAACATCTAGCAGCATAAAGAGGTAGTAGTTTAAATGATCAAAACTGCAGCTGCCAATGTAACCCCCTTTATTCAAAGGGCGAAAAGCCAAAAAACAATTGGAGAGTTAGCTTAATATCAAATCATTGGGGGAATGTTAGAATCTATTATAAAGAATGTATGAGCAGAGCATTTGGAATTAGCTAAAATAATTGAGCAGAGTCAACATGGTTTCATGAAAAGGAAATATTGTGTTCCAAATTTATTAGAATTATTTGAGGAAGTAACGCATTGGATAGATAAAGGGGAAACACTAGATGTAATATATTTGAATTTCCAAAAGGCATTTGATACTGCAAAAAAAGCTACTTGGTAAGATAGGAGCCCATGGTATAAGTTGGGATAAGGAGACACTTTCGGGATGATAAACTTTTGACTAGTGGTGTGCCGGTGCTTGGACCACAATTACTTACGGTGCATGTGAATGACTTGGATGAAGGAAGTGAATGTACTATAGCCAAGTTTACAAACAACACAGAAACAGGTGATGAGGAACAAATATAGTCTACAGTGATCAGTTAAATGAATGGGCAAGAACTAGGCAGATGGAACATATTGTGGGAAATCTGAGATGTACTGTGGCAGGAAGAATAGAGGAATCGAATATTTAAATTATTCAAAGCAGGCATTCTAGAGGTCTTTGTAAGAATCATCTTCAAAGCTAGTATCCAAGTTCAGGTGGTAATGGGAAAGACAAATGGAATGATAGCCTTTATTGAGAATGGAGAATAAAAAGAAAAGTCTTGCTGAAAATATACACGACGCTAGTCAAACCACCCTTAGATAAGGGAATCAAAACTTTTCTCACTATTTTAAGGAAAGATGTACTAGTATTGGAGACAGTCCACTGATTTCTTCACAGGTTGATCCTGGGTACGAACGGACTGTTTTTGAGGCAAGGTTGAGTAACTTGGGCCTGTACTCATTGGAGTTTAGAAGAATCAGAAGAAACTTTTTTTATTGAAGCAGATAAGATGTTTACGGGAATAGAATCTAGAAAATCCTTTGTCATGTGTACTTCATTGTCAAAGTACAGTGAAAAGCTTTTACAATGTCTGTCTGCCTCTTATGGCGACATCTTGGGTACAAGTACCGGATACAACAGCGGACCTGACAGGGTAGATGAAAAAAGTTTGTTTCATTTTGTGAGAGTCTAGAACCAGAAAGCATAATGTTAGAGTAAGGAACCCCCATTTTAAGACAAAGATGCGGAATTTCTTCTTTTAAAGACTGTGTGTGAGAATCTGTGGGATTCTTTAGCACAGAGCTGTCAAAGTTGGTTGGCTCAGTATATTCAAGGCTGAGAGAGATGTTTTAATCAGTAAGAGAATCCCAAGATTATCAGGGCAAAAGGCAGGAAAGTGGAGGTGAGCAGCATTCCCTCTAACTTTCATTCTAGCTGCGTGATCCATGCAGTGATCGGCTCGTTGATGCCAGCTGCTGTGTGCGGAACCTTGGAGCTGAGTTGACGATGATATCAATCATGATCTGATTGAATGGTTGAACAGAATTCATGGGTTCAATGGCCTACTTCTGCTGTACATCTCATGGTCTTGTATGTTATGACATAAAGCGTGGCAAAGAGTTGTGGTTTAAGGAAAAAGAGCTGGCAGCAGGGTTTTCCAGAGCTACAGATCTATACAGTTGAAGGTACAACTGTCAATGGTGGGGCTAATAAGTTTGAGGAATGTAGAGGACACAGGATTAGAGGAGCTAGGATGCTTTGGAGGATTGTGGAACTGGAATAATTTAGAGCTGAGGAGATGTGGGGAAGGCTTTGAAAATCAGATAGAAAATTTTGGTATGATGGCATGATTTGGCTGGGAGTCAAAATAGAATAGTGAGTACAGGGATGGGGATGAAGAACCTATTATGGAGGTGGAACTAGATGGCCAGAAAAGTGGTGGAATGAGGTGAGAAATTCAGTTTAGTATCAAGTGTAATACCAAGTTTATGAACAGATTGTGTCCTAATTTCGAGCTGTTGCCAGGTAGAAGAATGGAATTGGTAGTTGAAGGGCCTGGAAACATGTAGCAAAGGGTACAATGGGGTGGGGATGGAGGTGATAGCTCAGAGGGGAGTGTGGAGTGGATAGGTGTGAAGGGAAATTGGCAGATAGAACAGGTCATGAGGACAGTGCTGAGCTGGAAGATTGAACTGAGGTAAGGTGGGGAGAGGGGAAATGACGAAATTGGTGAAGTCCACGTTGATGCCTTGGGGTTGAAGTGTTCTGAGGCGGAAGTTGAGGCATTCTTCCTCCAGGTGTCGGGTGGTGAGGGAGTGGCGGTGGAGGAGGCCTAGGGCCTGCATGTCCTTGGCAGAGTGGGAGGGGGAATTGAAATGTTGGGCCACGGGGCGGTGGGGCTGATTCAGAAGTTCCAGAGTCTATCATTCCTCAGAAGGAAAATCCACTCATCTCTGTGCTAAAATAGTGACCCTTAATTTTTAAACAGTGCACCCTAGTTCTGGACACTCCCACAAGAGGAAACCTCTTTCTACATCCATTGTATAAACACTATTCAGATTCTTATGCACTCTTCCAAATTCCAATTTAATCTGGACAACTGATGTATTTTGGAAGGTCAAGTGCAGGTGGAAATTATACATTGAATGTCAGACCCCTGTGGTGTATGGATATGTAAAGGCATCTGGGTGTGCAAGTCCACAGATCACTGAAGGTGGCAGTGCAGGTAGATAAGGTAGTGAAAAAAAACTATGGCATGCTTGCCTTCATTGGAAGGGGCATTGAGTGTAATGATAGACAAGCTGTGCTGCAGCTTTATAGAACTTTAGTTAAGCCACACTTGCAATATTGTGTACAGTTCTGGTCATCATGCTACTAGAAAGATGAGTGCTTTGGAGAGGGTACAGGAAAGGTTTACCAGGACATTGGTATGGGAGAATTTAGCTATGAAGAAAGATTGGATAGACTGGGTTTCACTGGAACACAGGAGGTTGAGGGGTGACCTGATAGTTTATAAGATTGAATGGCATGAATAGAGTGGAAATTGAGGGTTTTTCCCTGGGTGGAGGGGTCAATTACAAGGGGACACGGGTTCTAGGTGTGAGGGGGAATGTTTAAAGGAGATGCAAGAGGCAAGTTTTTCCACCAAGTGGTGAGTGCCTGGAATGCACTGCCAGAGAAGGTGGTGGAAGCAGACCCAATGGCATTCAAGAAGTACTTGGATAAATACATGAGTAGGAAGGCAATAGAGGGATATGGATCCTGTAAGTGAAGACAGTTTTAGTGTGGAAAGGCAAAACGTGTCAGTGCAGGCTTGGAGGATTTGAAGGGCCTATTCCTGTGATGCTTTGTTCTTTGCTCTTTGTTTTTATCCAGATATTCCAGGGTTTTTTTTTGTATGAGTATAGCATTCCTCATCTTCACCTTAGATAGTGAGGACGTCTATACAATGTGCCTTACCAGTCAGTTTTTAATCTCCACTTCAAATATACAAAACATGGAATGTAATCTTCCTAGCCACAGAACAACATGGGCAATAGTGACAAAGTTGGGAAAATAGGGTGAAGTTGACAGTCAGGATTTTCAGAGGAAAAAAATCCGTTTTTTTAACCAAATTTTGAAAGAAAAGGTGAGAGTCTTGAGTGATGAGAGTCATATTTGCATGTATTAACATCTCATCTCATTATTTAATTTTTCCTCATTTGTGTTCAGTTTTCTTTTCTCTCCCCGTCCAGACGGAAACAAGACCGTGACAATTCCTGACATGAACATCATCTGTGTGTGTATGCAGCAACTCCCGCTTGATGTTTGTTCCCTCTATCTTGGACTGCAGTCACAAACACTTGAGTGTACTCCATAGGCAACGAATTCACCACCACCCTGCTCCCCTGCCTTAACATCCATAGAGATTAGCATTATATACATACTAGCCTCAACACTATCAAATGGCACAACTTCAATCCACCTACAATACAATTCAGTTCTGCATTTCACTGTGTGCACCAACACATTTCATTGCAATGCTACTGTAAGGCTGTGCAAAGGGCACATTAAAGCCCGTTTGGAGGGATATGGGCCAAGCATAGGCAGGTGAGATTAGGTGTTGTTTCGGATCGTGGTCCGAATGGACTGATTAGACCAAAGTGTGCAATATGCTCCTATGACTCTATATCACTCTGAAATGCATGCAGTACCCAACTGGGTTGCAAATCCTGGTAGCAAATAATCTAGACCAAGCTATTGGTCATTGTAGGTAGAAGATGGAAGTAATCACAGACAACCTTTAAAAATGGGACCTGCAGGTGACAGTGCATTAAGATTAATCCAAGATCTCAGACTGCAGTGAGATATAGAACTAAGTGTTCACCAACCTGCAGTATGCAGTGCTACTTTTCTTTGGGTGATGTGGGAGTGGGAAGATGAGGGTATCAGCAATCACACATCACTTAGTCTCCTACTGTATTTGTGCATGACTAAAAGACCCAAACATGGCCGCCATCGGAGGATTTATTGTTGCTATATTTCTACAATTCAGTGAAGGTGCAATGAAATTCAGGAGCAATAGATGTGTCAGCAAATCCAAGAATGACTGACAGCATCCTCTAGTAGCTGCTGAACAGCTCCATTAGAGTTCACAGCTGAAAGACCCCAGGATATACAAGAGGCCTAAAATCTGTCATTCATGATAGCGAGGTGCAGTGATGCTGCTGTGAAGTGAGTGTGACCTGGGACACTGACACAGCAATGCCAATTGCTCGATGGGGGAACTTGTGACCTGAATGAGCATGGCCATCCTATTCTGGTTGCCGTGAAGTTGGCAGCTGCACTAAACTGCATTTGTGTAGCTGGCTGCTTATATCATTGATGCAGATAACTTCATCAATAATAGAAGGAACTCTTCCAATGTGATCATCAGTGTCACACCATAGAAGTTTGTGGCAGGTAACCTGGGAGCTAACCTGATGCTTGCGTCCTTGACATCCCCACAAGGCTGGGTGAAATTTTTTAATGCAGTTTTCAGAACTCTCCTCGTTACCTATGTATTTGGTTGTCGTATCCTCTCTGTCAACACAGGTGGAAGTATTCAGCAATGTCAGGACAACCTGGGATTCCTGGTGCAGGTGCCAACTTTAAAGCCCAGCTGTGCACCCAGTCAAACCCTGCAATTTCCCCTCATCCATGTAGTGGGAAGGAAACCAGAAACCAACCCTTTTCAGGGGTCATCTACTTCATCGCACATACAGGTGTTTACTCGTACATCTATTGTTATATTTTTTCTACTGAAGGGGGACTTAAACTCCCCCACCTAATATGCCTCATAAAATTCAGCCAGTGAAGTCCTGTTGGCAATTAAAATTGAAGCTTGACTATGATCTCAGGAAGTAATTTTCATGCAGAAGTATTTGAAATCTGGCATTGCATTTGTCAAGTGGCTGTTGCTGATTGACATATCTTTTTTACAAAAGGTTAATCAGATCCACAGGAAAACTATTTTCAAAAATTTGGGATCAACAACTCAGATGTTTATTATTTTTCCATTATTAATAAAGCTTCATTCCCTACAGTGTGATTGTACTGATTGACAGATCATCTCTTGGGAGATGGAACTAAAATCAATATTGTGAGGTATGGATTAACTGGGATCTAATTCCATGACTGAGCAGGCACAGGTGACTGATCTACCTACCTGTGTTCCGATGGCCTAATTACCAGTCATTTTCTTCATAGTTACGTCTGTTTACGCTATCACTGAAGAAGTAAATTGCAAACTTTAACATGGGTGGCATGGTGGCTCAGTGGTTAGCACTGCTGCCTCACAGCACCAGAGTCCCAGGCTCGATGCGAACCTCAGGCAACTGTCTGTGTGGAGTTTGCACATTCGCTCCATGTCTGCGTGGGTTTCCTCCGGGTGCTCCAGTTTCCACCCACAGTGCAAAGATGTGCAGGTCAGGTGAATTGGCCATGCTAAATTTCCCCTAGTGTTAGGTGCATTAGTCAGAGGGAAATGGGCCTGGGTGGGTTACTCCTCGGAGGGTCGATGTGGACTGGTTGTGCCGTAGGGAATCAAATCTAATCAGAAAATATGCTGTACAGTGTGATGAAGCTTTATTAATAATGGAAAAATAATAAACATCTGAGTTGCTGATCCCAAATTTTTGAAAATAGTTTTCCTGTGGATCTGATTAATCTTTTGTAAAAAAGATATGCAGTTGGAGCAGAAGGTTTCTCCAATGGCCTAGGCACTTTTCAAAGAATTCTTTCACAGAATGTTGATGTTGCTTATCCTTTACTGCTCTTCACAGGTGATGGTGAGCTGTGTTCTTGAGCTGCAGTGTAAGTCAAAGATGAAGTTGCCAGGGTCCTATCAGACTATAGGGCTGCTCTCATTAGAGAGATGCCAGATGGTAGTTTAACCTCAAGGTTCCCACACCTCAGACGAGGAGAGAAGTTGCGAGAGAAAGTCCTTCATGATGATAACCTCATCTAGTACAGGAAGTAAACCTGCACAGTTGGCATTTCTGCAGCACAAACTAACCGTCTGATTCCCCTATTGTATAATGTATCACTGAGTCAGGTTTTGGGTTTAGGTGTTGGTCTTGGCTGGAGTGGCATTAGTTGTACTGTCATGATTTTCATTGTGACCTTAGATGTTTACAAAATCATGAGGGGCATAGTAAAGGTGAATAGCAGAGAACTTTTCCTTAGCGTGGGGGAAATTCAAAACTAGAGGGCATATTTTTAAATTGAGAGCAGAAAGGTTTGAAAGGCTCATGAGGGGCAATGTTTTCACACCAGTTGTTTCCTATGTGAAATAAACTGCTAGAGGAAGTGGTAGATGCAGGTATAATTACACCATTTAAAAGACATTTTGGGCATATACATGAACAGGATGGGTTTAGAAGGATATGGGCTAAGTGCTGGCAAGTGGGACTAATTTAGTTTGGGAACATGGCTGGCGTGGACAAGTTGGACTGGGTCTGTTTCCATTGTATGACTCTGTAAGGGGAAACATATAGCCAGGGATCTCCTCTGTCTTCACTGCTAAAGATCTCTTCTGAACTGTGTCTCTGTGTATAAGTGAGAACAGGATTAGCATTACACTGCTTCAGTGACAAAATACACAGCAGCATTTTCTGTCCTGGTGTCAACATAAAACATGGGCAAGGTACGTGAGGGCTGCTAGTCCTTGTGGAACTGGAAACCTTTGGAATTTATCATATGCTAGCGAATGGATGTGAGAAATGTTGGATCGGCATGATCCTACTGAATGACAGTGAAGGCTCGAGGGGCTGAATGGCCTAATTCTGTCCTTGTTTCTATCTTCTTATGAAAGGTTTATCAAAGTTCACACTGGTGCAAGGTTGGTGCACGCTGTAAGACAAAATGATTGTAGCCGCTAACACAGCATTGTAAGAGCAGACCCAGTGACGTAGCCAAGAGCTGAATCTTAACCAAAAACCTCCCCTGCTCCATCTGCAATATGTGCAGTTGAGCAGCAGGTTTCTCTTGTTTTCTGTTTTCTTTTTCAACATTATTTGACATTTTTAAGAAGCATCAGCGTGAAATACATTTTGTACTTAAAAGCATTCTGATAGCTGAAAGGGCTTTCTTGTTTTAAAATGATTCAAAATCTTCCATTGTAATCATGATCTGTGAGGGAAACCTAGTTTTAAAATCATAGTAGGAATGGTCAGTTACTGCTTGCATTAAATGGCCCTTTTCAGGCAGGAGCATGTCTTTGTGCTCCGGTTTGGTTACCATGGTGCAGTGACACAACTGTTAGCTAAAATCACAAAAAGAAAGTCAAAATTATGTTAGCCCTTTGGATGCAGCTTACTAATAGCATCTATGCCCATAGTTTCAACAATGACATGGTGGTGTTGTGTATTCATTTAAGAAATACTACCACCATGTATTCAAATAGCAGTTTGATATGATACAGATAACTTTTTTGTATGGAGAGTGTTTGTTTGCCAATCCTTCTAGCTTCTCTTGGTGACGGCTAACTTTGTTGACAATGTGCAGAATTCATTATTAAGACTTCCAAATTTTTCTGTTGCTCTGTACAATTTGGAAATTTTGATTCTGATGCCTTTGATTTGGCTAAATATTAGGAGATGAACTTTATTTCTAATGTAACTGGAGATTTTTGCGTTCTGGTAACTAAACAGACGGGCTAGATATAATTCACAAGTGTTTTGGAGAAACTGATTATTTAAGTGGTAAACCTCTAATTCCATATTTTGTAAGCAGTTCATTTTGAGGAAGGACGACACTTGGTATATTTTGGGAATTAGTGCTTCCATGTAATGGTAAAGATTTTGACCTTCCTTGCCTGCCATAAAAAAGACTGGCCATTTCACATCCATCACCCTGTTTTTTTGTAAGTGCAGCTGTGAATTCATGTGTGCAGTGCGGCCATCTGATTGGTGATTTGCCATAATTTTTGCATGATTCAAATGGAGGAGCGAATATAGATTTTTAGCATCATCTTTACAAAGATGTATTTTGAAACTGGCAACAATAAATAACAATACACTTGTAGATTTTGAATATTTATTGTATTACGCTGCAAAGTATGCAGGAAGCATCCCAAAAGTCCCCCTTTGTAGCAGAAATCACAATTAGTGATAGCACAGAAGTGGACAGGAGTATAATGTGAAGAGGATAAGTGGTTTGTCAGAAACCTTTTGACTAATATGATAAGATTTGGGGTTTCCTAAAATCACAACAATAATGGGAAATACTTGTTGTGACATTGTGGCTGGACAGTTTATTTCTTTGTTTTCTAAAAATGTGGCTGAAAATAGTTCAGTATACAATAGAGTTAGGTATTTGCACATTATTTGAAATAAATCATACATATTTTGAAATCCATCCAAGAGACTCAGCAGAAATTTGTTTTATTTTTAAACCAGATGTTTTATTGTGCAAAAAAACCTGAATATTTTCTCTTTATTATACATCTATACCTGCCATACTAATGCAGAGGTCCAGCTCACTGACTTCACCCAGGAGTGTTCCAGGACCCTAAACCTGATCTGTCCAAAAGAGCGCCCCTGTGTACCCAAGTAATTTTGCAGAAGTTGGAAACTCTTGCTAGACTTATTCTGCACACACTGTTTCCTCTGCCTTACTAATGATAATCAGACATGACTGGAGGCAGCTGTTTTTGTTTATTTGCAGCTGCTTTTGTGAACCATGGATGTGCAATTTGGACCTCCTCAGACCTCATGCAAAAATGGTAGGTGCTATATTTGGGGCCAGGCAAATCCAGTTTTTGTTCTCTTGAGGCTTTTTTTTCAATATTGGAGAGCCTGAGAAAATTCAGGCCTAGGCCTAATGATCACCTCATCCCACTGTTTTCCTTGTAATGGACACGCAATTTAATACAGGAACGTTGTACAGCATGGTGGCTCAGTGGTTAGCCTTGCTGCCTTACAGTGCCAGGGGACCCACCTTTGATTCCAGTCTTAAGTGACTGTCTGTGTGGAGTTTGCATGTTCTCTGTATCGTCTTGGGTTTCTGCTGGGTGCTCCAGTTTCCTCCCAAAGTCCAAAGATTTGCAAGTTAGGTAGATTAGCCATTCTAAATTGCCCTGTAGTGGTTAGGGACGCGCAGGCTAGGTGAGGTAGTCACGGGAGATGTAGGGTTATGGGGATAGGGTGGGTGCTAGATCTGGGGATACTCTTCAGAGGGTTGATGCAGACTTGATGGGCCAAATGGCCTCTTTCCGCACTGTAGGGATGCAATAATTCTGTGAACATTAAAATCTGTTTGTAGTTGTGACAGCGTATGTGTGTCATAGGGGTAGGCTGACTTTTCATTCTAACGTCCTTTTACCGTGCCTGAGGAAGGCCTGCTGACTACTGTGGAGTCTGAAAATGTGCACGCACCGGAGTGCTCTGTAGACTTGTTTTACCAACAGTAACCAAGACCACCTGATGTTGTGAACAAGCAGAAACGGACATTCCCCTGTAGTCAAGGATTGTATAGCTTAGAGAACCTTGACTACAGGGGAATGTGACAATGGAAGACATGATGGTGACAAGGTGATTGTCTGAAATCTGCCATTAGAATGACCATGCTACCATATTTAAAAGGTTTGACGTGATCATGGACCTTGTTTCCACATTTCTTTGCACACTATATTAATGTTTGCAGTAGTACAATATATTCTTGAGCACAAGAGTCACAGATGTACAGCACAGAAACAGACCCTTTAGTCCAACTTGTCCATGCCAACCAGATATCCTAATCTAATTTAGTCCTGTTTGCCAGTACTTGGCCCATATCTCTGTAAAGTCTTCCTATTCATATACACATCCAGATGCCTTTTTTTAATCATTGTAATTGTACCAGCCTCCACCACTAATTCTGGCAGCTCATTCAATACACTCATCACTCTCTACGTGAAAACGTTGCCCCATTAGTCTTTTTTAAATCTTTCCCCTCTCACCCTAAACCTATACCGTCTAGTTTCCCCTCTCACCCTAAACCTATACCGTAGGCGGCCTGTCTCCCCATTACAGAGGAGGACTCCCTCGTCAGATCCACACCCCCCACCAACCCAACCTCCACTCCCGGCACCTTCCCCTGCAACCGCAAGAAATGCAAAACTTGCGCCCACACCTCCCCCCCCTTACTTCCCTCCAAGGCCCCAAGGGACACTTCCATATCCGCCACAAATTCACCTGCACCTCCACACACATCATCTATTGCATCCGCTGCACCCGATGTGGCCTTCTCTATATTGGGGAGACAGGCCGCCTACTTGTGGAACGTTTCAGAGAACACCTCTGGGACACCCGGACCAACCAACCCAACCACCCCGTGGCTCAACACTTCAACTCCCCCTCCCACTCCACCAAGGACATGCAAGTCCTTGGTCTCCTCCATCGCCAGACCATAGCAACACGACGGTTGGAGGAAGAACACCTCATCTTCCGCCTAAGACCCTTCATCCACAAGGGATGAACTCAGATTTCTCCAATTTCCTCATTTCCCCTCCCCCCCCCACCTTGTCTCAGTCAAATCCTTCAAACTCAGCACCGCCTTCCTAACCTGCAATCTTCTTCTTGACCTCTCTACCCCCACCCCCACTCCGGCCTATCACCCTCACCTTGACCTCCTTCCACCTATCGCATTTCCAATGCTCCTCCCTACCTTTTATCTTAGCCTGCTGGACACACTTTCCTCATTCCTGAAGAAGGGCTCATGCCCGAAATGTCGATTCTTCTGCTCCTTGGATGCTGTCTGACCTGTTGCGCTTTTCCAGCAACACATTTTCAGCTTTTAAAATAACAGCCAACATTCCATTTGAGTTCCTGTAACCCACTGAACTTGGGTGCTAACATATGTAATTCATGGACAAGGGCTTCCAAATATCTCTGCTGCATAACATTCTGTTGTCTTTCTCGATTTTAAATAATATTCAGCACCTGTTTTTTTTTCCCTGCTAAAGTGACACGAATTAGATATCCATTGATTTAAATAGATTTTGTCAAACTCGTTTGGATCAGCAATTCCCCTAGGAATGCATTGGGTATTTTTTGTAATGCTGGTAGTTATACCACCTTTAACATTGTCAGAGTATTTGACATTTTTCCTGCTGTGAAATTGTTTACTTCAGCATGTCCATAGAGAGTCATACAGCATGGAAACAGACCCTTTGGTCCAACCCGTCCATGCCGACCAGATATCCCAACCCAATCTAATCTCTCCTGCCAGCACCTGGCCCATATTTCTCCAAACCCTTCCTATTCATATACCCATCCAAATGTCTCTTAAATGTTATAATTGTAGCAGCCTCCACCACATCCTCTGGCAGCTCATTCCATACACGTACCACCCTCTGTGTGAGAAAGTTGCCCCTTAGGTCTCTTTTTTTATCCTTCCCCTCTCACCCTAAACCTATGCCCTCTAGTTCTGGACTCCCTAACCCCAGGGAAAAGACTTTGTCTATTTATCCTATCCATGCCCCTCATAATTTTGTATACCTCTATAAGGTCACCCCTCAGCCTCCGACGCTCCAGGGAAAACAGCCCCAGCCTGTTCAGTCTCTCCCTGTAGCTCAGATCCTCAGTTTTGTAGATGTCATTCCTTTTGTCATAGCGAGGAAATGCACTTGCTTGTGAATCTTTTTTTGTTCCACAGACTTGGTTTATTTGTTTGTTTGTTTTTCCTAGTTTGTGTTGGTTTTTAGCATTTCTCATGTTTGAAGTATGAACACCCTAAGTGGGTAAGTTCTGTTTGTCTCTGAAAAACGAGTTGTCTTTCCCGTCAGGATTTATCTGATTCTTCCTGGTTTCTGCTTATTGCATAACCTGAACAGCTTTTTCCAAAATCAAATCATCGTAAGGCTAATAAATTTGGCAAACACTCCTCAACAATTCTGCTTCTTATGACTTCTGATTTCAAAGCTGCTTATTCACTGTTTTCCACTAATCTGTGGATATCATTAATGAAATTCTCTGGATGCTGAACTCTTCTGTTCAACCTTGCTCTAAAGAATAGTTTGTTTTTGTTAGATTGAAGTAATTCTCAAATACTTTTTTGAAGAAGTTTTCCAGGCGTCTGTTTGTTTGTTTTGCTGATTTGCTACCTCATGAACTTTAGGTGCTGTGGATTTTCTTTAAAAGTACTGTGGATGCTGGAAATCTGAGGGATGATCAGAAAATGCTGAGAAACTCTTGCAGGTCTGGCAGCGTCTGTGGAGAGAAATGCTGAGTTTCTCCAGCACCTTTTGGTTTATATTTATAGTGAATTTACTTGTTTATCTTGATTTTTGAATTAGTGTTTGAAGCATTTCTGTACCTCTAGAACTGTTTTTTCCAAGATTTCCAAACTGTTCTGTTTGGCCTATCTCTGAAATTAATTCTTCCAGATTGTGTATTATTTTGCCTGCCAAGTCTTTGTAATTGGAATATTTATTCATTTTAACTTGGCAGTATCCCCATACACTTGTAATCGCGTTCCCTTGAAGAATTGTACTTGTTATGTTACAATGCTGTTTTATTTTCCCTGCTTTAAAGCTTTGAAATAATACTGATATTGTTTTCCTTTTAAAGCCTTAATAGATCCAAATTCTTCAATGTTTACATTACAGCAGGAGGTCATTTAGCCCATTGTGTACATGCCGATCAATAAAAATCTGACTACATTAATCCCATTTTCAGCTCTTGTTCCATAGCCTTGGAGGCTATGCAATACAAGCAAGTATTAAAATACTACTTAAATATTAAGAGTTTTGGACTCCGCCACCATTTCAGGCAGAGAGTTCCAGACTCCCACCACTCCCAAGTGGCAAAACATTTTCCTTGACTTTCCTCTTAACTGTCTATTTCTTGCCTTAAACCTATGCCCTGGAAATTGAAAATATGCCTTCTGATCCATGTTATCTGCCACTCAATCTTAGTGTAATCCATTGCCTTGTTAGCCTTTTCCATGTGCATTATCTCTTTTTTTTCTGGATTGAGTTCCATTTGCCACTGCTCTGCCACCTGACCACTCCATTGATATTCATCTAAAGTTTATGTTTACCCACTCATTATTTGCCTCCGAACCATTTGTGTAATTCGCAAACTGCTTGATCATACCTCCTACATTTACGTCCAAGTTATCCCACATAGCAAATGCCCAGCACCAAGCCTAATGAAACTCCACCAGAAACAAATATCCAGCCACTGAAACATCCCTTTGCTCCTTGCCTCTCAGCCACTTTAGTACCCTGTGTAACTATGCAATGCCTGCTGCTGAACATATTGTGATACTTATTGTAGACTGCTGGCATTCAATCCTCTGTACTTGACTGTGTCTAAGGGACTATATAGCTTGTGTTTGTAGAGGAACAATCACTGATGAGTCTTAACAGGTCCTTGTTTCACCAGGATGAAGTGTGTTGCATGATCATAATTAGGTAAAACTTGCATTAGCTCATTAGACTTTGTTACTAAGACCGTTAGGTTCAGAAATAAGACCTGAACTCATTTGAGATGTGGAGGTATTCTCCTTGTCTTTGTCCAAGATTATGAAATTATCAGATTGGGTGGAGTTTATTATGTTCCAACATTCGCCCCTTCAGAACAATTATCTTCTACAACAGCTGCCTTAAATGCATTAACATTTTTGTCACTGGTGCCTGCAGCAAGCCCAGTGGCTTTAGTTGTACACAGGATTGATTCCTGATGAAGGGCTTTTGCCTGAAACGTCGATTTCGAAGCTCCTTGGATGCTGCCTGAACTGCTGTGCTCTTCCAGCACCACAATCCAGAACAGGATTGAGTTAGACAAGGGGAAATTCACCTTTGCACAATCCTTGGGCCCATCAGAAGGGTGCCAATCCCAGATCCTCCCTCCACCCCTTCACCGAGACTCCCAATCCAAACTTACTTGGATTCCTCAACTTGGACCACCTGCAATTCAATTGGTGGCCACCAATTTCAGCTGGTATTAGATTGGGCAGTTGCTGGATCATGGGTGGCTACTTACTCACCATTTTTAGTCCAGAGGGTGGGGGAGAACAGTGGGTGCAATGCACTGGAATATCAAGCCCATATTGTCTGAACAAGTGGACCATTTAAGGATTTTGCAGAGTCTCCAAAGCACATTTGCAGTACTAGCTAAAATGAAAGCTAGGAATTCATGTTACAATATTGCACAGGTGGACTGGTTTCCTTCTATTCATTGCTATGCTAATTGATTTTGATTAGATTCCTTACAGTATGGAAACAAGTCCACACCAACCCTCCAAAGAGTAACCCACCCAGACCCATTCCCCTACCCTATATTTACCCCTGATTAATGCACCTAGCACTGTGGGCAATTTAGCATGGCCAGTTCACCTAACCTGCACATCTTTGGATGGTGGGAGGAAAGCAGAGCACCTGGAGGAAACATATGTAGACATGGGGAGAATATGCAAACTACACACAGGCAGTCGCCCGAGTTGGTAGTTGAACCCGGGTCCCTGGACCTGTGAGGCAGCAGTGCTAACCACTGTGCCACCGATTTGGTTTCTGAATGTGTGGCCAGATGCATAAAATCCAATATTGGTAAACTCTGATGTTACCAGAGTAGAGGAAACTAAAGTCTCCAGGTGCTCCGTGCAAAATCAGAAAGTTTGTATTCTGATTAATTCTACCATAATGAAAAAGTATTCAGCTATAATTTGATGCTATATGATACAATACCTTCAAAGAAAGCAATTCTTCCCAAAAATACTTGACAAGCAATTCCTTCTAGGCCTCAACATTTTAATGAGTGAAAAAGAATATCTCTTAAAAATGTAAACGAGAGAGACAGGTTTTTAATAGCCTGGATTATGATAAGGTTGTGAAAAATGATTAGGGTTGATTCTGGACCAGTTTGGTTTGTGACCATTTCCATTAGTCTTTAGAGACGACACTAATGTTTGGCAGGCTTTTTTAAATTGCATCCAATTCCAGGTTAAATGTTGATTTCAATATCTTGCTTAGTGATGTGTTGTCATGATGAATTACCAATCGTATATTGTTTGGACTAACTGCTGGTTTTGTTACTAAAACAATGTCACATGCTTTCTAAATGGAATTGAATTGATGTTTAGGACAGCATCAGGTTTCTTGAAAACAAATGAGGTAACCAACAGTCATTCAGCCACTTCCTGTAGCCAAGAAACCTTATTTTTTCTATTAAATCCTGCTAACCTACTTAAGCTTGATTGGTTAGTTGAAGTTCAAAGGTATAGAACAATAGTTGTTCATACAGAATAATTAACCATAATTTCATTAAGAAAAACATGTAAATTGTTCCAAAATAATTGATTGACAGAAAAAAAGGAAAATGCAATAGCAGATAGTTACAGGTCTGTTAGCAGAAGGGTCACTGGGAAGAGATAGCTGTTTTGAGGTTTGCCTTCAGCACTTTGTTTTACTGAATGTGCCAATGTTATCCCTCACAACAAAGGGTAATCTATTAATTTGTTGGCTAACCAACAGAAAACAAAGAGTTGAGATAAATGGATCTTTTTCTGGTCAGCAAGATGTATCTAGTGGGATTTGGTCCTAGGCTCTCCAATTATTTACAATGCCTCACTTCACCTGATAAAGGAGCTTCACTCCGAACGCTTGGGTGTGATTTCAGATAAATCTGTTAGATTATAACCTGGTGTTGTGTAATTTCTGACTCTGTCCATCCCAGTTCAACACCTGCTCCTCCACATCATGGTTATAATCTAGGTATGGAAGTTACTGTTGCCAGAATTTGTAGGTGACACTAATATAGGTGAGAAACTAAGTTGCAATGAAGAAATGTACAGATGAACATGGAGATTTTAGGTGAACAGCTTAAAATTTTGCAGATTTAGTTTAATGTGGACAAATGAGTGGTTATCTGTGTGGGCCAGAAGAATGAAAAGGCAACTAACTATCTAAATGGAGAAAAACTTCAAAATGATTTGGTGCAGAGGGATCTGGAGGTCCTGGTGCAAGAGTTGCTGAAAGCTAGGATGCGGATACAACAGATAATAAGCAAGGCAAATAGAATTTTGGCATGTATTGTTGAAAGAATGACTTATTATAGTGGAAAAGTGTTGTAATTATACAAGGCATTGGTGAGATCTGTTCCTGTGGAGTACTGCATACAGTTTTGATCCCCTTACTAGAGGAAGTTCACAGAAGATTCACTTAGATTGTTTCCAAAGATAAAAGGCTTCTCTTGTGAAGAGAAATTGAGCTGGTTAGGCCTAAACAGCTCAAAGTTCAGAAGGATGAGAGGAGATCTAATTGAGGCTTACAAGATGTTAAAGGGGATTGATAAAGCAAACGAGTGGATGTTTCCACTTGTGGAGCAATCTAGAATGAGAGATCATAGTTTACAGCTAAGAGTGGTAGATTTAACACAAGTAAGGAACAATTACTTCCTCAGTGTTGTGTATTTATGGAATTCACAACCCCGGAACTATAGAGTCATAGAGATGTACAGCATGGAAACAGATCCTTTGGTATAGTGAAGACTAACTAAATTTGAGGAGGAGAGAAAGATTTTTAATTAATCTGGGTGCAAGGTTTATGGGGAAGGGGCAGAAAAGTAGAGTTGAGATCAACTATGATCATATTTAATGGTGGAGCAAGTTTCAGAGGTGGAATTGCTTACTTCTGCTCCTAGTTCTCATGTTCTTAAAACTAGGTCTGGATATTGTGGCACTGAAGAAGCCAACAGATGTTTGCTCCCAGAAATAGTATTCCTTCTAAGGTGCATAAGTGCATGGAGATTTTGTGCACATCGATTGGAGTGCTGACATTCTGACTTCTAGCTCCAGAAACTCAGGTCTGTGCAGTGGCAGGAAGAATTAGCATGGAGTAGGTTACACATTACTCAGGCATTTGGTGTTGAGGCTAATATTAAGCTTATAGGTTAGAAAAGGGCAGCATGCTTTCAATAATGTGCCATGCTTCAAGTGATCCAAATTAAGATGGAGTCTGAGACATTTGTACCCTTGAGTCACTTACAATGATGAAGCAATTATGTTAGGAGCATTTCTCTTAAAGGTATACTGACTGTGAGACGTACCACTTAGAATAGGAATGGGCTAATCAAGCTTGAGTAACATAGGTTCATAAAGGAAAGGTCATATTTGAAAAAAATTAAACAAATTGTTTTTATGAATTCAGCATGCATACATAAAAACATTCATACACTAAATCCAGTGAGAGGGCCTTTTTAAAAAAAAATTGATTAAATATTGAATGGCACATAACTTTTCACCTTCAGTATATCGTGCCTCATTCTGGACATCTTGTGTCCTTCAGTGCCCTGACAAGCACCAGTTTTTAATTCACTCCGCTTATTAATTTCTGCAAGGCTTTTAGCACGGATATGTACATTGCATGGTCCGTTCCCAGAATCTCGTGATTTTTTACAGCTGTTACTTGTTTGTGAGGTAAATGAATCTTTCCTTTAACTTTATTGATCAGTATTGTGGAATAATGTTGACAGTAACCTTTCAATTAGTATAGAAAATGAAATAAATTTTTTGTAACTGACTGCAAGCTTTCTAAATACTGCAAAGATATTTTTATAAAAACAAACTTTAATTCTGTTTAGAAAACTTTCCAAAATAAATCATACAGTCCTTGAAATCTGTGCCAGTATTTCAAAGCAGTATAATATATGAAAATTCTGCATTTGCTTCCTATATCTCTTGTGTACAGATGAATGTTTACAAAACCATTATTTTTTTTGATATTTCCTCATCTCCCCTCTTCCTGCAACTCATTCGTGTTGCCTTTGTCAACTGTTGTTTCTATTTATCTGCTGCATTGTGTTCCCAAACTTTTATTTTTGATTTACTTTGATCCACATGCATCCCAATTTCTAATTTCCTTTTGGAAACCAGGCATACATTGTGTATTCCTAAACAGAGCATTAGGAGGCACACAACATGTTGGACTTCTGTACTAACCTTCATGGCTTCATTGGCCTTTACAGGGTATGTTCTGTTCTGTTGTGGTAGCAACTGTAATGTTGAGAGAATACATTAGATCATATCAATGTGCAGAAGTAACAAAAAGTAGATGTGCGTGATCATATTGTGTAACACACCATGCAAATCATGTATAGCAATAGTCCAAGATGTACAGTGTGGAAACAGACCCTTTGGTCCAACTTGTCCATGCTGACCAAATATCCTACGTTCATCTAGTCCCACTTGCCAGCATGTGGCAATATGTAAACACATTATGGAAAGATGTAGGAACAACAGGGTGATGGTGATAGATTTTAATTTTCCCAACATTGACTGGGATTCACTTTGTAATAGAGGCTTAGAGCAGAATTTGTAAGGGCATCCAGGAGGATTTTATAGAGCAGTATGTAAATAGTCCCACTCGAGAAGGGGCCATACTGGACTTGGTGTTGGGGAATGAGCCCGGCCAGGTGGTAGAAGTTTCAGTAGGGAATTACTTTGGGAATAGTGATCACAATTCCATAAGTTTTAGAATACTCGTGCACAAAGACGAGAGTGGTCCTAAAGGAAGAGTGCTAAATTGGGGGAAGGCCAACTATAGCAAAATTCGGCAGGAGCTGGAGAATGTAGATTGGGATCAGCTGTTTGAAGCTAAATTCACATTTGAGACGTGGGAGGCTTTTCAAGAGAGGTTGATTAGATTGCAAGACAGGCATGTCTCTGTGGAAAATAAGGGATAGAAATGGCAAGATTAGGGAACCATGACAAAATTATGAGACTAGCTAAGAGGAAAAATAAAGCATACATAGGTCTTGGGGACTGAAACAGATGAAGCTTTGGAAGAATATCAGGAAAGTAGGACCAACTTGAAATGAGGAATTAAGAGGGCTAAAGGGGGTCATAAAGTATCTTTGGCAAACAGGGTTAAGGAAAATTCCAAAACTTTTCCTTCATATATAAGGAGCAAGAAGGTAACAAGAGAAAAGGTTGGTCCAGTCAAGGACAAAGGAGAAGAGTTATGCTGGAGTCAGAAAATGGGTGAGATTCTTGATGAGTATTTTGTGTTGGTATTCACTGAAGAGAGGGACATGGCAGATACTGAGGTTAGATTGTTTGGTTGATTACTCTAGGTCAGGTCAGCATAAGGAAGGAGGAAGTGTTGAGTATTCTAAGTGGCATTAAGGTAGACAAGTCTTCAGGTCTGGATGGCATCTATCCCAGGTTACTGAGGGAAGTGAGAGAAATAGATGGGGCCATAACAGATATCTTTGCAGTATCTTGAATGTGGGTCAGGTCCCGGAGGACTGCTAATGTTGTCCCTTTGATTTAGAAAGGTAGCAGGGATAATCCAGGTAATTATAGACTGGTGAGCCTGATATCAGTGATAGGGAAGCTACTGAGGGAAAGGATCTATTTGCATTTGGAAGAAAATGGGCTTCTCAGTGATAGGCAACGTGCTTTTGTGCAGGGATGGTCATCTCTTACCAACTTCAATAGAATTCTTTTTGAGGAGGTGACAACGTTAATTGAGGAAAGGGCTGTAGATATAATATACATGGACTTTAGTAAGGCATTTGATAAGGTTCCCCATTGTAGCCTTATGGAGAAAGTAAAGTTGCATGGGGTCCAGGGTGTTCTAGCTAGATGGATAGAGAACTGGCTGGGCAGCAGGAGACAGTAGTAGTGGAAGGAAGTTTCTCAACTGTGATCAGTGATGTTCCACAGGGATCTGTGTTGGGGCCACTGTTATTTGTGATATACCTTCCTCCAAATCATTTATGTATAGGTGGTCTGAAAAGCAAGTTTGCAGATGACACAAAGATTGGTGGAGTAGCACATAGTGAAGGGGACTGTCAGAGAATGCAGCAGCTTATAAATAGATTAGAGAGTTGGCAGAGAAATGGCAGATGGAGTTCAATCCGGGCAAATGAGAAGTGATGCATTTTGGAAGATCCAATTCTAGAGTGAACTATATGGTAAGTGGAAAAGCCATGGGGAAAATTGATGTCCAGTGAGACCTGGGTGTTCGGGTCCATTCTACCCTGAAGGTGGCAACAGGTCGATAGAGGTTAAGAAGGCATAATGCATGCTTTCCTTCGTTGGATGGAGTATTGAGTATGATAGTTGGCAGGTCATGTTGCAGTTGTATAGAACTTTGGTTCAGCCACATTTGGAATACTGCGTACATTTCTGGTCGCTACATTACCAAAAAGGTTTGGATGCTTTGGAGAGGGTACAGAGGAGGTTCACCAGGATGTTGCCTGGTATGCTGGGTGCTAACTATGGAGAGAGGTTGAGTAGGTTACGATTATTTTCGTTAGAAAGACTGAAGTTGAGGAGGCAAATATTTGAGGTCTTCTGTGCATCAAACAGAGTTGATATGTAGTGCAGAAAGTAACTAAGGCACAAGAAATTTTGGCCTTCATTGTTAGGATCTTGTATAAAAATGGTAAAGTCTTGTTATAACCATGCTGAGTGCTTGTTAAGCTATTATGGGAATACCATGAACAGTTTTCATCCCTGTACTTATAAAAGAATGGTATTTGGGGGCTGCTCAAAAGCGGTTAACTAAGTTTATTCCTGGGATGAAGGGGTTGACTAAGAGCAGTGAAACAGCTTAGGCCTTATTCATTTAGAGCTGAGAAGAATGAGGGATGATATTCTTGAAATTTACAAGACTGAGGGGCTTGATGGGTTAGACATTGGGAAGATGTTTCTACTGGTGGGTGAGCATTGAGTCATGGGACAGTTACACAATAAGGAGATGCTAATTTAGCAGACGGTAATGAATCCCTGGAATTCTGTTAGGAAGGGAGTTCCAGATCAAGTAATGATGTAATTCCAAGTCAGGGTCCTGTGACTTGGAGAACTCAAACGCAACTTGATAGTATTTCTGTTCGTCGTCTGCTCTTTGGTCTTCTCGGCAGAACAGTGCACAAGCTTGGAAGGTTTTATTGAAGAAAACTTGAAATATTGCAGTGCACCTGTAAATGGTGCACGTTGTTGTCACTTTGTATGAGGTGGAGGTGGTGTAGAGGGTGTCAGTTAGGCAGACTGCTTTCCCCTGGATGGTACTGAAGTATTGTTGGAGCCAAACTCATTCAGGAAATTGGAGTTTTTAAACAATTGTATTATGGCATAACACATCACCATACCTTCAGCTGCCTCCTTTGTGTAATGGAGCTAGTATATCCAATTGTGTTTTTGTGATGTACAGTAGTATCAGTAAGCATAAAACCCAGACTGTGTAAATCTGTGATATTATAAGCCTTATAAACAGTTTGTTGTAAACAAGCTTTCAAGATATCTGATTCAACAGATCCCAAATACTTGTGGTTTATGTTACAATGGCTAATGAGATTGTGTGGTGTCAGTGATTTTGTATGTATCACACACATGATTGCTCTGTTAGTAATGGAAAGAATTAAGTGTTGAATTACTCACTGCAGAATTTCTGTTGGTGGTGGTGTTGATGCAACTCTTATGGTTGGTCTAGTTCAATTTCTGGGCAGCAGTGGCGCAGTGATGGTCATGCTTTTCAAAGTCAGGAGATCGAAAGAGAAAATCTAACCACTTCGTTACTGGAGACCGTCATAACTGATATTGAGTCAAATGTTGCCCCTTGTGTAGAGGGTTGTCACTCTGGGCCTTAACTCTGGACTTCAGCTCTTCTTCTTATCTGTGCTTTACTAAGGCCTAGTGTTTCTGGTTGAACCCAAACTAAGAATTGTTCAGCAGTGATTTTAAATGAAAAGAATGAATATGAATTTGTTTCTCTGTCATTCTCCTGATTTGAGCAGAAGTTTTGTTACAAAGAATTCTGTGGTCTGTCTCAATTTACTATATTTATAGCAGACTTGATTAAAGAGCTGAGCCCGAGGGGGCAGTGACCATAGTATGTTAAACGTTTGCAACTATTTGTTTGGATTGATGGTTTTCACAACAAAAGTTGACATCTAGCTGTTGTTTTTAAAATTCTAATCATTGTTTTCAGATCCTGCCATGGCTTTGGCTCTTCCTATATTTGTCGAATTGGCTCCAAACTCCAAAACATCTGGGATATCTACATTCCTCTACATCTCGGCTGGATGTTCAACCACAATTCTAATGCACCACCATTGACCATGCCTTCAGCTGCCAAGGCCACAAGCCCTGAGATCCCCTCCCTACAGCTCTCCATCTCTCTTCTTACCTTGGTTTTCTCTTTTTTTTTGAAGACTGTGTGCTTAAGACTTATTTCTTTGACCAAGCTGTAGATAATCATTTCTAATATCTCCTCTGGGGCTTAATGTCAAGCTGTGGTTTATCAGTGCTCCTGAAAAGCATCTTGGAACATTTCAATATGTTAAAGATAACCCATGAATGTGGAGTGTTTTTGGATCACATTAATTGCTCTTTGTGTATTCCCAATAACTTGGCAGAAAGTAGTGAATAATATTTCAGGTAACCTTTGTGCAAAATTTGTAGTGTTTGAGTATGAATTGGATGCAAATGGTATTGTGATTTAGTTTGGCCTTAAATGTAGTAGTGTTGATTTTGGACTTCAGATTCATTGTGAAGTCCAGGCCGGTTTAAGATGATAGAGCATTTCTTTTTTAAATTGCATTAAATTAATATATAAACTCTATTTTAACTGTGTGCGCATGAGCCAGGTCATCTTGTTCGCCTCCAAAGGGGCATTCATACTATGGTTCAACAGGCTTAGTCAGCTCAGCAAGTCTTGTATTACCTCCCTACTCTATACACACACACTTTCCTCCTCTTTTCCTCCCCCTCCCCCCCCCCCCCATTTTGGAGTAAAGTTAACCTGAAAACTAAAATGCACAAAAATGTGGAATGTATTTCATAATAAACATTTTTATCAGAGAGAGGATCCCAGCAAGCAGGTATTGGCAGACTGTGGGCCTGATTTTCTTTTCTTTTCTTGGTTTTTTTACTTATTCTAAACTTGTTTAAATATATCTGGAGTTACAATTAGACCCAATTGGCCATCTTTGTTTGCTATATTTGTTGAATCAGGGAATTATGGAAAATTATTTAAATACCTACCAATTCTCCTCGTTTTATCCAGGTGAGCTTTGCATGGTCAGGAACTAAGATCCTATACAGTGAGTGAGTATATAATTCTGGGAATTTGGTGCAGAGGGGAAAAGGTGCTTTTGCTTTTTTTTTTTGGCTCATATTTTGTAAGCTTTTTTTAAACAGGATAAATGAAAGCCGGGAATCTGGGGTCCAGCACAAAAGAATGACATCGTAAGTAAACCTGAAGTTCGTTTGGTTGGTGAAAGCTATCAATTACAGGTTACTTTGAGTGAGGGGAAATATTTACAAAATTTGTGAAGACCAAATTAAGAATGGAGTAATTAAAAGAGATGCCATGTGGTGTAAGTGCATGATGTGGTAGCTGGTGGACCCCATTGTTGTTCATGGTGATCACATCTCTAGCAATTGTTGGTTGCTTGAGGAACTCTGGCGCAGAGGCGATGAGCTTGAGTCTGAGCTTCAAACACTGACACATCAGGGAAGGGGAGAGCTAGCTCGACATGTGTTTCAGGAGGCAGTCACACTGTTTGGTCAGGAACAGGTGGGTGTGACTATGAGCAAGGCAGGCTGAGGGATCCAGGAGGTACTGTTGAAGGAGCCTGAGCCCTTGACCATGTCTAACAGGTTTGAGATTCCTACACATTGTGTGCCTGGAAAATGTTTAAAGTGAGTTGGGAGGAGGAGGACTCAGCAGAACTTAGTTTCCAGGACAAGTAATAGACAAAGTATGGAAATGGTCAGTCATAGCAGATATGAGAAGGAGGCAGTCAATGTAGGACTGAGGGCATTGTACTGAACTGCACACAGCGTATGAAACAAGGTGTATGTGCTTGCAGTGCAGATTGAAATTTGTGGGCATCAGACATGGGTACAAGGGAGTAGGAGCTGGGAACTAAATATTGAAGGATACACATCCTATTAAAAGGACAGACAGATGGGCAGAGGGAGTGCGATAACTTTGTTAGTAAGAAACAAAATTATCACTTCTGGCTCTCATTTTAAAGGGTTGGAAGACATGGACTTTGTGGGTAGAGTTGAGGAACTGCAAAGGTAAAAAGACTCTGATGGGAGAGTTATGTACAGGCCTTTTAGCATTAGTGAGGATGTGGGGTAGAAAATAAATCAGGAGATAGAAAATGAATGTAAGACAGGCTTACATGGTGGACTTCAATATGCAGGTGGACTGGGAAAATCAGGTTGGTAGCAGATCTGAAGAAAAGGAATTTCTGGAATGTCAACGAATTATTGGAGCAGCTTGTGATAAAGCCCACTAGGGAATAAGCAATTCTGATTTGATGTGTGTAATGAGGCAGACTTGATTAAAGGCTGAACCCTAGGGGACAGTGACCATAGTATGTTAGAATTCACTCTGCAGTTTAAGAAGGAGAAGATTAAGTCTGATGTAATGGTATTTTACAAAGACACGAAGAAGGACCTGACCAGAGTTGATTGAAAGGGGAGCTTAGCAGCAATCACAAGGGTTTCTTGAGGTAATTTGGGAGAGACAGCAGAAACTCATCCCAGGGTGGAAGAAGCATACTAAAGGGAGGATGAGACAGCCATGGTTGACAAGGGAAATCAGGGCGAGCATAAAAGCAAAACAGGAAGGCGTACAATTGTGGTGAAGATTTAATGGAAAGACTGAAGATCTTTCAAAAAAAAAAGCAGGGAACAAGTGAAAAAAGCATTACGCTGAAATGAGAGTAAGCAAGCTTGTAATATAGAAAATTGCAAGAGATTTTTTTAATATCTAAAAGTTAAGAGGCAAGATGAACATAGAAAATGAGGCTGGAGAAGTAGTAACAAGGACTAAAGAAATAGCGGAGGAACTGAATAGGTACTTTGTATCAGTTTTCACAGTGGGAGATATCAGCAACATACCAGAACTTCATCTGAGTTGGAGGCAGAGGTGAGTGTACTGACCATCATGAAGGAGAAGGTTCTGGGGAACCTGAAAAGTCCAAAGACTGATAAATCACCCAGAACAAATGGACTACACCCCAGGGTTCTGAAGGACATGGCTAAGCAGATCGTAAAGGTGTTAGTGGTGATCTTTCAGGAATCATTGGAGCCAGGGAGGGTTGCAGAAGCTTTTAAAGTGGTTAATGTAACACACTTGCTGAAGAAGGGAGGGAGGCAGATGACTAGAAACTGTAGGCTGGTTAGCCTGACCTCCGTCATTAGTAAAATTTATTATTAAAATCTGTTATTAATGATGTGATTGCGGAGCACTTGGAAATATGTGGTAAAATAAGGCTGAGTCAACATGGCTTTGTCAAGGAGAGGTCATGCCTGACAAATCTGCAAGATGACTTTTGAGGACGTAATGAGAGAGCCAGTGGATATGATCTATTTGGTTTTCCAGAAGGCCTTTGACAAGGTGTTGCACAGGAGGCGGCTGGATAAGATAAGAACCCATCGTGTGGGGGAAAGGTATTGGTATGAATGCAGGATTTGTTGACTGATTGGCAGAAGGCCGCAAGTAGGGTTAAAGGGATCTTTCTCAGGATGGCAACTGGTGACGAGTGAAGTTCTGCAGAGGTCTGTGTTGGGACCACAACTATTCACATTATACAGTGATGATCTGGTGAAGAAACCGAGGGCATTGTTGCTATATTTGCAGATGACCCAAAGATAGTTGGCGGGACAGGTAGTGTTGAGGAAATCGGGAAGCTGCAGATGAACTTGAACAGGCTGGGAAAATGAGCAAAGAAGTGGCAAATGGAATACAATGTGAGAAAGTGAAGGTTATGCACTTTGGTAGGAAAAATAGGAATGAAGGCTATTCTATAAATGGGGGAAAGGCTTCAGAAATCTTCAGCACAAACCTGAAGTTCAGAATTCCCTTAAGGTTAACATATAGGTTTAGTTAGCATTCATTTCAAGAGGACTAGAATACAAAAGCAGGGATGAGTTGTATTATTGAGGCGGTATAAGGCTCTACTCAGACTGCATTTGGAATATTGTGAGCAGTTTTGGGCCCTGAATCTAAGGAAAGATGTGCTGACATGGAGGGAGTCCAGAGGTTTTCAAGAATGATCCTAGGAATGAAGGGCTTGTCACCTGAGGAGCGATTTGAAGATTTCTGTCAGTACACTATGGAGTTCGGAAAGATGAGGGGGGGAATCTGATTGAAACTTATTGAATATCGAGAGGTCTTGGAGATTGAGATGATCTCCTTGATAGGAGTAACTAGACCCAAGGGCATAGATTTAGTGAAGGGATGACCCTTTAGAACTGAGATGAGGAGTTTCTTCAGCTGGAGGGTGGTAATTCTGTGGAAGCCATTTCCACAGAGGAAAGTGGAGGCCAAGTCATCGATTGCATTTAAGACCGAGATAGGTTCTTGATTTAGTAAGGGGATCAAGGGTGACAGGGTGAAGGCAGGAAAATGGGGTGAGTATCATATCAGCCACAATTAAATGATGGAGCAGACTCGATGGGCTGAATGGCCTAATTTCTGCCCCTATATTCTAATAGATTAGAAAGGGGAAATGATTTATTCCAATTCAGTGATTTCTAAAACATGCCTTAAAAATTAAAGCATTTTAAGCTGTAAATATAAAATAAAACTTTCTGCCCTTTTGTGCATCGTATAGGTAATTGTTCAGACTGACTTGTACTTCGGAATTGAATTCTTTTAATGGTACTGTGAGCAAAATCGGGGAGGTGATGGCCTGTGGTATAATTGCTGGACTGTTAATCCAGACACCCAGATAATATTCTGGGGTCCTGAGTTTGAATCCCACTGCAGCAGATGGTGGAATTTGAATTCAATAAAAATCTGGAATTAACAGTCTAATGACCATGAAACCATTGGAAAAAAACCATCTGGTTCACTAACAATCTTTTAAGGAAGGAATCTGCCAATCTTTCCATATCTGGCTTACATAGTAACTCGAGACCCTCAGCAATGTGGTTGACTTCTAAGCAATTAGGGATGGGCAGAAAAAGCTGGTTGAATCGGTGGTGCCCTCATCCCGTCAATGAATTAAAAAAAGGCTGAGAATGAAAAGTATCTGATGCTTAGCATTGAAAGGAAAAGCAAAATTGATGGTGTTGGTGTTGGTTTTAAGGTAGCCTCAGTAATGGTGAGAATGAAACCAACATAGATTGTTGTAAAAATGCACCGGTTCACTAATGACCTTTTTTTAATGGAAGAAGGTCCATTGTCCTTACCTGGTCTGGCTTACATATATCTGCAGAGCCACAACAATGTGGTTGACGCTTCACTGCCCTCTGAAACAACCTCGCGTACCATCCAGCTCCAAGGCAATTAAACAATTGCCAGCCTTGTCACTGATGCTCACATTCCACGACAGAATTAAAGAAAGAAAATTGATAAATTTAATAACATTGGAAGAATCATAATTACAAAACTTAAATATTTGAACTGATTGCACCAATTTAAATGATTTGACACGATCAGTGCTGGCATTGTAAACTTGTGTGGCTGCTGTGGTTTTGTAGAGGAACTACAACTGACCTTGTGTTTTGGGTGACCCGGAATAAGAGGAAATGCCTTGTTTACTGACACATCTGATGAACAATAGCTGGATTTTTAAAAAAAAAGCTTTAAGATCTGGTGATATTTATGCACCAAAAATGAAAGTGAGATTGTGGCTCTGCAAACAGTACTGATAGAGGGAAAGGGTGTGAGAGTGAGAAGAGGATGAAGGATTGGATTATTTTCCTCGCGCTGGTCCAAAGTTCTTCCACTGACCTTTTCCTCCCTTTTTTTTCTTATTGTTGACTTTTTTTTCTGCATTATCTGAAGTGAACAAGGTCAAGTTATTACAAGATTTTAATTAGTTTTTCCTTTTTTTTTTGAAATGTTTTAACCTTTTCAATACCAATCTGTTAAGTTTTGGTGAAGACCGATGAACTTTGTAAGTTCAAAGTGTAAAGGACAATGTTCGACTGTACAGGAATCTCGAGCTGTAAAATATGTATGGCTCATTTTCAAAAAACTTCCCACAAAAGCTTGACATGTTGACCTCATTTTTATCCTTTATACAGCAATGGCTTCAGTAATTTTTGTATCCATTAGTTTCATGCTCTTTTGTTCTTAGCTTCTACTCCAACATTTTGTTTTATCGTCCTTTAGTGGTTCCAACAGCAGACAGTGTATTATAAGCTTTAATTGGAAAGGAATCTATGTATGCCAGCTCTAGAATATTATCAAAAACTGATAGTGCTCAAATATAGTTGTATCAGTTAGAAAACAAGCAGTCACACCGATTTTGTAATTTAATCTGTCATGATTTAATTGTTACAGACTTGAGGTTTGAATCGTCCACTCCTGAAACTAAGTGGTATGTGCTTGTAATATTCACTAGGACTGAAGGATAACACATTCATAGTTGACAGGTTGAAGGAAAATTGTAAATGTTCAACATACATAATTGGTTTTGAATTTTAAGTTGGCATTAGAAATCTGCTCTCCCTGAAACTTTTAAGTTGACTTAAAAGAAATCTGCATTCTGGTTCATGCTTTGCAATTAATATTGTTAACTTTAGAAACAATTGTAGTATTTGATTGTGTGGTAATTAATAGCCCAGCCAGACCATCAATTTTATGTAAACGTTGCATCAACAGACACCTTCAACCAAGACCCAACCCCCACCCCCCACCCCCACAACACAAACCATTCAGGAAAAGATGCAGCTTTCAACTTTTGTGTGTGAGAGAGAGCGATGCGTGATTTCTCCTGAGACATGTTCAAGGCAACCATAGAGGCCACTGAATATTGAGATGGACTGAGTATGAAACTGATCTCTCTTCTGAGACTTCATCCCGATGCCACACATACATTCATACCTCCCAATAGCTCTCCATGCTCCCCATGTCATGTCTGAAACACTTTGTATCCTCCATGCTGCACCCATGTCTGCTCACCAATTATCCATCAAGGAGGAAAATGGTTTCTGACAATCTGAGAGATCTGTCACTTAGGAAACCTGTTCAAAGATTTTAAATCCTCTCAAGCAGTCAGTTATTTTAAATAGTGTATTTCTATGGTAGTCATCTTTTGGTATGATTACTGTAATGAGACCTGTTGAAATGACTGCAACAGATTGCAATAGTTTTGTCTAAGTCACACACCAGGTGGTCAGTCACTTGCACTTGAACAGCATGTGCTTGTTTTCTAAACTATTTTTGTTTCAAGGGCCGGCTATTTAACTTAAGGTCATTGCACTTAACAAATCTGATCAGTCTTTCTTGGTCATTATTCTCACAATGTGGAGGCCCTGAATATGTCATTCATACCCCATGTTGATCCAACTCCAGTGCTTTCAGTTCCTATTGGCACTCCCATTTCCATCAGTTTAACCCAGTTGAGATGGTAATCTTTCATGTTGGCTCTCCTTCTGTTCCCTCACCTAGTTCATTCTTATCTCTGTCTCCATAATCTCTGTGACTATACACGATCACTTTGTCCACCACACACTGCTCTCTACTCATATCTTTTATCCTTTCTTCTTCATTGCCAGCTCATATTTTTCACTGTTTTTAAAATAGATAGTGTTTTGAGAGATGTCATGTTCCTCATTGTGGTCCAACAGCTTGTTCCTCATCACCTGTCTAGCCCTCCCTTGAGCCATTCATACAGATCCAATTTGCACAGCTGTTAAAGCACTAGACTGGACTACCATTAATAGCAGGAATGGTTGGTTTACTGTTTTCCAAAGGCAGGAAATCCTCTCTTTTTCGTGAGATTTCCTACTTGCCATATGCAGTGTTGCAGCCATTTCAGCCTTTGTGCTAGCAGCAATATGGTACAATAAGAGCCAAACTTAGCCAAACACACTACTAATGAGAGAGGAGCCAGATTGGAGCTCATTTAAAATATATGTATATATTGAGCAGGTCTCCAAGATGTGTGTGAAAACAACCTTTGATATGCATGTTCCAGAATCTTCAGCTCATGCAAAAGAACTGGGCCTGTCCATTGTTTTTAAAAGCTGCTGCACTCTACGTGCAAGTTTCTCTGCCTCTTGGCCACTTCCCAGAGTCCTAATTCAGTGCCAGCTCTTTGCTTTTGAATTTTTCTTCTTAATCTCGGGTCTCTTTGCACTGAGGCTGACGACTATCCTGAGAGGCCTTAGCTACTTAATCTCAGGTCATCAGCCTCTCACTGGTTGCTGTTTCCACCTATCGCAAGCTACAAGAAAACAAAATCCAGTAAATGTATGGAGGTATAATGTCCCATCTGAAAGATGCCATCTCTGACATTGTGACATTCCTGCAGTATTGCATTGAATATTTTACCTATTCTCGGTGCTTTGGAAACTTTGATCAGTTTAAGCATTTCACTCAGGCGCTCTTTGTTGGTGAGGCGGACAAGGGGACGCAAAATTCGGTCTGTGGTTCAACTGACTTTTAGTAACAAAATACTCCAATTGAAATAGTAATATTGAAATGCTCACCATGTGAGCATTTTCCAAATTCCCATAATATTTATTTATTTACTTTCTTTCTAGCTCTGCTCAACTGAAAAAGGAGATTACCAACAATGATCTATTTGTTTGAACTGTGTTGGAATTTCCTCTCTGACGTAGGGCTGGCTTTCTTCCATAAAGGTAGGCCATGCAGGTCAGAGCAGATCTTCTGGGTGTTCTTGGTGACAAGTCTTGCTTTGATCCATTACTGAGAGAATGGCTTTCAGCTGTGTGTTTTTATTGCCATTGCCCCCAGACCTTTCTGAATGTTTTGTGGAATTTGGTCAATGGGGTTTGAAGCATCCAATAGAGTTGCACCACCTATTGCCATGATGGGGAGGAAGTGCACATCCTTAGATACTTGTTGGAAGTCAAAGTGCACAACTGATCTTGGAGGAACTGTTTGGATGAAGTTCACAACACAGAAGCAGATAAGTGTATTGTATTGTTTTTAAGTTTGACCTACAGAAGGTCTGCAGTACTGAGTAGAGTGGGATCTTTGTTGATTATGTTTTTTGAGATATGTCTCTTGATTAAACTTAAAATATAAGCCATAACTGTAATTTAACCGGGGGGCAGTGTTTTGTAGAGGAATAAAACGGTGTTATTTTCTGGGTCTGTAGATTGTGAGGGAGCAAAAATGGCCTTTGGTAGAGTGATATGTACTTCCTGTCAGATGTGGAAGTTTAAGGGTTACTGTGGATTATATCTGCCATAAATGCTGTTGGCTGCAAATCTTATCAGATCAAATGGATCAGTTGGAGAGACAGCTAGAAGCAATGAGGAATTTGCAACAGCAACAGTCTGTAATGGATGGCAGTTATAGGAAGGGGGGAAAGTCTCAGATACAGTCACATAGATGGATTAACTCCAGCAAAGGTAAGAGAAGTAGGCAGCTAGTGCAGGAGCCATCTGTGGCTATACCCATTTCAAACAAGTATACCGTTTGCAAAATGTAGGGGGTGATGGATTCTCGGGGGAATGTAGCATGAACAGCCAAGTTTCTGGTATTGAGACTGGCTCTAATGCAATGAGGGGTACGTTTGGTTCCAAGAGATCAATTGTGTTAGGGGATTCTGTAGTCAGAGGTACAGACAGCCGTTTCTGTGGCCAGTAGCGAAAAACCAGAATGGTGTTGCTTCCCTGGTGCCAGGATCAAGGATATCTCAGAGGGTGCAGAATGTTCTCCAGGGGGAGAGGGGTCAGCAAGAGATCACCGTCCACATTGGAACCAATGACATAGGAAGGGAAAAGGTGGAGATTCTGAAGGGAGATTACAGAGAGTTAGGCAGGAATTTAAAAAGGAGGTCCTTGAGAGTAGTAATATCTGGATTACTCCCAAGTGCTACGAGCTAGTGAGGGCAGGAATAGGAGGATAGAGTAGATAAATGCATGGCTGAGGAGCTGGTGTATGGGAGAAGGATTCATATTTTTGGATCATTGCAATCTCTTTTGGGGTAGAAGTGACCTGTACAAGAAGGACGGTTTGCACCTAAATTGGAAGGAGACTAATATACTGGCAGGGAGATTTGCTAGAGCTGTTCGGGAGAATTTAAACTATTAAGGTGGGGGTGGGACCCAGGGGGACAGTGAGGAAAGAGATCAATCTGAGACTGGTACAGTTGAGAACAGAAGCGAGTCAAACAGTCAGGGCAGGCAGGGACTAGGTAGGACTAATCAATTAAACTGCATTTATTTCAATGCAAGGGGCCTAACAGGGAAGGCAGATGAACTCGAGGCATGATTAGAAACATGGGACTGGGATTTCAAAGCAATTACAGAAACATGGCTCTGGGATGGGCAGAACTGGCAGCTTAATGTTCCAGGATATAAATGCTACAGGAAGGATAGAAACAGAGGCAAGAGAGGAGGGGGAGTGTCATTTTTGATGAGGGATAGTATTACACCTGTGTTGAGGGAGGATATTCCTGGAAATACATCCAGGGAAGTTATTTGGGTGGAACTGAGAAATAGAAAGGGATGGTCACCTTATTGGGATTGTATTATAGACCCCCCAATAGTCAGAGGGAAATTGAGAAACAAACTTGTAAGAAAATCTCAGCTATCTGTAAGAATAATAGGGTGGTTATGGTGGGGGATTTTAACTTTCCAAACGTAGACTGGGATTGCCGTAGTGTTAAGGGTTTAGATGGAGAGGAATTTAAACGTGTACAAGATAATTTTCTGATTCAGTATGTGGATGTACCTACTAGAGAAGGTGCAAAACTTGACCTACTCTTGGGAAATAAGGCAGGGCAGGTGACTGAGGTGTCAATGGGGAAGCACTTTGGGGCCAGCGACCATAATTCTATTAGATTTAAAATAGTGATGGAAAAGGATTGACCAGATCTAAAAGCTTGACTAATTTGGAGAAAGGCCAATTTTGATGATATTAGGCAAGAACTTTCAAAAGCTGATTGGGGGCAGTCTGTTTCCATGCTGTACATCCCTATGACTCTAAGTCTGGTTGATACTTCTCTAATACACAACCCTTGGGTTGGTTGTGACCAATTCCTCCTGAACCATTGTGACCTCTTTGACCTTGCTTTCCATTGTTCACCTGCCTTCCATGTTAGGCCCTTTGCATTGAAATAAATGCAGTTTAATTTATTAGTTTAATTTAGTGTGGCCAATCTTCTTTCGGGCCCAATTTTCTCCAGCTGTGGGTCCAATTTTAGGCCTATGGTCACATGACCACAAGCCTAAATTCTGTTCAACTGTCTGGAACTTGAGCCTAAAATCTTCTCACTCTGAGGTGCAGGTGCTACTGACAGTCGAGGTTATGCATTCAAACTTTATATTTAGATGTCTTGAAGGTTTAGGAATGGAAACTGGTGATTGTGGAGCATTAGCTAACTTATTACTTATTCTTGGCACTTCTTCGAAAGTAATAGGGTGGTTGTTATGGGGGACTTTAACTTTCCTGATATTAATTGGGAAAGCTATAGCTCAAGTTCGTTAGATGGGTCAGTGTTTGTCCAATGTGTGCAGGAGGGTTTCCTGACACAATATGTAGATAGGCCAACAAGAGCTGAGGCCATACTGGATTTGGTTCTGGGTAATGAACCAGGTCAGGTGTTAGAATTAGAGGTAGGTGAGCACTTTGGGGACAGTGACCACAATTCGGTGACTTTTACTCTAGTGATGGAGAGGGATAAGTGTGCACTACAGGGCAAGAGTTATAGATGGGGGCAGGGAAATTATGATGCTGTGAGGCATGACTTAGGATGTGTGGCCTGGAAAAGTAAGCTTCAAGGCAAGGGTGTAATTGATATGTGGAGCTTGTTCAAGGAGCAACTATTGAGTGTCCTTGATAAGTATGTGCCCGTCAGGCAGGGAGGAAAGGGTCGTGTGAGGGAGCCGTGGTTTAATAAGGAATTGGAATCCCTTGTTAAATGGAAGAGGGCGGCCTATGTAAAGATGAGGCGTGAAGGTTCAATTGGGGCGATTGAGAGTTATAAGGTAGCCAGGAAGGACCTGAAGAGAGAGCTAAGAGCAGCAAGGAGGGGACATGAAAGGTCCTTAGTTGGTAGGATTAGGGAAAACCCTAAGGCTTTCCATAGGTATGTCAGGAATAAAAGAATGACTAGGGTAGGAATAGGTCCAGTCAAGGATAGTAGTGGGAAGTTGCGTGTGGAGGCTGAAGAGATTGGGGAGACACTGAATGAATACTTTTCGTCCGTATTCAATCAGGAACAGGACATTGTTGTCAAAGTGAGTACTGAGTCACAATTAAGTAGAATGGATGGCTTTGAGGTATGTAGAGAAGAGGTGTTGGAAATTCTGGAAAGGGTGAAAATAGATAAGTCCCCTGGGCCTGATGGCATTTATCCTAGGATTCTCTGGGAAGCAAGGGAGGAGATTGCAGAGCCATTGGCCTTGATTTTTATGTCCTCGTTGTCTACAGGAGTAGTGCCAGAAGATTGGAGGCTAGCAAATGTGGTTCCCTTGTTCAAGAAGGGGAGTAGGGATAACCCTAGCAACTATAGGCCGGTGAGTCTCACTTCTGTTGTGGGCAAAGTCTTAGAGAGAATTGTAAGGGATAGGATTTATGAACATCTGGATAGGAATAATGTGATCAAGGATAGTCAGCATGGTTTTGTGAAGGGCAGGTCATGCCTCACAAACCTTATTGAATTCTTTGAGAAGGTGACTAAGGAGGTGGACGAGGGGAAAGCAGTAGATGTGGTGTATATGGATTTTAGTAAGGCATTTGATAAGGTTCCCCATGGTAGACTACTGCAAAAAATACGGAGGTATGGCATTGAGGGTGAGTTGGAGGTTTGGATTAGGAGTTGGCTGGCTGGAAGAAGACAGAGGGTAGTAGTTGATGGCAAAGGTTCATCTTGGAGTGCTGTCACTAACGGTGTTCCGCAAGGATCTGTTTTGGGACCATTGCTGTTTGTCATTTTCATAAATGACCTGGAGGAGGGGTTAGAAGGTTGGGTGAGCAAGTTTGCGGATGATACGAAAGTCGGAGGAGTTGTTGACAGTGAGGAAGGATGTGGCAGGTTACAGCGGGATATAGATAAGCTGCAGAACTGGGCAGAAAGGTGGCAAATGAAGTTCAATGTAGCTAAGTGTGAGGTGATTCACTTTGGTAAGAGTAATAAAAATATGGGGTACTGGGCTAACGGTCGGATACTTGGTAGTGTGGATGAGCAGAGGGATCTTGGTGTCCATGTACACAAATCTTTGAAAGTTGCCACCCAGGTAAATAGTGCGGTGAAGAAGGCATATGGCGTACTGGCTTTTATTGGTAGAGGAATTGAGTTCCGGAGTACTGAGGTCATGTTGCAGTTGTATAAGACTCTGGTGCGGCCACATGGAGTATTGTGTGCAGTTTTGGTCGCCATACTATAGGAAGGATGTGGAGGCACTGGAACGGGTGCAGAGGAGGTTTACCAGGATGTTGCCTGGTATGGTAGAAAGATCGTATGAGGAAAGGCTGAGGCACTTGGGGTTGTTTTCATTGGAGAAAAGAAGGTTTAGGGGTGACTTGATAGAGGTGTATAAGATGATTAGGGGTTTAGATAGGGTCGACAGTGAGAATCTTTTTCCACGTATGGAGTCAGCTATTACAAGGGGGCATAGCTTTAAATTGAGGGGGGGTAGGTATAGGACAGATGTTAGGGGTAGGTTCTTTACTCAGCGAGTCGTGAGTTCATGGAATGCCCTGCCAGTAGCAGTGGTGGACTCTCCCTCATTATGGGCATTTAAGCGGGCATTGGATAGGCATATGGAGGATAGTGGGCTAGTGTAGGTTAGGTGGGCTTGGATCGGCACAATATCGAGGGCTAAAGGGCCTGTACTGCGCTGTATTCTTCTATGTTCTATGTTCTATAACTGCTAATGTTTTAATCAGTGTCGATGGAATATCTTTATTCTGTTTGGCTTCGTATTTGGGTCCAATACAATGGTACAAGGGTATAATTCTAAGCAGTAGTGCATTGAGAACTGAAATGTAATATGATTAATCGAAAATGCTTATTGTATAAACTCTATCTGCATTCTGAGTAATAAATTTAAGAATATTGTTTGAGGGGAAAAACGTGCAGAAACTTGTAAGTAATAAGAACAAAATTTTCAATTGAAGTGATTTGCCTGACAAGCCAGTATGACCAATTTTCTTTTTGAAGAAAATACTTCATTGCCATGTTTTAGCA
The DNA here is from genome assembly GCF_037043375.1 of Chiloscyllium plagiosum. Taxonomy (NCBI): domain Eukaryota; kingdom Metazoa; phylum Chordata; class Chondrichthyes; order Orectolobiformes; family Hemiscylliidae; genus Chiloscyllium; species Chiloscyllium plagiosum. The sequence continues at coordinate 59,259,602 of NW_028270145.1, forward strand.
GCAGTTTTTTTCTGTTCTGATGTAGTGGGGTGCTGATGGGACTTGCATGCTTATTGATTAAATATACACCTTGACTGTCCTTTCTGAACTTTCTGTCCTTTATAAAATGAAAACTGCCAGACATCATTTTCGTGAACATTGTTCAGATTTAATTAGAGAAGGTGGAAAAAAAAATCCAGTTGATAACTTGCAAAATGATGCTTGACTGGTGAACAATTTGTTTCTAAATCAAAAGGCAAACTTTTATATTTTAAAAAAAAAGCTAGATAATTTAATTACCTTCTAAGTGAATGAAGACAGATTGGGTGCTTTTTCCTTGTGTTATCACTCATCTTCCCACCTACCCCCAGATTAGCTTCGGTGCAATGACCTGGAAACACTTGGCGTGAGCAGAAGGAATGTTAACTCTTGAAATTCAGAAAGCTCCCATTTGTCACTGTATTCCTCTGGGTTTCTGCTAGCAGAAAACCATGCTGATGATCAATGGTGTCCTTTCCCACAAGACCATTGATTTTATTATTTTAATCAGCTTTCCAAAGAGCTGCAATTGTGCTGAGCTTAGATTTTATTTTTATCTGATGTATATTTAATAACTTGGACATAAACATGACGAAATTTCTAATGGATTTCATTTATAAATAAGCGAATGCCTGGCTGTTTGCTTTTCAAAGCCCACAGTTATTTTTTTTGTGTTGTGTCCTCCTTTTGATCTTAAAACATATTTATTTCTTCCTATCCTTCCAACTACATCTAAGTGCAGTTATGGGGTCTGTAGTGGGGTAGTCTCAGTCCACCCTATAGCAGAGTCAGTTAGCCATGCTGTTTTGGGTGGACAACCACATTGTAGTTTGTCGTTAGATGACCCTGATGTGCTGAGAGTTGCCTGGCTTGATAAAGGTTCACCCTCCTCAACTTGAACTCCACATAGAGTCAACAAATTGTTCAGCATGAAGTCAGGCTCTTTGGCCTAAACTAGTCCATGCTGACCAAAACATCCATCTATGCTAACCCTATTTCCCTGCATTTGGCCCATATCCTTCTAATTCTTTTCTATCCATGTATTTGTCCAAATGCTCTTTAAATGTTGTTAGTATACCTGCTTCAACCACTTCCACTGGCAGCTCATTCCATACGTGAACCACCCTCTGTGTATAAAAAAAAAAAGTTGCCCCTCGGGTTCCTTTTTATTCTTTCTCCTCTAACTTTAAACTGATGCCCTCCAGTCCTCGATTCCCCAACCCTGGGAAAAAGACGGAGTGCATTCATCCTATCCGTGCCTCTCATGATTTGATACATCTCTATAAGGTTCTCTTCGCCCCTCCCCCCCAGTCTCCTACGCTCTAAAGAAAACGTCCTAGCTTGTCCAACCTCCCTGTAACTCCGACCAAAAAGTCCTGGCAACATCCTTGTAAATTTCGTCTGCACTCTTTCTTTTCCAATTTCATAACATCCTATAACAAGGTGACTAAAACTGAACACACTATTCCAAGTGCGGCCTCACCAACGTCCTGTATAACACTAACCTAACTTCTATACTCTGTGCCCTGACAGAAGGCCAGTGTGCCAAAAGCTTCCTTCACTGCCCTGTCTACTTATGACTCTACTGTCAAAGAACTGTAAACTTGAACTCCAAAATCCCTCTCTTTCTTTACACTCTTTAAGGCCTTAACATTCACCACAAAACTCATACCTTGATTTGACTTTCCAAAACGCAAGACCTCACACTTAGCTATATTAAATTCGATTTGCCATTTCTCAGCCTACTTTCCCAGCTAATCAAGGTCCTGCTGCAATTTCTGATAACTTTCCTCACTGTCCACAATATCACCTATGTTAGTGTCATCAGCAAATGTGCTAATCGTGCCATGTACATTCTCATCCAAATCATTGATTGAGATAACATGTTCAGGGATTACAGGCAGGATGGAAGTGGTATGCTCGGATAGTGCTGAAGTGCCATGCTACTGTGCAGCTCTGAGGGAATATTGCTTCCGCTCTGTTTGCATGTTGAGAATTGTTGGCATCTAGCTTTTCTCTACCATGTGAGAATAGCAAACTGCCGATAACTGAGGAATGAATAGGTAATAATGAGAAGTAATGTGTGCATGTCGGCCTTTTACCCTTGCTGGCAAGATTTTCGTCTCCCTGTTAAAACAGTGTGTGGAACATCAGACATTTTTTTAATGATATTGGGAATTGCATTTACCCAACCTCGCTTTATTTTCCAAACTCGCATGTCGTTCAGAAGCCAGGAACATTCTGCCCAATGTTTCTATCTGACATTCTTTCAGAACTCGAAGGACATTAATTTATGAGGATGTTCATCCTTTTCTCTGATTTAATTGTCAGTGGGTGAGCTTTTTAGAGTGAGCCTTTTTGAGTTGCTAGACTAAAATGCAGTGAAGTGTGGCAATAAGATTTTGGCTTCACACCAATGCTGAATTTCAGTCCAGAGTTTGGATGCAAACTAATTCAAGAGGATATAACCTTGCTCTAAAGAAGCCTTGGTCAGAGACCTGACTGTATAGTTTACATTTTTTTTTTGCATTAAATTCTTTTATACTTTTTCTTTTAAAAAATCTTTATATTACGAACAGTATTTCACTCCAGGCATTCTGTAAATTTAGTAATTTGAGATGGACAGAGTACAATTACAAAGACTGGCAGAGGAAATGGTAATGATTAAATTTGACTGGGTTGGAAGGCAGGCGCTGTCTTGCTGATATTCTATTCTTTGTTCTACTTGCCCTGATTGGACAAAGTTAATCTGAAAACCTGAACTTGTGAACGCATTCTTTGGCTTGCATTCCTTGCATTCTTTATAGAAACTGCTGTGACTTACTGTCGATGCCTCAAAACTGGCTTGTAATGGACAATGCATATTCTGCATGAAACAAGCTATTGATGCTTTTGGAATCCACTCCAGCTAGCAAAACAGTAGTCGTTTTATGTTTGTGCTGATGGAGCCTGGCACTTAAATTGATCAGCTTCCAACATCCACCCTAGGGGCAGAGTCGGACCATAGCCTCGAGTGTAGTCTTTTCTTGCTGTGTTCACTGTTCCTTGGGTTTGATTGAGGACAAGTTTATGCCCAAACGGTGGGATGCACTAAATTAATTAGTCATAGCAGCAAGAAACTAATGCAATCTCAAGATTTGAAGAAAGCAGCAAGCTTGTCATTTTTTTGTTGTTGTTAATAATTCTTTACTCCATTTCCATGTACATTTTGTTAGAGACATGCAAAGAATAAGTCAATTGAGCAGTAAGAGGCATTCTGAAGCATACAGTGTAATTGATGCTTTGTACTGACTGCTTCCAGCAAGTACTGGCAAAACGGGCTGTTTTGGCTGTTGGGTTGTATGAATGGTTGTGTAATGAAAAGATGCATCTTTTTATGTTTTCATTTATGTATCCCACACTAAGTATTTCTTTCAATTTTGTTTACACTGACACAACATGGAACTTTAGTGCTGCAATATGTGAATGTTTTACACCGTGATGAGGTGTAGAGTTTACTCCCGAAATAATGCATATTGCCATTCACCACTTTGCTCGGATCAGAAACTGTCTTGGCAGTTCGGAAGGGTTTTTCACCATTACAGGTAAAGGATGGTATACCTTTCACTTAAAGACATCGTTGATGGCAATTGTGACAGCAAGCAGAAACAGATTGCTCTGAATTCTACTTATGAGAATTTGAAAATAAGCTAATATGTCTGATCATACAGTCAACAGTAAAATATTTTGCCATATTCTGCTGACCATAAATGCATGTGTCAGTGAAATAATTAGGAATAATTAATTAAGAAGTGAAATAATTCTTTTCCACCATTTCAAAATTGTCTTTTTTCCTTCAGCAAAGTTTTGAGCATTTGCAATAGTATGACCTATTAATAACAACTTGCATGACTTGTGTTTAACAGTGGAAAGTATGTCAAAATGCCTCATTGCTGCAGTCAGTAAGTGGGTTCAATGTAGTAGATAGTAGAGGTGATCAAGCGATAAGAGCTTTTAGAAAGGATTTTAAAGTATGCAAGGAAAATGGAGTAGTGAAGGCGTGGGAAATTCCAAACCTTGGGCCTGATGTAATTTGAGGCGTGACTGCTAAAGGGATGGGTGTGGCAGCAGGATCTGCTCTGAAATTAGGGCCAGAGAAATTGTGGAAGTGAGAGGGCCATGGCAGAGCAGCATGGTTATTTTACTTCAAAATGGTTGCAAAGGTAGCAAGGACAATGCTATGACAGAATTTTCAGAAAAATTATAATTTTATGATCTTGTGGCTAGGACCCTAACATAAGTTATCAAATACAGTGGTGAATGGGCTTCAATGTGACATAGAGACAAGAGTTTAATAGTACAGGAGGTCAGACCAGGAAATTATTGAAATGGTTATGTCTGGATGTGACAATGACATGGATTTAGATAAATTGTAGAGGTGTCTGTAGAAGATTGCTGTAGTTGAGAGAAATCCAGTTGGATATGTTTTTTTGGATCAAGTTGGCATTGCAAGACCTGGATCAGCCTGAGGTATTAGTTGGAAAGTGGAAAGACATTTTGTGACCAGAGTACAGAGTTTGTCGTGGACACCAAAAATATGAACTTTACTCTTTTCTATGTTTAGCTGGAGGAAATTGTTGCTCATACAAGATTGAGTGCCTGTCTAGTCAAGTGCTCACCTGCTGAAGTGGAGCTTCAAGCACAGGAACTGACTGAGAAGAAAGGATACTTTCTTCTCAGGAAACTGAAGAAAGGAAACTGAGCAGAGCAGGCAACACATCCAGCCATGTGACCCCATGTGACCCCAAATGTCCTATCAAATTGCCTTTTAAATTTCCTTTATTTCATGATCTATATTGAGGAAAGTATCATTTATATTTCTGTGGATAAGTTGCAACTTAGCACAATATTTTAAAATTTCAATGATGTATTGGGCTGAGGGCACTTCTGAGTTTTTAAGATGTACTTCTTACATTTAAACTGAAAAATAGAAAATCACAACTTGCATCTGCCATTCGTCTTAATGCTGGAGATCCACAAGGCAACAGAATTTAACATCATACACTTAAAAGTAAGTTGGAGCTAGTTTGAAAACTCGTGTTTTTTTTTTAAAAATGGTAAACAAAACTCCCTCAGTCAGTTTTCAAGACCAATGCCACTGGAACACATTTGAAATATATAATCGATGTGAAGGAAATGTGCTTCGAATGAAGATGAGGTGAAATCCAAGGACTGTGACAGAGTAGTGTACCTGAAAGCTCTGCTTTATTTCTGAAGATTGTGCTATAGAGAAATACAAAGTTTAGAAAAGACATTACTCTCTGAAAAATGAAACCTCCCCATCTGGCTGAAATGGAAAGGATTATTGGATAAGTTAGCAAATTGTGTATTTTTTTTAAAAAGATGTTCCAAAGGAATTGAGAGAGGCCAGTACTTAGATTTTCATTTGTATTTCATTTTAATTTCATTGTATCAAATATAAACTTCAAGCATCTTCTGGATTAGTGGTGCTGGAAAAGCACAGCAATTCAGGCAGCATCCGAGAAGCAGGAAAATCGACGTTTCAGGCAAAAGCCCTTCATCAGGAATACAGGCAGAGTGCCTGAAGGGTGGAGAGAGAAATGAGAGGAAGGTGGGGGTGGGGAGAAAGTAACATAGGTGAGTGGGGGAGGGGATGAAGGTGGTAGGTCAGGAAGGAGGGTGGGGGAAGGTAGCAAAGAGCACAGTGGGTGGATGGGGGTGGGATGAAGGGGATAGGTCAGAGAGGAGAGTGGGGTGGATAGGTGGAAAAGAAGATAGGCAGGTAGGACAAGTCATGGTTGATTGATGCGGGTCAATTGGCGCACCAAACAACCACACCGCCCTGTGGCCCAACATTTTAACTCCCCCTCCCACTCTGCCGAGGACATGGAGGTCCTGGGCCTCCTTCACCGCCGCTCCCTCACCACCCGTTGCCTGGAGGAAGAATGCCTCACCTTCCGCCTCTGGCATCAATGTGGACTTCAACAGTTTCCTCATTTCCCCTTTTCCCCCACCTCACCCCAGTTCCAAACTTCTAGCTCAGCACTGTCCCCATGACTTGTCCTACCTGCCTATCTTCTTTTCCACCCATCCACTCCACCCTCCTCTCTGACCTATCCCCTTCATCCCACCCCCATCCACCCATTGTACTCTCTGTTACCTTCCCCCACCCTCCTCCCTGACCTATCACCTTCATCCCCACACCCACTTTATTGTACTCTATGCTACTTTCTCCCCACCTCCACCCTCCTCTCACTTATCTCTCCACCTTTCAGGCACTCTGTCTGTATTCCTGATGAAGGGCTTTTGCCCGAAACGTCGAATTTTTTTCCCCCTGCTCCTCGGATGCTGTCTGAACTGCTGTGCTTTACCAGCACCACTAATCCAGAATCTGGTTTCCAGCATCTGCAGTCATTGTTTTTACCCAAAAACTTCAAGCACAAAGGCAAGTGCTTTTTTTTGTTTTACCTAATACAGTCTGTATAGGTATTATGGATGGAATGAACTGCTGACCCTAATAGAATCAGGTTGTAATATTCCTTCATGTAGTTCAAATGGCATTCTTCTGTGCTGTATAGTTTTTATGTTTCTATTTTATATTTTATAGATATTTTACAATCCATCTGTTCAGAGGTATTGTAACACTCTTCTGGAGAGAATAGGACTTGAATATGGGTCTCCTGTTCCAGAATAGGGACACTACCACTATCACAAGAGCCCTCATTTGTTTCTACATATCTTTTTCTTATGTATACCTCTGGAGCAGGTGGAACTTGAACCCAGGCCTCCTGGCTTAGGTAGGGACACTACCACAGCATCACAAGATTCCCTTTTGTTAATTTGGTATATTTTCGAATCAACCTGTTCAGAGATGTTATTACACACCACCTGGAGCAGGTTGGACTTGAACCTGGGCCTTCTGGTCCTCGAATTGGTACAATACCACTGCACCACAATGGGGCCTTGTGTTTCTACATACTCGCTGGCACTTACTGGACCATTTTGTATAATTTGTATCTAGTTGCTATCTCACAATGACCTACATCTTGTTTAAGACCAGAGCATTTTCAAGTTAGGCTACCAAGTGGTTTTCCTTTAACACATTAGATTGAGCAGACCCTTTTGGTGCCTACCCCGGAAGCAGAGTAATAGCAGCAAGTCTCTATCTGTGTATCCCATAATATGGTAAGTTGTGGTGAGGATCCACTACATAACTGTCTGTAACGGACTTCTAGACTACTGTAAAACCCCAACAATACATGAATGTTTTCATAAACTTCAGAGATCTTATTACATTTTCCAGGATGAGTACAAAATTGTGAGAATTAGAAAAGGGTGGTGGTCAGCAGTTGTGTTTATGGTGGAACACTAGCCTTTCACACTGGTTACTGCAGTATTATCCTTTAGTCAAAATCTCTTTTGATTTTTATTTCTTTTTGATGGTTATCTTCCAAATCCTTTTATACCTTTCCCACCTTGACTCTGTATGATATTAGATCAAGCTCAGTTTCTGATCACTTGGTCAATAATTATTTAACCCTTCTAAGATGGTTCCTTTGACTGCATTAAGCCATTGTCATTGTCATTTAGGGACTGATCTCCAGACTCGTGCTTCCTTGACTCTGAATCTCTTTACAAAGCTGAAGACAAAAGGTATTATACCTTGATTTGTTTCTGCCCTGCTACTTATGTATCATCAGTGACCACTTAATAGGATTTATGTGTATTTGTTTCATGTCTGCTTGATGAGCATGTTTTCATTTTTTTGACTGGTTAAAAGGCCTACTGTCTGTAGTTATCCATGGTCTAATGACTTTTGAATAATGTCTTTCATGGCCTGATTTAGCCATTGCTCATTGCATTGTGACATATGATTTTTTTTTTACAGAATGCTAGCTAATAGTCACCATATCTAAACAAATTGCTTTTCTAGGTAGACAAAATAAGGTGATGGTAGTCTCTGGCTCATCTAACCATCGTGACTTAGAAATTTGATTACTCTGGCAAGTGAAGACTGATTCTGAAAGACTGAACAGTGAGATCAACCTAAGGTACAGTGGTCGTGGAGGTGGCTCAGCACCATGTTGCTGAATGCAAAACTCCACAAGACACCAGAAGTGGTCATGGTCACACACTGCATCCAGATCCACATCCAGCCATCAAGACCCTCCTTGGCAATGGACCAAGGTAACAGTGATGTGCAACTCTCCCTCACTACAATCCAATTTATTCGCAAGTCAAGCTCATCTGTCCGTGATCATCTCTCTCTCTCTCTCTCTCTCATGAGTCCAGTGGCAAAATTTGAGTGAGATAGGAGGTGTGGATTCAAAGCAATTTGTAGCTGTGAGCCTACACACACTGGTAGTTCAAGCTATGTGGTCGTTTTTCACTGGAATGTAGCAGAAATAGAACTCATCAGCTACTCCGAACAGCCCTCTTCAGGACAACACTGTTCACTACCTGGTTTGAATAAGAGGCTAGCTGTCGTAAACATTGTCTGCTTCACCTTCCAGGTCTCCAATATATTAATCAGAATAGGTTCCCTATCCTTCAGAGGGGGAAACGTGTGATGTTGTAATATGCTACGTAGTTCTCAGGCAATATACTTTTTAAGACAGCTAGATAACATCATGACACGGCGGCACGGTGGCACAGTGGTTAGCACTGTTGCCTCACAGCGCCAGAGACCCGGGTTCGTTTCCCGCCTCAGGCGACTGACTGTGTGGAGTTTGCACATTCTCCCTGTGTCTGCGTGGGTTTCCTCCGGGTGCTCCGGTTTCCTCCCACAGCACCAAAGATGTGCAGGTCAGGTGAATTGGCCATGCTAAATTGCCCGTAGTGTTGGGTATAGGGGTAAATGTAGGGGTATGGGTGGGTTGCGCTTCGGCGGGTCGGTGTGGACTTGTTGGGCCGAAGGGCCTGTTTCCATACTGTAATGTAATGTAATGTAATGACATATCTCACCCTTGGATAAATAGTCTCCATCTTACTCTCTGTACACTCCGTTGATAGTCAATTAATCATCCAGTAAACAATGGATGTAATAATATTATAGTAATCTAAATAAGCACGTAGCCCAGACTGGAGGGCTATTGTGGACTTATGGTAGTTTCCTTACCTCTGAAAAAGGCTTGGGTTCAAGTCGTATCTATGCCAGGGGTGTATCATAACATCTCTGAACAGGTTGATTAGAAATACCTATAGCCCAGACTCCATATATTTTGTGTAGGAAGTTCAATGGTAATAAATTTCCAGATAAGACTCAATACCAGCTATTCTATTGTGGATGTTATTTGGGATAACATTGAGAAAACTGCAAAAATATAGTTGCCTGGGTCAACTTGATTGGCTCCGCCCAGTCCTGAGCCCACTGTCTGCACTGTGGGCTTGCTCCTTTTACGGCCTGGCAATGGTCACAGCAATGCTGCCACTTGTGGAGTTGTTGAGAGCAAAGTGTCTCAAATTCTGTACCATCCAATTAGCCCATAGGTCTTGGCCAGAATAGCCTTCCTTTAAGTCAGTGGTGGGGAGGTGGAAGGAAGTCATAACTACAGGCAATTCACTGTCTGCCTGATGTAAAATTAACTCTGGGTTTCCATACTTGTGGCAGATAGATGGTCCACTGATCCCTATTTCCTGTCGGATTTTGTTTGTCTTGTTTTGTAATTTTGAGTTACTGGAACTTTTTGTATCTAAGTTAAAACTTTCCAGTTTTTATCATTTCTACTTTAAATAGAATGTAAATCCTTTGTTCATTTTTACTTCGACAGATGCTGTAGTGCAAAGTAGATCCTTGTATGTGAAACATTGTATGAACAAATCATCTGCATTGTCTTTTAATTACAATGTAAAAAAAATCTATTTGCCGATGTTCTTCTTTGGTATGTTATCTGCAGGCCTTGGACAGTGTCATAGGGAGTTGTAATTGACTGCTGTCTGGAAAGATGGCTTTTAGTTTTTTCCATTGGTTGCTAGATAGTTCCTGGGACTGAGCTCTTCCATTCACCATTTACACTTCATATAAATTCACACTTTTCCCACCAATATCAGACTGAAATCTGCAGAACTCTGCTTTCTGCCTGGGGTCATGTTGTGCAGCATGGCAAGTACAGCTAGACTCTGAAGATCAGATAAAGGACTAAAAATGGCACCAGTACAGAAAGATATGGGGCATGAATTTTGGCTGGTGTGATGTCCAGAGCTAAAACTGACCTTGATTATCTTGAAATTCCTTTAGCCATTTTCTGCAGATGTTGGTACTGGATTAGAAGCCTAGTCCAAAGTAATTAATGTAATCTGCATGAAAATAAGAATATTACGCAACCAAGTATTGATTTGAGTATTCAATGATTTTCAAGAGACTGGCATTGTACTGAGAATTTTTTTGAGTTTTAATATTTTTAAAAATTGTAAGATAATATTATGTCAAATGTACTTGAGTATTTGACACTAGGTAGCACTTACTCATTGGTGCCGTCTATATGATCATTAACTGTATCTGGGTGCTGATGCCCATTCTGGGGCATTGACGTCTGGGCTGGCAAAATTGCTATAATGGACTTCAACTGACTGAGTGGTATTTGATTAGATTAGATTAGATTACATTACATTACAGTGTGGAAACATGCCCTTCGGTCCAACAAGTCCACACCGACCCGCCGAAGCGCAACCCACCCATACCCCTACATTTACCCCTTACCTAACACTACGGGCAATTTAGCATGGCCAATTCACCTGACCTGCACATCTTTGGACGGTGGGAGGAAACCGGAGCACCCGGAGGAAACCCACGCAGACACTGGGAGAACGTGCAAACTCCACACAGTCGCCTGAGGCGGGAATTGAACCCGGGTCTCAGGCGCTGTGAGGCAGCAGTGCTAGCCACCGTGCCGCCCACTCATAATCTTTATTGCACTTGTAAGCAAAACAACCCATCATGAATAAAATGCCCTGTTTAAAATGGACGCTAGTACTTGACTATAGCAATCACAAAAGTTTTAAGGGAAATTTATCAACTTCAATTGAATGCCATTCTCTGGGTTGATGGTGCACTCCGTGGCCTCCAGCACCCACCAGTCACAATGCTTTTGAGTGTATTGGTGAATGCCATGTGCTTCCTCACCAGGGATATCCAAGATTTTCTATCTAAATGTGGTCTGCTCTCAGATAATTCAGTTTTATGTTGCATTTGTAAAGGAGGGTAGTAGGTGTACTTGGTTTTTATCATTGATCCTTGCCTTTGGTTTGATTCACCAGATTTACCTGTACTATCGTAGTTTTATTCTGCATTATCATCTTGGGGAAAACATTTTCTCCTCTCCAGTCTGACTGTGCTTATAATTCTGGTCAGGCAGCCATGCTCTCCCAGTGCAACTAGAATAAACACACTGGGTTGTTCATTTCATAATCCGTGTAAGCAACAGTTGGGAGTGAATTACAAATTGCAGTAATCTCTGACTAATAACTTAGTAAAAGTCTTGACATCCAGTTTCACAGTACACTGCTGTGAATTCAATTAGACTTCAGCTAAAATCATTTGGTTTCTCTATTATAATTTTGTGGTGGGTTTGAAGGTGGGAAGGCTGATCTTGTAAAATTCTGCCACCGTTCTCGACATGCCTGAAGTTTTATGTGGGGATGGAGTCAGTGGTCAGAGGCAGCCCACACACACCCTTGAGGCTTTAGTAACTCTTAAATAGGCAGTTAATGGACTTCTCCTGCTACTATCAGTATTTGACCTGGGTGGTGTGTAACAACACTTTTTCAGCAATACAGGAAACCTGGCAGCTTTTGCTGCACAGGTTAGAATTGGACAGTTGAGGGAGTGCCCTCCTTGGCCTGTTGGAGATACTTTCCAGGTCAGTCTCGTCTCTTTCCCCCCCCCCCAATAATCCTCCATCTTGGCTTGTTGAATCTGGGCCAGTCAATTCCCTTAGCCTCCTCTTGCCAATGCCCCAGATTCCAGATCTACTTGTGTTTCTCAGTATGGTGGGTCTACTTGTAGTTTGAATAACAAGCGCTGCATCCATCTAGCACTGTTTTATCTTAGGCATGTCTTCCTCTCGATAGATGTTGAAGATCATTTGCAGACTGCTCTTCTAATTGTTCATCCAAAGTTGTAGGGACCATGGTCTCATAAAATTTAGCCAATTGCACTTTAAACAACCCTTTGGCTAAGGATTGCTGATCACATCTAATATACTTGTCTGCGCCACATAAAGCCTTCAAAAAGATTTGGACCAATGACATTTCCCTAAGATTAAGCAATCTTGGTAAATATTTTAGATCAATGATAGTAATCCTTCATATCTTGAAAAGCAAAGAGGTAGGAAACTGTATATGGCATATGTCAGTATGAGTAAAATATTTTGCTGTGATTTGCCACTTTTCTGGGCGGGCTATTTTAAATCTGGTGAAAATTTTATTATTGTGTGTCTCATTTCTCTTCAGTGTGTCAGCAATTAAAATCCATTTGCATTTAAGTTCCTCCAATACTCATTTGATTAAGGTCGCAATTTTTGTTGACTTACTCTTTTTTTTGATTTGGATTTGCCACTTGGTTGCTGCATTGTCTGTGTATTCATGAGTGTTGTCATGGAAATATGACGTTCTGCCATATAGCTTTATCTCGTGGTGCTCGTGGCTATTTCTCTTAAAATGAAAGGAGTGAAGGCTAACTGAAGGAACAATACATTATAGTCCCAAACGTGTGCCATGAATAGGATTAGTTCTGTTAGAAACAAAACTGTTTTATGCTGCATTTTGAAAATTTACAGATGACTTAGTGCAGTGCTTCCCAAACTTTTTTCCCCATTGTCGGCCATTTTGAGGCTTGACAGTTGCTGTGACTCCAAATTTGGAGAGCTTTGAGAGCAGTGATGGAGGTGGGGTAGGCAGGCTGAGAGCAGAGGTCTTTAAAGATGGCGAGTTAGGCTAGTCCTTTTATTTAAAGAGGGGATGCAGTTGCTGGCACTTGCTGAGTTTCACAGCATCTATTCCTGCCTCCAGCTTGTGACCCAAAAATTTTGGCTCACACTCCCACTGCGGGGTCATGACCCAACTTTGGGAAACCCTGGTGTAGAGTTGTTAACACTGAAAGTTTCCCAAGAAAATAGGTGAAGTGTGGATAGTTTTGCGTTTGAGACGAAACAGTCCAGCTGTGCTGCACTTGATTTTAGAGATGAGGCTGATTGCCCACTTCAACACTTTCCCTGAACAATGTTAACTGCCTTTTATCTTCCAGTTTGATCTTTTGACAGTGGGAGCATTTAGTTCACTGAGTAAGGCTGCAGTATTCCTCCACAAGGTCAAGTCCATTCTGATGGAGAAAGACTATGCTGTTTTGTGTATATAAGCTCTGATGCCAGCCTGTGATGGAGCACATACCCACCTATGAACAAACAAATTAGAGGCAGGTGTAGGACATTCAGCCCTTGAGTCTGCTCCATGATTTGATCAGATCATAGTTGATTTAATTGTGGCCGACAGTTCACTTTCCTGTCTATCTCCATACCCTTTAACTCGTTAATCAGTAATCTGAATAATTTTGTCTAAAAATATTCAATGACTGCTCTCGGGGAGATATTTCCAGAGATTTGTGACCTGCTGGAAAAAAAAGAAAATTCTTCTAACCTCTGAACTTAAATAGGTGTGTTCCCTAGTTCTAACCTCTCCCACAAAGGGAAACATCTTTTCATACTAACCTGTCAAGTCATCACAAGAATCTTGTATGTTTCAGTTAGATTATCTCTCATTTTTCTAAAGTCTCATGGATATAGGTTCAACTTTCCTCTTTCAAACAAGGTATTCGTTGAGTGAACATTCCCTTCGTCCATCCTTCAATAAGGAGATCAAAACTGTACACCATAATCTAGATGAGTTCTCAGCAGTAAACTGTATAAAATCTTCTGTACTTTTGTATTCCCCAAATCCTTTTCGATAAGTGACAATCAATTTGCTTTCCAGATTGAATGATGTACTAACCTTTTCTATTCTTGTTTTGATTTCTGTAACAGGGCATCCAGATCCCTCTACATCAGTTCCGTAACCTCTCTTGATTTAAATAATATGCTGCTTTTCTATTATTTCTGCCAATGTGGACAAACTCCTGTTTTTTTAACATCATACTTTTGTATCAAATATTTGTCCATTCATTTTACCTATGTCCCTTTGGAGACTTGGTCCTCTTCGTAATCTATTTTCCTCCCAGCCTTTATACCATTAATGTATTTAGTTATGATGCATTCTATACCTTCACTCGTCATTGACATATGTTGTAAATAGCTGAGGTCCCAGTACTAATTCATGTGACATCCCAACAGTGGAATCTTGCTGAAGTTGAAAATGACCCATTCATGCATGCTGTCTGTTTCCTGTTTGTTAGTTGAAGCAGGGATTATGAAAGTATGAACATATTGAAGACAGTACCTTGGAACTACTGAACATGTTGACGTCAGTGGTGTCATTAGATGGAAACACAGGTTGAGGGAGATCATTTTAAAGGCAGAGGAATGTGCTTTGTGGTGGAAGTGATGGTAGCATTGGAGATAGATAAGGGAATTGAGCAGACAATAAACAATTTTCTCTTTGAGAAGGAAATTTGGACAAGACTTTTGTGTTGTCAAGATCAAAAGGGTGAGTGGGGACATTTGATAAGTGCAGGAGATTGGAAGAGGAGGTAACATTGGTGGCACTTACTAATTGAGGGTGAGGAATTACTCAATACAAGGGGTGCAATCTTAAAGGGAGGAAATGTGGAAGGGAGAAAAATAATGTGTTTATTAACTGAGCAGGTGCCTGTGGAGTGCAGGCAGATATGATAACCATGGTGATTATAATGGAAATGTGGTTCCCAGATTGGCCATTCATTGTTGTTAAAGTAGCCACAGGTGATTGGCTGATTTACATTCAGATTCATGATATTTTATGCATTGAGTATGAGGCCATGAATAAAGATAACTTTGCTTACAATGAAGGAAAGTATTAGAATTTGGTGAGCCCTTAATGGGTGGCGAGAGGGAAAAGGGGATAGTGGAAAATTAATGAGGGCCATGTATCCCTTTTAATAATATGTGAGTAAATGTGTGAGAAGCTCATCTGAAGAGTGCAGTAGGACAATTGGCTGCATTATTCTTGATGGTTGAGCAAACTATGCCAATAAATGCAAATCACCGCAACTTGTACGAAATTACTCTGGAGCTCACCATAATGACTTAACTTCTTTCACTTTGGGTCAAAATACTGAATCTTGCTCACTAGCAGTATTGCAGATATCTATAACACAAGGACTGCAGTTCAGGAAGGCAACATGACCAACTTCTTGTGCAATTGAGGATGGGCAATAAATACTGGCCTGGGCAGTGTGGCTTTTATCCCATGGAAAAATAAAAAAAGCTTGTTGGTTGGATTTGAAATGCTGACCTTTGTTAGAACATTAATTTCCTATAGGAAGGATATTAAATTGGAGAGGGTGCAGAAAAGATTTACAAGGATATTATTGGAAATGGAGGGTTTGAGTTATAAGGATGGGCTGGGATCTTTTTCACTGGAGCAGGAGGTTGAGGCGTGACATTATGGAGGTTTATAAAATCGTGAGGGGTATAGATAAGGTGAACAGAAAAGATAGTCTCCCTTGGATGGTAAGCTCAAAGCCAGAGGGCATCTTTTTGAGGTGAGAGGAGAAAAATTTAAAAGGGACCTCCGGGACAAATTTTTCACACAGAGAAAGATTGAGTCGTATGTGGAATGAACCTCCGGAGGAAGTGAGAGATGCGGTTATAGTTACAACACTTTAAAAGACATTTTGGACAGGTTCATGAATAGGGAAGGTTTAGAGGGATGTGGTCCAAGTGCAGGCATATGAGACTAAGGTAGCTTGGGAAAGTTGGTCCAATTCTTCCAATTCATCTGTTTCTATAAGACTCTAATTAAAATTAACCTATTCTGTCAGGATGTTTAAAAGACAAATACCTTTTTTTTTTCTCTGCCATTTTCTGCTACTTTCATCTTTTCTTTACTTTTTTTTTTCCCCTGTATCACTCATTCATTATCTTTTACATTGTTTTGGAAAAGTTGCTGCTTCCAGCAGAGGAGGAGATCGGGCAATCTCAGTAAGCACAGTAATATTAAATAAAACATTGTATTAAATCTTATAGGCATTTTGATTTCCCTGGAAGAATGTAACTGCAGTTTGTTATATTGGGGTGGAGTTACCCTAGCAATTGCTAGGACAGGCTGTCCACAAATGATATCCTGATTCTGTGGTGAAAATTAGAATTGTAGCCAGACCAGCTTGTACAAAGTGGTAAAGTAGGAGAAATTAGCTTCGATTAAAATGTGGAGCTGGAAAAAGCACAGCAGGTCAAGCAGTATCGGAAGAGCAGAAGAATTGATATTTCGGGCAGGACCCTTTTATCAGGATGAGGGGTCCTGCCTGAAACATTGACTTTCCTGCTCTTCTGGTGCTGCTTGACCTGCTGCGCTTTTTCCAGCTCCACATTTTATCGACTGACTTTCCAGCATCTGCAGTCCTCGCCATCTCCAAGTAGGAGAAACTAGACCAAGGTAGCATCAGACTTTGAATCTTGAATTGCACTTGCACAGGCATGTTTTATAATGTAACTAAGTCCCACTGATTTGCTAAGAGGATTCCTTTTAACCATATTTATTTTTAATATGGACTCAGCCTGACCGACTAAAAGTCAGAGCCAGTGACAGTCTTCAGTTATCATGGAATGTGTTGTGGCATTTTTAGGGTATGAATATATTGAATCTATAGGAGCAGAACATTTCCTGTCTGCTTGATTTCACTCATACTGAAATATTTAAGCACTTGGATATGGATTTTGACTGTTTCTTCAAGGCTTAATTGAAGTTCAACCACAGGAAGCCTCTAGAGACGTGCATTGCTTTTTGAAGCTGACAGACTAAAGGGAAGGTATGTAGCTTAGTGTTTTAGCCAGCAGCAACATCTGCCTTTAAAATGAAAGAGTTATTCGCATTTGCACACAGGCCCATTGCTGTGCTTTGTTTGTGTAAAATTCGGAAGATCAATCTATCACATCAAATAACATAAGCAACTGGAATCATACAGGTAATCGCACATCAGCATTGTCTTTTCAAGTTACAAAGGAATTCTTAAGTTCAGTCTGTCATTTCCATGTCCCCTTGGCCCTGTTTAACCATAAATCATACTGTCTGATCACTTGAAGAGTGATGGCTGTTGCAAAGCATTAGAATGTTGTATGGAAGGGAAGTTGTGTTCAATTGGAAATATTTGCCAACCTTCGCACAGTAACTCCAAGTTCTCCTCCACTCCCGCCCCCTCTTTCCCCGCCCTCCCCCCCCCCACCCCCCTCCAGTTCATGCTACATGTATATGAATGAGACATTTCTATGAAAACCTGCAGTGTTTTACAACAGGATATTTCTGGCAACAGCAGTCCCAGCATTGCGTAGATCAAAGACACAGTATCGTCAGTGTAAAATAATCACCGTTTGACATCCAAGGTTTCTTTTCATTCTGACCACAAATTTACTGTTTGTTTTGAGGCTTGTGGCATAGATGACATTTTTCTAATTCAGTTTTAAACTGCCTTGCTCTCCTTGTCCAATTTTATCACCTTTTTGAATAGTTATGAAGTTTATGACATCAGTAGTAAGAAAGCAGGATGTGAATTATGAAGAAAGAGGATGTTCTGGAGGCTTTTAGAAATCAAAGACTAATCTGAACAAAGGGTTATTTTAAATTTGAATCCTCTGTATAAAACATTATTATATTTTTTAAATGCGTATCTGCATTTGACTCTGTTTTATATTTAGCTGTACCTGTTTGTCCATTGTTGGACCAAAGGGTCTGTTTCCATGCTGTACATCTCTAGGACTCTATGACTCTATGTCGCCAAGTGTAATAGCAAGAAAGTGGAATATTTGGGTGAGATTCCCTTGATGGGCTAATTGTCACTTCAATAATTATATTCTGAGCAATAGCATCCATGACTAACCTTTATTGGCTCATGATAAGTCTATTAATGACCAATCATGGTGTCCACTTGCCAGATTCCCAACCACTTACCCTTATCCAGCAGGTCAGAAAGGTGTGGCTAGTTTTCGAACTGTCTATGCTACTTAACCATGTGATCTACCTGTATTGCTTGCAAGACCAAACTTTTCACTGTGCCTCAGTACACGTGACAATAAATTAAATTCAAAAATTCAAATTCAACTGTAAAACTAAAGTGGCCTGACTGCCAGGTTGAGGGGTGGCCTTCAATTGTACCAGTGTAATAAGAGGCATGGATGGATGGGCAGTGGTCAAGGGATGGCCTCTGAAAGTTATCCCTTGCCCTGTTTCTGGCCATCCCCTCTTCCTGTCTGATTACCCACTTCCCATTTTAATCCCAGCTATTCAGTCCATCGTGACTGCTCTGGATTGTTAAATGAGCGTCATTACCTTGTGCCAATCTCCCTTTTTTATCCCCCGTACCCTTGCACATTATTTTTACCCACTTACTTACTCATCCAATGCACAGTGAAAGCCTCTCTCAAAGCGACCTACACGACTTTTCCAAGCAGTGCATTCCACTCACTAACAACTCAGTGAAAAAGTTTATCATTACTTTACCCTTGTTTCTTTTACATATCGATATTAAATCTGTGCCCTTTCACTCTTGTTCCTTTTATGAAGAAGAACAATTTCTCCCAATCTACTCTAACCAGCCTGCTCATAATTTTGAAAACCTCTGTCAGATCTCCCCTCAGCCTTATGCTCTTCAAGGAAAACTGTCCCAGCTGCTTCAAACTATCCACAAATGAAATTTCTCATTCCTGGAACCATTCATGAAAATCACTTCTGTACTCTCTCTCCGATGTGTTTATATCCTTCTGATCAGTGTTAGATTGCCAGCTCTATTGAAGCAGACTCCCCACTCCCAGCAAGGGAGTCTTCAGAGCCAAAGTCTTCACCTCCACCAAATGATGGAACTATAGATTTGAAATGCTGCTACCTGATCTTGAATAGCCCAGCAGAGATGTTTCTCCTATAAATTTGATAGCCCTATTGGCTTCAAGCCTCTTACAGTAATAAGTGAATCATGTATTTCATGATATACAATATCCTCTGCTTTTATTATTAGAGATGGAGTACAAGAGCAGATCCAGGTTCCTCTGATAGTGAGTTTGAAATAAGAGAGGATTATTATAGAGATGCATGTTTATGTCAAGTTTCAAGATTCTTAATCACTTGTTTCTTTTAAAGGATTAAAGGGTTCATTTAAAATGCAACACTTATACATAACCCAAACTGCAAAGTAGATTAATGTTGGTGATGTATTTTGAAGCCATTTGGTTAGTTTGTAATGAAATTAATGTCAATTGTCTCATCCCAATCGTATTGGTTAGAATCAAATCCCATTCATTTTTAGAACTTTTCTTGAGCATCATCGTTCAGTTGTCACTGGATTTGTAAATGTCATCCATTTAGGATTGTCAGGTTCTGCCATTAATCTTCATATGACTGAATTGACTAATTCTCAAACCACAGATCTTTGCTCACATCTGACAGGGCAATTGATTTATGCAGTTTGATCTGGAGTGCAAGTATTACTTCCATTTTTCTCCCAGCCTCACCTTTTAAGGTATTCTGGCTCAAAATGTGATACATTTTGAAAATGTTGCCATTCTGAATGATTGATTGGTAGCAAGTTCCACTCGGTCACTAATGTTAACACTGCTTCACCTTAGGGAGAGCTTTAGTGTCTTTGAAACATTTTCTTTGTTTTCCCCTGAAACATTGGCCATGTAAGAGTTGAGGAGATGGTTTTTGGTCATTTGGACACTGTCTAGCCCTTTGTATACTGCTTAAACAGAATGACTGGAGCTATTGGTGAATTAATGAGTGGTAGAGAAGCTGATGAAACCGGTATTGAATAATAAAATCATGCTGTTGTGTGGTGGCTTGGGGTAGTTTTTGCCATACTACAATAACAACAACAGCACTTTATTTGTGTGGACATGTGAATATTCATGTTTTAAATTGAGATTGAGTGAAGTGTACTGTGCAACCTGGAAGCTAAGTTGTAACTTATTGCAGATGAAAAAACCTAAAATTTTCAAAAAAGAAGCCTGTATCTTTAAAAGAATAGGGTGTGGGGGTAAGTTGGTTTTAGTGTAAGTTGTAGAGCAAAGAGTCAGATTGAATACCTTAAGTAGATTTTGCTTTGAATGGTGCTCCATGTTCATGTACTACCTGTGAAGAGGCTTACAGATTCTGGGTTTGACTCCTGCAAATAGCATGGTGACCTATTTAGATCATAAATACATACTTTTTGTGGCTCATTTGCCATATGTCATTGTATAATTACACATAGGACATTTTGAGCACATTTCTAAATATAAAATGCCACTACAACTACTAGTGGGTGTGACCACCAGTTTTGAGTGAAAAGATATATATTGAGACACCTCTTGAAACTTGTACCAAATAGTGCGTACAGTCAATGGTTTGAAACTCTGCTGAGGATCAAGTAGGACATTAAGTTTGCATCTGGTTCAATGTCAGTCAGGAACTTGGGCGAAACATTGAATTTGGAACACTAGATAATCTCCTAAATTGTTTCTGTTGTATAAGGTAATATTTTGAAAGAGTTAATAATAAAAAAAATTGCATTAGCTCCATCTGATCTGATATCTTACACGCTTTGGTGGAAACAGTTGAATTCTCCACAACCTTTGTAGGGAGCAGATGTGTTGGGGACAGTTCCTAAGAGTCGAGAGTAATTTTGCCCCACTAGTAATGTAGTTGTACTTGTTAGATTCGTGCAATAAACCATCTTGTTAAATAATGCAAGTGTTTTTTCTATTAAAACTCACCAATGGTCTATCCTCTACCACTAATGTTTAGACAGACTCTCTACACCAGAATATAGACACAAGAGGGCCTTCAGCATACATTACTTATATGACAGCACCGAGGTTTGCAAAATTCTGAGGTTGAGAGTTCAAGCCTCATTTTTGAACAGTTTTTTTGCTGGAGTGCATCATCAATTGGACAATATTATTTTGATTTAGCATATTTGTTCACTTTTAAATTTCTATTCACCATTGGATTATGTTTGCTTTTTGTTACAATGCCCCATGCTTAACCATTTGTTAATTTGATGTTTAAAACAGGAGGCACAGGAGGAACTGCTGGCAATGGACTATCTCAAAAAGCCTTTCTCCATGCCACATACTGGTGGATGTGGCATATGCCATGAGTTGGCAGCAGTGGCAATTGGGACAAATATCACAGGTCTACTTAAGTAAAAAGGTTCTATTCTATATCTTTCGTTCTAGATGGGCTCAGGCTGCAGGCTAGCATAGTATAAGCTATTCATAATTTGTATTGCATATTCTTACATTTACAGTGAGTTTAGTTAATGAAAAGAAAGTTATTGATCAACTGTCTTTACCAGTCTTCAAATGTGCAATTAATTCAGACATTTGAAGCAGAATTTTATCACTTTAGTCCCTGCTGGAATGTTTTTTGAGTCTAGAGTTTGACTCACGAAATTGCACACTCAGATGTTTACCAAACCAAAGCAAAGCAATCTTTCATCTGTCTTTATTCCTTGACCAACTGGGGTGGCAGGGAGGGAAAATGCATCTGTTCTGTCAAGAAGGGAGTTCTAATGAAAGGAAGCCAGCATGTGCCAGAGTGCAATTTTTGAGGTTCATACTTATGCTATTGTCCACTCACGTGAACCTATGAGTGGTCCTCCTTTCTGAACAAGCCATAGTAAGGGAGTCCAAAACTAGAGGGTATAGGTTTAAGATGAGAAGGGAAAGATTTAAAAGGGACTCAAGGGACAACTTTTTCATACAGAGGATGGTGCCTGTATGGACCAAGCTGCCAGAAGAGGTGGTGGAAACAGGTACAATTAGAACATTTAAAAGGCACCTGCATGGGTAAATGAATAGGAAGGGTTAAGAGGGACATGGGCCAAATGCTGGCAAATGGAGCTAGATCAATTTAGGATGTCTGGTTTGTGTGGGTGAGTTGGACCAAAGGGTCCGTTTCCATGCTGTATAACTCTGTGACTCTATCGTTGGATGCAGACATCTTTGTTTTACCTTCTTGCAGAAGAAAGCTCATAATTTGAAAGGAGGTAGAGACTTGAGAGAAGCTGTGGTAGTGAAGGTTAGATAGTTTGTGAGGGTGGCTGGAGTAGGCAAAAGTGAGGACTGGAGATCATAGTCTAGATTAGCATGGTGCTGGAAAAGCACAGCAGGTCAGGCAGCATTCGAGGAGCAGGAAAATTGACATTTCGGCAAAAGCCCTTCATCAGGAATGATTCATTCCTGATGAAGGGCTTTTGCCGAAATGTCAATTTTCCAAGGTAGCTGAAGTGCCTTCTTAAAAGTTGGCAATCACTTGGCAAGCAATGATAGTTTTCCCTGGAGGGGAACACTTTCAATGACCACGGCAGAACATTTTAGTGTGATTGATCAAAACCTCCTTAGCCTGTCAGTTCCACTGAAGAATTACTTCCCAGTATTCTTTCCCTTCCAGTGTGATGCTAACCTACTGGGAAATAAGTTTCCTGGCTGGGAAATCTGTAATTCAGTCCTAAAGTTGGTTGCAATTGACTTCTTAAGAGCCACAAATTACTGCGATGGCAAATCCAGTGGTTTTCCTGATCTGACATCAGTTTCCAGGACTTTCTCAGCCTCCACATAGGCTGGGAAAATTCTGCCCTTGGAGTTTGCTGATCTTAAATCCTGATAAACATATGAGACATTGCACTCTCAAACAACAGACATTATCCTCAATTCAAAGATTGATTGTAACTGTAATCAACTATGGAATCTATTAGAATAGGAACTTTAAAAAATGCTAACGTACAATATTTGAAGAACTTACTGATCATTTATATGCTGGAACATGCGAATAGTGCATTGTAGCCCAATACTTACGATGATTGGAAACCCAACTTCTGTCTCTGATTAGGAAAATAAAAGCTACCCACTTACTTTGCTGTTTAGCTTTGAGTGATTTTTTTTTATGGAGGATCCTTCAGGACTGTCTTGGTGCAGGATTCCTCTGAGGGAGCAACCAGTGAGGTACAGAAGCAGTGCTTACTGTTTATAACTCTAGTTTGCATATTTCAATAAGAAAAGGCTTGTTTCTGAAAATCTACAGAGTGAAACTAAATGTGTAAAGGTGTAGGATCAGCAGGGAAATGGGTAAGGGATGTGTGTAAGAGGGTAGGGTAGCAGGTGGGTAAGTAGTGGAAAAAGTGGATTAGTGGGTCTGCGCATAGTTATGTTAGGTCGGGGTGAGTCAGATGGGAGTAGGGTTTGGTTTGGGGTAGTTGGAGGGTAAAGGGAAGAGTCAGGTTGTCAACTTTGGGCATGGACTGTTTGGGCCAGGTTGGAGGGCTAGTTCATTTGGTTCAGGGAGCTTTCAGACGGTGGTACCTAGTGAGGTCAGGATGGGTGTTGGGGGAGCTCTGTGAATGAGATTGGGAAGTCAGTTGTGCAGTTAACTGGGAGTTATTTTCTATTTTCTTGAGGCAAACAGTTCATGGGTAATTAACCAGGTGAGTAAGTTCGAACTTTCCAAAGTCCCCCATCTCCAACACTGAATCGGGGACTATTTTGGGAAGGTGCCAGGGAGCAGGGAATTTGTTCACATAAACCTCACGGGCAATTCCCACAAATCCTTGGATTGTGACATCTGAGGTTCTCATAGTGCATCTTCTGGGTTTAATCCCATCTCCAACCTGTAATTGCTTGTGAGAAGGCTTAATCAAATCCTTTCCCACAGAGGTAGAGAGCAAGTTACATGGAAACTAATGCAATGCCACGAAATGGAATTAAAGAGTGTTGACATACACAAACAGGCCATTCAACCCATCTAAGCTGCTTCAGTACTTTTTCCCCCATTAGCTATTTAAAATATTTTCTCTTCTACATGTCTCAATGTACTCCTCTTAATATACTTTTTGAAGCAGCTATCTGTTTTCCTTTTCTTCAAAAATGAACTACCTTTTTGACATTTTAGGTCTGATTTTCTGTGGATTTTGGACAATTTGACTTCATGTCTGTTCTGTCTTCTAAATTGTATACCCCATCTTTGTGTGACCGGGAATCATTGCCTTTTCATGCAGGGGTAATGTTCCCAATGCATTTTGCAAGTCATAATGGGATATGCAAAGAGTGTAGGTGTTGAAGTGGATCCTCTCAGCTGTTCAATACTACAGTCTTGCTCACAGCATGGTTTGAAAGACCCTCTAATCATATTCCTTCAACTCTGCCACTCACTTGTGTTGACATAGGATGGGTAGTAGAGGTGATAGGTAGTATGGGGTATCATGTGTAATCTGAGGGAGCATGTGATAGTAATGAAAATTAGGACTTTGCAACCTGATGCCAGCACATGATAATAGTGAAGGGGAGAAAATACAATTTTCTTGCAGCCCTCATAATGGAGACTGCAATCTCAAAAGAGGAAGGAGTGCGCTGTGTTCCTGAGGCCTTGATGACCTGTTAAAAGGCCTTATAAAAGTGGTCTGGAGTCAGAAAGACTGAGAAAAATTCTTTTCCCAGCAAAAGAAAACAGTTAAGTGTTTCACAAGTCAATCTGCCCTATTGGGGGAGACACCTGACTCCATGACCACACTGTGTGCACAGCGATTCTTTCCTAAACCATTCTTTTAATCCTTTTTGTGATTGATTTGAATTTGCTTCGATTTGCGCACTGACCGAATAACGGAAACAAACTAAAATATTTAGTAATCTTGCTATTAAAGTTGCATCTTTTCAAAACACACTTTACATGAAACTATACCTGCCTACCTAATAAGAAGGGTCAGGCTGTTTTCTGCAGTGTTTCATGGTCCTTGTCACTCGTGACATGTCCTCAATTTAGTGTCATCAGTAAGCTCTGATATTGTTCCCTCAAGTCCAGAGCAGAGTAAGTAGGAATTGATTAGATTAGATTACTTTACAGTGTGGAAACAGGCCCTTCGGCCCAACAAGTCCACACCGACCCGCCACCCACCCATACATTTGCCCCTTACCTAACACTACGGCCAATTTAGCATGGCCAATTCACCTAACCTGCACATTTTTGGATTGTGGGAGGAAATCGGAGCACCCGGAGGAAACCCACGCAGACACGGGGAGAATGTGCAAACTCCACACAGACAGAATAGCCTCAGTAACTGATGGCAGTAATTTTCTTGAACATTTAGACCATCTTGTTTCTTGCACAATTGGAGCCTTCTCTGAAATCTGACAAGATAACAATTTAATAACTATATGCTATGGGAATACTTGGATATAATTCAAGTTAAGATTACATTAATGTTCCTGTGAAATGGGGTGCTTGTGCCAGACTAGAAACGAGGACCAGGACGAGGCCATCTAGTCCTTGGAGTCTTGCCCTGCCATTCAGTCCAAAGATGGCTGATCATCCAACTCAGTAGTACCCTGTTCCTGATTTCTCCCCATTCCCTTTTAACTCCTGGGGCCTTCCTTCAGACCCCTTCCTTCAGGTACCATAGTAGTCGGGCTATTGTGACTAAAACTTTGGTATTTTCCAAAACTCTCTAGATTCCCTATCACAGAATGCTGTGGAGGTTAAGTCAAATACTTAAGGAAGAAATAGATTGATTTCTAGAGGCTAAAGGTGTAAGAGCTATGAGGAGAAAGTAGGAGTGAAAAGCATTGAGTTTGAGGATCAGCTCTGACCATGTTGAATGCTGGAGGAGGCTCAGTTGCCTATTCCAGCTCTTCTTTTCTCTGCTCTTCCCCTACCACCTCACAGCAATGCCCACATCATCTGGGAGTTGTAAATAATCTTGGGCTCAAGGGGAAAAATACTCTACATTCCTCTCCAACTACAGAGATTTCTCATTCTCCAAGTAAATAACCAGTTCCCTTCAGAAGCATGCAGGGAGAGTCTGCACCCACTACACTGGTGGGAATACACCAGTATTGCAGAGGCTCACTTTTTCATTGGGAAAGTATGTGATTAACATAGTTTGCATTCAGACAATAAAGTTTAAACTCCAATCCTCTTGTTCAACAGGTCGAACAATCTACTATTAGGGACAATAATCACTTGGTTAATTATTTTATAGGCTTCCTTTTACAGTATGGCAAATAGATACTCATAGATTAAAGTTTTTGAGCCTGTTACTAGAATGTGAATCACTTCTGAAAAAGCAAGTTTTCCACTTGGTGCAGCTGGTTAATTTAAAGTGATATGGGATAATTTAAAATGGTCATAAACTGCTCAATAAACCACACTGCCTGCATCAATACAGAAATAAAACTATTTGCATCATTCACCTATTGTAAAATAGCTGGCCTATCAGAAAATGGTTGCTTGCTGTGAATAGATCTCAACTTCATGAAATGTTGCCTTTTTAAAATCAACAAGAATTATTCTAAATCCATGTGTATTAAAGTTTGCAAGGCTATTCATTTTACCTTGTTAGTAAAGTACCTTTTCTTTCCCTTGAGTTTAGATTAGGTTAGAATCCCTACAGTTTGGAAACAGGCCCTTTAGCCCAACAGTCCACACCGACCCTCCGAACAGTAACCCACCCAGACCCATTTCCCTCTGACTAATGCACCTAACACGATGGCCAATTCACCTGATCTGCACATCTTTGGACTGTGGGAGAAAACCCACACAGACACGGGGAGAATGTGCAAACTCCACACAGACAGTTACCCAAGGCTGGAATTGACCTTGGAACCCTGGTGCTGTGAGGCAGCAGTGCTAACCACTGAGCCACCGTGCTGTCCCTAATAAGCAGAATTAGATTGCAGTTAGTTGTGGGGGGAAAAAACATTACGTGCTATTTTAGAGCATATGAACTCATTAGTTAAATTAAAAGCCTTTTTTTTTCACTTTAAACCTCAGTCATTTTTGTAAAATATCCTCTGTGCAATGTAAACAAAAACAGTATTATGTATGCACGTGTCTAGTGTGTGGTTTGGACTGTATGCATATATGGTAATATGTTAAACTATTGGAATATTTGCACTCCTACCAATTTGGAATATTTTAGTACTAGCACAAAGCTGATCGTTATGCTTTGTTACAAATTAAGTAGCAGCCTTTGATGCTTGCATTGCCTTTAAAGGAAAGTATGAGCATGAACATAGTTTGAAATCTTTTCATCATCCTTGTGTTTCTAACACCTGGCGATGCTCTCATTCTCCTACATAAACATTTGGTGCTGCAGTCATTGCTGTTAATGAAAGGTGGTTATCTCGGCTGGGGCACTTTTTATTTCAACTACCCAGTGCAAATATCAGGTGGTTCTTGGGTCGGGCATGACAACTAGATATGAAGGACAAGCCTTAATTCCCTTATATGTCTTAGCCCAGCCTCTAACGAGCACCCACACTGAACTGAGACATACTTCATTACCCACATTAACCCTGCTGTAGGGCTACCTTAAAGGCATTTTTGGCTGAAATGGAGTTTGTGCTGTATGTCACGTATGCTAAAGTGAGTACAGACTACTACTGTACCTAAGTTCATTTCATTGCACATGGATCGGATGGAACAACAGTATAAGTAAGCAGAATGGTTCCTCAAGCCTGCTATGCTGTATCATACAAGTCTACGCTGCATTTGATTGCTGCTCTGAGATGAATGTCAGATGAATGTATTACTTTTCATCGCTATTGATTATTGACTATATTAATATATCTGTGTGTATACCCAGCTATTGTATGAAAAATATTAGAATTGATAGGCAGTAGCAAACTTAGGCTAAATTTGACATCGCTGCTTTGCCTTTGATAGTGTGCTTTTGATTATTAAGTCTATTATATTTTCTTGGTCTTTACCTTCACGTGATAGAGATTCGAGGAATAGGGAGAGAGAACAATTAAATGCGTGGCTTCAGGGATGGTGCAGGAGGGAGGGGTTCCAGTTTTTGGATAACTGGGGTTCTTTCTGGGGACGGTGGGACCTCTATAAACAGGATGGTCTACACCTGAACCTGAGGGGAACCAGTATCCTTGGGGGGAGGTTTGCTAGTGCTCTTGGGGGGGGTTTAAACTAACTCGGCAGGGGCATGGGAACCCAGATTGTAGCTTCAGGGTGCAGGGCCTGGAGTGTAGGGAGGTGAGGAACATGGCATCAATTTCCAAGGAGGGTGCCTGTAAACAGGGAAGTGGCTTGAAGTGTGTATACTTCAATGCAAGAAGTATACGAAATAAGGTAGGTGAACTTGCAGCGTTGGTTGGTACCTGGGACTTCGATGTTGTGGCTATTACGGAGACATGGCTAGAACAGGGACAGGATTGGCTGTTGCAGGTTCCGGGATTTAAATGTTTTAGTAGGGTCAGAGGTGGGGGTAAAAGAGGGGGAGGTGTGGCATTGCTTGTCAGAGTTAGTATTACAGCCGTGGAAAGGACAATGGATGAGGACTTGCCATCTGAGGTAGTTTGGGCTGAGGTTAGGAATAGGAAAGGTGAGGTCACCCTGTTAGGAGTCTTTTACAGGCCTCCTAATAGTCCTAGAATCATTGAAGAAAGGATTGGGAAGGTGATTCAGGAGATGAGTGACAGTAATAGGGTGGTTGTTATGGGGGACTTTAACTTTCCTGATATTGATTGGGAAAGCTATAGCTCAAGTTCGTTAGATGGGTCAGTGTTTGTTCAATGTGTGCAGGAGAGTTTCCTGACACAATATGTAGACAGGCCAACAAGAGGTGAGGCCATACTGGATTTGGTTCTGGGTAACGAACCAGGCCAGGTGTTAGAATTAGAGGTAGGTGAGCACTTTGGGGATAGTGACCATAATTCGGTGATTTTTACTCTCGTGATGGAGAGGGATAAGTGTGTACTACAGGGCAAGAATTATAGCTGGGGTAAGGGAAATTATGATGCGGTGAGGCATGACTTAGGATGTGTGGCTTGGAAAAGTAGACTCCAAGGCAAGAGTGTAAATGATATGTGGAACTTGTTCAAGGGGCAACTATTGAGTGTCCTTGATAATTATGTACCTGTCAGGCAGGAAGGAAAGGGTCGTGCGAGGGAGCCGTGGTTTAATAAGGAATTGGAATCCCTTGTTAAATGGAAGAGGGCGGCCTATCTCAAGATGAGACGTGAAGGTTCAATTGGGGCGATTGAGAGTTATAGGGTAGCCAGGAAGGACCTGAAGAGAGAGCTAAAAGCAGCAAGGAGGGGACATGAAAGGTCCTTAGTCGATAGGATTAGGGAAAACCCTAAGGCTTTCTATAGGTATGTTAGGAATAAAAGAATGACTAGGGTAGGAATAGGTCCAGTCAAGGATAGTAGGGGGAAGTTGCGTGTGGAGGCGGAAGAGATTGGGGAGACACTGAATGAATACTTTTCTTCAGTATTTACTCAGGAACAGGGCATTGTCGTCGATGAGAATACTGAGTCACAAATAAGTAGAATGGATGGCGTTGAGGTATGTAGAGAAGAGGTGTTGGAAATCCTGGAAAAGGTGAAAATAGATAAGTCCCCTGGGCCTGATGGCATTTATCCTAGGATTCTCTGGGAAGCAAGGGAGGAGATTGCAGAGCCATTGGCCTTGATTTTTATGTCCTCTTTGTCTACAGGAGTAGTCCCAGAAGATTGGAGGATAGCAAATGTGGTTCCCTTGTTCAAAAAGGGGAGTAGGGATAGCCCTAGTAACTATAGGCCGGTGAGTCTCACTTCTGTTGTGGGCAAAGTCTTAGAGAGAATTGTAAGGGATAGGATTTATGCACATCTGGATAGGAATAATGTGATCAAGGATAGTCAGCATGGTTTTGTGAAGGGCAAGTCGTGCCTCACAAACCTTATTGAATTCTTTGAAAAGGTGACGAAGGAGGTTGATGAGGGGAAAGCGGTAGATGTGGTATATATGGATTTTAGTAAGGCGTTTGATAAGGTTCCCCATGGTAGGCTACTGCAGAAAATACGGAGATATGGCATTGAGGGTGAGTTGGAGGTTTGGATTAGGAATTGGCTGGATGGAAGAAGACAGAGGGTAGTAGTTGATGGCAAAGTTTCTTCATGGAGTGCCGTCACTAGCGGTGTTCCGCAAGGATCTGTTTTGGGACCATTGCTGTTTGTCATTTTTATAAATGACCTGGAAGAGGGGTTAGAAGGTTGGGTGAGCAAGTTTGCGGATGATACGAAAGTCGGAGGAGTTGTTGACAGTGAGGAAGCATGTGGCAGGATACAGCAGGATATAGAGAAGCTGCAGAGCTGGGCAGAAAGGTGGCAGATGGAATTCAATGTAGCTAAGTGCGAGGTGATTCACTTTGGGAAGAATAACAAAAAGATGGGGTACTGGGCTAATGGTCGGATACTTGGTAGTGTGGATGAGCAGAGGGATCTTGGTGTCCATGTACACAGATCTCTGAAAGTTGCCACCCAGGTAAATAGTGCGGTGAGGAAGGCATATGGCGTACTGGCTTTTATTGGTAGAGGAATTGAGTTCCGGAGTCCTGAGGTCATGATGCAGTTGTATAAGACTCTGGTACGGCCGCATCTGGAATATTGTGTGCAGTTTTGGTCGCCATACTATAGGAAGGATGTGGAGGCATTGGAACGGGTGCAGAGGAGGTTTACCAGGATGGTGCCTGGTATGGAAGGAAAATCGTATGAGGAAAGACTGAGGCACTTGGGGCTGTTTTCACTAGAGAAAAGAAGGTTTAGGGGTGACTTGATTGAGGTGTACAAGATGATTAGGGGGTTAGATAGGGTCGACAGTATGAACCTTTTCCCGCGTATTGAGTCGGGTATTACAAGGGGGCATAGCTTTAAATTAAGGGGGGGTAGATATAGGACTGATGTTAGGGGTAGGTTCTTCACTCAGCGAGTCGTTAGTTCATGGAATGCCCTGCCAGTAACAGTGGTGGACTCTCCCTCTTTATGGGCATTTAAGAGGGCATTGGATAGGTATATGGAGGATAGTGGGTTAGTGTAGTTTAGGTGGGCTTGGATCGGCGCAACATCGAGGGCCCAAGGGCCTGTACTGCGCTGTATTCTTCTATGTTCTATGTTCTATGTTCTTGTTTAAACACCCACTGCAGTTTGCTGATGGTCTTCCCACTGACTTAAACCTATTGGCTTCGTGGCATGAAATGAATTTGAGCTCACTATGTGGATAACTGCAAATTATACTCATGGCATCAAGTACCATGTCATCAGCATACCATTCTTGCTAGAAAACAGAGGAAGTATTTCTGAATTCCGTATGAAACTCTATAAATAGAATGTTTCTTTAAGTCTGTATATTTTGGGTGTACATTTCAGCAATCATCATTGTTCTCTTGGCCATGATCAGTCAACCTGTTGGTGTTATACTTAGTTGGATACTGGACCTATAATGTTTGCTAATCTGCGACCTGGAGTGATAAACTACTGTGCTGTTCTTGGGACAAGGCTATGCAATGCTAGTTCTTGCTGTGGACGAGCTGTAGGTTTTTCTGTTGCACAAGGTGATGGTTCTGAAGACATTCATGTTCATGTTACATTGGCTTCACTCATTCTATTGATGCCACACACCATTTAGAGTCACAGATGTACAACGTGGAAACAAACCCTTCGGTCCAATTCGTCCATGCCGGCCAGATATCCTAAACTAATCTAGTCCCATTTCCCAGCACTTGGCCCATACCCCTCTAAACTCTTCCTATTCATATACACATCCAGATGTCTTTTATATGCTGTAATTGTACCAGCCTCCACCACTTCTTCTGGCAGCTCATTCTATACACGCACCATCCTCTGTGAAAAAGTTGCTCCTTTCGGTCTCTTTTAAATCTTTCCCCTCTCACCCTAAACTTATGCTGTCTAGTTCTGGACTCTCTTCCCCCCCCCCTCCTCCCCCCCCCCCCCCCCCCCCCACTCTTGGGGAAAAGACCTTGACTATACCATATCCATACCCCTCATGATTTTATAAACCTCTAAGGTCACCTCTCAGCCTCCGACGCTCCAGGGAAAACAGCCCCAGCCTATTCAGTCTCTCCCTATAGCTCAACATCTCCAATCCTGGCAACATCCTTGTAAATCTTTTCTGAACCCTTTCAAGTTTCACAACACCCTATAGGAGGGAGACCAGAACTGCACACTGTATTCCAAAAGTGGCGTAACCGATATCTTGTATAGCCGCAACTCCTATATTCAATGCACTGACCAATAAAGGAACTAAGCACCTTCACAATCCTATCTACTTGCGACTCCACTTTCAAGAAACTATGAATCCTACTCCAAGGTTTGTTTGTTCAGCAACACTCCCCAGGATCTTACCATTAACTGTATATGCATCCTGCCCTGGTTTGCCTTTCCAAAATGCAGCACCTCACATTTCTATAAATCAAACACTTCTGACTTCTACCTTTTGAGCCAGTTCTGTGTCCAAATAGCTAGTTCTCCCTGTATTCCATGTGATCTAATGGAACTTTGTTGAATGTCTTACTGAAGTCCAAATTGATCATGACCACTGCTCTGCCCTCATCAATCCTCGTTGTTACTGCTTCAAAAAAACTCAATCAAGCTAGTGAGATATGATTTCCCATGCACAAAACTGTCCCTAATTTGTCCTTGCCTTTCCAAATACATGTAAATCCTGTCCCTCGGGATTCCCTCGAATAACTTGCCCACCACTGATTTCAGGCTCACCAGCCGATTAGTTCCCTGGCTTGTCCTTACCACCTTTCTTAAATAATGGTACCACATTTTCCAACCTCTAGTCTTCTGGCACTTCACCTGTGACTATCAATGCTGTAAATATCTTAGCAAGGGGCCCAGCAATCATTTCGCTAACTTCCCACAGAGTTCTAGGGTACACCTGATCAGGTCCTAGGGATTATCCACCTTAATGCATTTTAAGACATCCAGCACCACCTCATCTTTAAATTGGCATTTTGCAAGATGTCACCATCTATTTCCGAACATTCTATATCTTCCATGTCCTTCTCCACAGTAAACACCTGATGCAAAATACTCATTTAGTATCTCCCCCATCTCTTGCAGGTCCACACACAGGCTGTTTTGCTGATCT
This sequence comes from Chiloscyllium plagiosum, assembly GCF_037043375.1. Taxonomy (NCBI): domain Eukaryota; kingdom Metazoa; phylum Chordata; class Chondrichthyes; order Orectolobiformes; family Hemiscylliidae; genus Chiloscyllium; species Chiloscyllium plagiosum. The sequence continues at coordinate 59,292,656 of NW_028270145.1, forward strand.
TTAAAGGGCCATATTGTCTCCCCAGTTACCCTTTTGTCCTTTTATGTATTTATAAAATCCCTTTGGATTCTCCTTAACCCCATTTGCCAAAGCTATCTCATGCCGCCTTTTTGCCTTCCTGATTTTCCTCTTAAGTACACTCCTACTGCCCTTACATGTTTCTAATGATTCACTTGATCTCTGCTATTGATACCTGACATATGCTTCCTTTTCTTGACCAAAACCTCAAATTCTCTGGTCATTCAACATTCCCTACACCTACCAGCCTTGCCTGCCACCCTAACAGGAACATTGTGGGGGGAGGCAAGGAGATTGCCACCTGTGACTGTGCTAGTTCCAGAAGGCCCTATCGTTATTAGTCATTTGTACTTATTGTAAACCTTCAATGAACCCTTTTGTTATCTTAAAAACACTCCCTTTTATATGGATACTCTACAGTAGTATATTTGCGATCACTAATCTCTAGGCCCAAGTCATAGCAAAGGTCTAGAAAGTGATAGCTTACCATTTTGTGGTAATGGTTAATGACTGATTGATTGAAAGTTACAAATACTATAAAGCACCAGGATTGGTTATCTGTGAAAATATCACATGGTGCCAGGGGTGTGGATATATTGCTTCCCATCACATTCAAGGTCGAAGAAAGACTATACAGAATACAAGATGTGGACTTTAAGATGTCATGTCTTATCAGACAGCATTTGCTCAAGCTTAAACACTAAAACCGAAGATGAATAAGTTAAGACACATTGCATTCAGTGGGTCTGATTGCCCATGTTGTTCTTAATGGAATAAAACATCAAAGACAATACAGACCATCTTGAAGATGTTTTCAAAGCATTTGAAAGTCAGTGCAGTTTAAGAACAAATAATAATCTTGAATGAGCAAGATTTGAGAGTTCAATTTCCAGGAGAATCCATAGATGAGTTTCAACAGTGACCTATGCAGATTAGTGTAAAACCGAGAATATGAAACTTCAAAATCAGAATTCATAAGAGAATTGTTGTTGGAAATCTTGATGAAGCTTCATGTTTTTATTATAGTCAAGGAAATGTTTAATTTTGGAGAAAGGTATTCAACTCCTGCTGAAATTAGAAACCAGTCTCAGATATTGAATAAGCAGTCCATTAATTTAGTACCAAAATTCTTTTTGCATTTCCAGTCTGACCTTTTTTTATTAAGACTTCCATCCCAGTTTATAGTCCAAAAAGGGAAGCTGTGTTCCATTTCAATATCTTCACATTGTTTGTTTAGGAGTCATCTTTACAGAGTTCCCTGGACATTAATTTAGTTTTTGAATTGACTGGGAGTACTTGCTCATGATACAACTATTAAGGGTGTAGCTCTTTCAGGCATTGCAGTAATGGCCTTCAGTGGTTTAATTGTCAAGTTTGTTACTGGCTAATTTGCACAACTGCAATCAGTGGGTGTATATACATTTCAAGATCAGAAAGGATCTGAGTTACAGAAGCAACTGGGTAGCTGATTGTACCAATGAATTTTTTATTTGCACTGAATCAGTTTTTCCTGCAGGTAATGGGAATCGGACATTTTTATTGGCTCAGTTATGATTGGGTGACATGTAGAGGATTTGCCCTGGAATGTCTCCTTTTAAGCTATCTTCTATGGTTAACATTGAATACTTTAAGTGCAGGTTCCTTGTTCCAATTAAAAACAGTCTGGAATGTTTATTGTGATATTAATTAAGCTGGAGGTAGATAATGTTGAAACCATTGGATGCTGAATTTAGTCTGCGAGCGTTGATCTTTTCTGTCTATTAATGCAAACTGCAGAGCTATTGATGTTCGGTCAAGCCTTGACATAAAGACTTCAAGGAACAACTCAAATGCATATTTTAAATGTGGCCTTTGGGCAGCAAGGAGCAGCCTGCTTGTGCCTCTGTTTCTGGTGCTATTATTATTAATCATTCAACCACTTTCTGTTGACTTATATGTGCAGTGCTTGCCATCTTTATCTACATTAATCTTCCAGTTGCATATTATTCATATAGATAAATATCTTTGGTTTGCATGCTGAAACGTGTTGCTTTAAATGATCAAAATATTCACAGTAGTCAAGTTTAACAAGTCTTGGTTTGTCTGAAAAATATTATTCCAGACAGCTGGGATTCTGTATAGGTTATATGGGAACTCAGATACACTGGGATTCAATGTAAGGTAGAGTCGTAGAGTCATAGAATCCTACAGCATGGAGACAGGCCTTTTGGCGCAAACTGGTCCATGCCGATCAAAATGTCCGTCCACACTAATCCCATTCTCCTGCACTTGGCCCATATCAATCTAATCTTTTCCTATCCACGTATTTGTTCAAATGCCCTTTAAATGTTAATATACCTGCTTCAACCATTTCTGCTGGCAGCACATTCCATATTCGTACCACACTCTGTGTAAAATAAGTTGCCCCTCAGGTTCCCTTTTGTTCTTTCCCCTCTAACCTTAAACTGATACCTTCTAGTCCTTGATTTCCCTAATCGGGGTGGGTGGGGGGTTGGATTGAGTGCTTCCACCCTATCCATGCCCCTCGTGACCTTAGGCACCTCTAAGGTTCCTCCCCCCCCCCACCCCAGTCTCCTACGCTGTAAAGAAAAATAACCTCACTTGTCCAACCTCTCCCTATATTTAAATAAAAAGGAGATTGAGGGGGGAGACCTGATTGAGGCCTACAAAATCACGAAAGGTATAGGCAGGGTGGATAGAGAAAAGCTTCTTCCCAGGGTGAGGGATTCAAAAATGAGAGGTCACGCGTTCAAGGTGAGAGGAGAAAAATTTAAGTGGGATACATGCGGAAAGTACTTTAGGCCGAGCGTGATAGGTGCCTGGTACATGTTGCCAGCAGAGGTAGTAGAGGCAGGTATGGTAAATTCATTTTAAGGTGCGTCTGGACAGATGCATGAGTAGCTGGGTGCAGAGGGATACAGATTGTTAGGAATTGGGCAATAGGTTTAGACAGTGGATTTGGAGCGGTTCAGGCTTGGAGGGCCAAAGGGCCTGTTCTGGGGTTGTAAATCTTCTTTTTTCTTTGTATAACTCAGACCATTGAGTCCAGGCAACGTCCTTGTAAATTTCTAATGCACTTTTTCCAGTTTAATAGCATCCTTCTAAAACTGAACTCAATACTCCAGGTGCAGCGTCACCAACGGCCTGTATAACTGTAACATAACTTCCCAACTTAGGACCCTGACTGACGAAGGCCAGTGTGCCAAAAGTCTTGTTCAGTGCCCTGTCTACCTGTCACTCTACTTTCAGAGAACTGTGAACCTGAACTCCAAGATCCCTCTGTTCCACCACACTCCTTAAGGCCCTACCATTCACCATTAAACTCTGACCTTGATTTGACTTTACAAAATGCAAGACCTCACACTTATCTATATTAAACTTCATTTGCTATTCCTCAACCTATTTCCCCAGCTGATCAAGGTCCTGATGCAATTTCTGATAACCTTCCTCACTGTCTATACTATCGCCTATTTTAGTTTCATCAGCAAACTTACTAATCATGTCTTGTATATACTCATCCAAATCATTGATATAGATAACAAACAACAATGGGCCAGCACTGACCCTTGAGGCATTCCAGTAGTCACAGGCTCCCAGTCCTGCTGCTGTGACCCTCTGCTTCCTACCATCAAGCCAATTTTGTATCCAGCTTGCACTGAATTCTGTGCGATCCAGTCTTCCAGAGTAGCCTACCATGTGGAACCTTATCAAAGGCCTTATTGAAATCCATGTAGACTATGTCTACACCCTGCCCTCGTCAACCTTCCTGGTCATTTCATCAAAGAACTCTAACAAATTTCTGAGATATAATCTCTCATGCACAAAGCCATGCTGACTACTCCTAATCAAACCCTGTCTTTCCAAATGCATATATATCTTATCTCTCAGAATCTTCTCAAGTAACTTACCCACCACAGATGTTAAGCTTACTGAACTATCATTCCCAGGCTTTTCTTTGCAGCCCTTCTTGAATAAGGGTAAAACATTTGTTACTTTCCAGTCTTCTGGGATCTCACTCATGGCTAGTGATGATGCCAAAATATCAGCCAGGGCCCCCACAATTTCCTCTCTAGCCTCTTGCAGTGTTCTTAGATATATCTGGTCAGGACCAGGAGATATCACCACTGACCTTCCCAAGTTCCCAAGTTTTCATGTCTTTCTCAACAAATAACTGTGGATGTTGGAGATTTGAATCTGAAAACTGGCAAAGCCCAGGTGTGGCAGCATCTACAAGATGAAAGCAGAATAAAAGCTTTGAGTCCAGTCACTTAACATCAGAACTGTTAGCAGCAAGTTTAAAAAGTGGTATTTATGCTAAAGATGAAGTTGGAGAAGGTGACGGGAGAGATACAGATATGTGGAGGTAGACCCCAGAGAGATATATGAAAGGGGGAGGTAAACAAGGAGATTATGGACTATTTGCTTCATTTTCTCCCTGCTGGCCTCATATCCACTATTGTGCAAAGACCTTTTATTGAACTATTTTTCTCCCCCTGGGGAACAGGGTGTCACTGGTCAGGCCAGCATTTATTGCCCATCTTTAATTGTCCAGGGGGCAGTTAAGAGTCAACAACATTGTTGAAGTTCTGGAGTCACATGCAGGCCAAGGAAGGACATTAGTGAACCAGGTAGGGTTTTTCCTGACAATAGTCACCATCAGACTCTTAACTTCAGATTTTTATTGAATGCAAATTCTACCACAGAACGTTACATGGGTCTCCAGATGAAATGTCCAATGACAATACCACTAGGCCATTACCTCCTCAGTTAACTGTTAAATGTCAACTTTTCTGTTCACTGCATTTAGGAGTATTGTGAATGGGGCTACAAGGATTGTTGATTTAATGGCAAAAAAAAATGCTGAAATACACCTAAAATTAACTTCAAACGGTGGTTTAACTCCGGTGTGATGCTTGGTACTTTGGCTGAAAGTAATAATGAGCAAGTAAGTCAGTAAATATGAAGCAAAGACTTTTTAAAAATAAAAGTTCTAATCAAAACACTTTATTTATTATTTAAAACACCTTGATGGAAAGAATGGGGCTGAAAACCTGAGAGGTTTATATTATTATTTAGTATTCTAATGTGAAACCAGTCAAATTGTCAGATTATGCACTTGTGGCACCGAGGGAATTTAATACCTAAAGTAATATTGGAATATATTTGTCGAACTAAATGGTGGTGAGGGACCTAAATCTGAAAGAAATCATTGCCTGTTCAGTGAAATGGTGCACTGTATGAGACAATCAGTTCCCCATTCAGCCCTCTTGTATCATGTCAGGCAGCACCTACTTAGTGATGCTGGTTGAGCTTTCTTCATATGTGACACGCACATGCAAATGATTACAACAGATGCTTCTGCTACCCCCTTCGGATACATTTGCAATCCTCATGCATGGAAAGACTGCCTTATTTCAATTTTGTGAGTTTAAGGTTGCCGTGACATAGAAGTTGTGCTTCTGACTGTCATAGTTGATTTTTCCTGGTTGGTTTGTATAGCAAAGATGTCACAATAAAGGCAGCATGCATTCCTTTACCAAAAGTTACCACCTCCATAAGGTAGTATGTGTTGTGGGAACCTTCAAATTTGTCTGCGTCAAAACCATGATGCATCTCTGCCCTTGCTGAAACCTCTAAAATATGCAATTAAATTTTTTAATACTGGAAAAATGAATATCCAACCACATGCAGGAAAAATACTGTGCTTAAGAATACAAAGGGATTATTGACTGGGCCTTGGGTGTAAGGTTACAGATGTGTGTTAATGAAATCAAGTGATCTAAAGCTGTCACTGTCACCTTTTTGTGTCCGCTGTTAAGTGGTGTAGCATTTGAGTTGTACCATCCTCAGTACTACTTTGCCATTGGCATTGGACTTGATATGGCTGAGAGTGATAAAGGAGCTGCTTCCACTGTTCACCTCACGTGCAGTTGCCCATAAATTCTAAGCAAAGTTGTCAGCAAATATTTGCTCTATTCTCACATCTGTGTGAGCTTGGCAACCTCAAAGTGGATCTGTGATCAACATGATGGTAAACTTATTATTGAATAAACATTTCTCACTAATTCATGTGTACTCATTTTAGAATCCCCAAGGAAAGTTGAGCAATCCTACAAATAGTGTTCCTTCAGTTTATTTAATAAAGCTGAATGCACTAAGCACATGTTTACATGATGCTACACCCATTTCAATTTATACTAATTTAGAAATTGTTTATATGTGCCAGTAAGATTAGAAAAAATTGGTACCATAACCTTTTGATAAGTTATCATTTCAACACAACTTCAAGATATTGTTTTCCCAAGATTAGAATTGTTACAGATTGAACAATTTTCATGAATACTAATTTAGTCTGAAAATAGATCAGGATTGTGTTTAAAGCATCAGGCCTTACTCATGACTTCATTAACATTTAAAATGAGAGTGCACATTAACAGTGAATCTAAAAGATAATTTTACCAAATGCCCTCTACTTTTCATGGCTCAATACACTAGTTAAATGTTTTTCTGAGTTTTCTTCTCTCTGGTACTGGATAAAAATAAATCCAGTTTCTAAACTGCATATTGTGTTGCACGAATCATCAGCTACTTGTCAGCTTGGAGTTCCATGGCTGATCGTTGTTAATCTCGAAAGGGCACTGACCAGAGTTGGAAAAAATGAAGGCATTGGATATTCCAGCTTGTTCATAACAAGTGCCTCGGAACAGTGACATTCAATAATTGGCAGTTGATAGAGTCATATCCCTTTCAAATATTAAGGTGTATATGCTTCAGCTGTAGCACAGTGCTGTTGTTTTCCTGTAGAACATTTAAATAATGCAGGGTACCTGTTAATATGTAACCCTATAACTATACAGTGGTGGTCGCCAACCTCTATAAAAGCACAGGACCTCTTTTTAAATTGAAGTGTAACCCAGGGTTTACCCTAAAGAAAATTACAGAACAAAATCTAAAATCAAATACATCTTTACATGATTTTTGTCCTTTTATTCTAACTAATGTCCTTTAGGGAAGGAAACTGCCATTCTTGTGGTCTGGCCTACATGTAACTGCAGACCCACAGTACTTGACTGTCCTGTGGGCAATTAGGGTTGGATAATAAACATTGGCCTGGCCATCATGGCTGCATTCCCATGAACGAATATGAAAAAAAATTTGGGAGAATGCTGGCTGAGTTATGTGGAATCAAAGCTTTCTCTTTAAGAGCATAGGATGATGGAAGGAGGTATATTTCTTTGTTTGCACACGTCCAAAAGTCTTAATGGCTTGCAGCTCAATATCATTCTACATAGGAATTATCTCTATATCAGCTCCACTGCTTTGTCCATCAAAGACCTGATGGAATTTGTTAGTTAATCCACCAATGTCTATTTAAAGGAATAGATTTGAGACACGTATGCCAATTTATTTCATCAGATTTAATTTCTTAACTGCCTGTTGAATTCCTCTGCTAATTTCCTCAGGCATACAGAGAAGATTTCTGGGTGAAACTATTTTGCTTTTATCCTTTTTTGATTTTTTTTCACTTATTTTCTTCAGACTCGTGAGGTTTTGCAGCATTTCATTCTTTAGTTGGGTGGACGACAGACCCAATTTACATTTAAAAGCATTCAGAGTGCTAAGTCTCTATCCCTTCCCTGCAGTTCACAATTTATCTTGTTCAGTTTTGTTGTCTTTGCGTATAAGGAACCTGAGAGCAACCGCTCATTGCCTGACAGCTCACTGCAGACTTCATTCCTTGATTTAAGAAAATTGCTGATTTCAGGACTGGATCAAAAAATCTTTTGAGGACCTTCCCTCCACTTAACTGCCTCATGTCAGTTTGGAAAATTAGTTCACTGTAGGCAGCGCTGAGTTCATCAAATAAGGATTTAAAGAAGCAGTGCTGAAGGTCTCTTGCTTGAATCAAGTTTATAATCTTAACTTTCATTACCTGAGAAAGATCCATGACTTCACTTGCAAATTCTTGCTGGTGGAATATACAATACAGTCACAGAGGCCTACAGCACAGAAAAAAGGCTCTTCTGCCCACTGAGTCTGTGCTGGTCAATAACAACCACCTAACTATTCTAATTTGATTTTCCAGAACTTGGTCCATAGCCTTGTAGACCTTGGCATCGCAGCTGCTCATCTAAATACTAAAATTTATGAGGATATCTGTCCACTGGAAAAGTTGACTTCGCCATCTTCTGATGCTGCCTGGCTTACAATGTTGCAGTGCTTGTCCATCAGCCCGACAGGCAATATGTTCCAGATTCTCTCCACTCTGAATGAAAAATAATTGCCCCACATTAACTCTAAGCCTCCTGTCCCTTTAAATCTTTGCATCCTCGGGTCATTGATCCCTCCAAGGGTACAAGTTTCTTCCTGTCTATGCCGTCATAATTTTATGCATCTCGATCATGACCCCTATCTATCCTATTCTGATCTATTCTCTCTCAATAACTAAAACCCTCCAGCAATATCTTGGTAAATCTCCTCTGTACCTTCTCCATTGGAATCTCATCCATCCTACAATGTGGATTCCAATTCTACTTAAGCTAAGGAGTAAATTTCCAGCACATTCTTGCTGCTGTTCAAACTCTTGTGCTTTGGGTTATAAAGGCAAGTATCCCATATGCCTTCTGTACCATTTTAATTATGTGTCCCACTATCTTAAAGAACTAGTGGATATGCACACCAATGCCCATCTGATGCTCAGTGCTTCTCAGGAGTCTCCCATTCATCATCCAGTAGCTTCTTTTTCTGTTTGCGCTAAGCCTGTTGGGTGCTCTATCGGCTGTGAAGAAATCAGTTTCTTGATTATGATTTTCTTCAGGATTGTAGATTCATAGAATCCCTACAGTGTGGAAACAGGCCCTAAGAATGTTCCTTTTTGAATTGTTGATATTCTGAACCTTTGTTCTCTCTTTAAGGGGCAAAGGCTGAGAAGATCCTCTGTCTTCATGCATGTGAATTTTAAGGACATAACTAATCAGCTGGACTATTTTGGTCACATTGATGGATTAATTGAACTATAGTGAGAAGCATTCACAATCCATCAGGTCCTGCTGTAATTGCTGAAAGGCATCTTCAGTTAAAGACTCCACACATTATGCTACTGTGAAAGCAATAAGTGACATACTCTGGATTTCTATTATTGTTACTTGGTTTTAAAGTCTTTTTAATAAAGAGTCCATAACTGCAGTCATTGCTTCTTTAATTATTTTGCCACCAGTGAATGATTTCTATATTTTGCTGGAATTTGGCAAGTGTGAAATGATGCTTCACTTTTGTTACTTGTTCAATAAAGGATGACCTTTGATCTCTCCAAAATGGCTTTTGGCTAGTCAACTTACTTTTGTTTGAAGCATGCTGTTCAAGGGCATTTACTGTTGTAGGGTGTTATTTCAGACTTCCCCTTTTTACTTATTGTTATTCTTTGACGTATAAACCAAATACCTTTTTACAATTATGAACAGGAATTCATTTTCCCCTTCTGTGTACAAGTTACACATGTTTTTGATTTTTATAAAAGATGGTCTAGGTTCATAAATAAAGTATGTCTAGAAAGACTTGACGTTCAGGTGCAGAGATCTTTAAAATGTCACAAACTGTGCAGAATATAATCAAGAAAGCTAATGGAATTGCTGGCCTTTACATCTAGAGAACTGGGATATGATGATGCAGAAATCATGATCTGGTTATATAAATAACTGTTTGGATCCCATTTAGGGTACTGAGAATCGATTTGGGTACCACACCTTAGGAAAGATGTATTGACCTTGGAGGTGGTATGATGTAGGTTTACAAGAATGATACCTGGACTTCAGAGGTTAAATTATGAGGAGATGTTACAAAATTTAGGCCAGTTTCCTCTAGAATTTGGAAGGTGAAGAGGTGATCTGATCAAAGTTTCAACTGGAACACACAAGATTAAGCATTTTGGTTGGCTGGAGATTCTAGAATTAGGAAGCATAATCTGAGGATTAGGGCCAGACTGTTTGGGATAGATAGGTGGTAGATATATTGAACTGTCTCCCACGAACCGCAGTGGTGCAGGATTAGTGTTAATTTTAAATCTGCAATAATTAAATTTTTGTTAGGCAAAGGTATTAAGAGATATGGGCTTCACCTTGTGTTTGTGGTTTCACTCTGCTGCTGGTCATGCTGCAGGTTGTCCTGAGATCTGCACCTCTGGGACATAGTGTCGTTGGCTGCTTTCAATTGTGGAAATGTTGCTCGGCTATTGGATGTGCGGTGCAACAACATTCCCATTATTTTAATTTGTTCTGCCTAGACCTATTAAGTAAGCAACTGAAGGAAAGAACAAAAAATCTGCGCGTCTACAGAGAATGGGCAGAGGAACAGGGTGGGCTGAGCTGCACTTGCAGAAAATCCGTATGGATATAATGAGTGGAATAAGCATGTTTCTACTGCTGTAGTATATTGGTTTCACATCAGTTTCTAGAACAAACTTTATTTGTTTAAATTGCCCCCACAAAGCTTACTTTATCCTGCAATGATGATCCATTTAGTCCAAACTGAGACACAATGCAACAAGCTGACAAAGCCTGTTAACAGCATGTCGTTTGTTCTAGTGGCATGGCTTCTGGAAGCAGATATCATGCAGCAGCATGACAATCAACGTGTGTGGGGAGGCAATATAGGTGAGAAATGTGATCCACTGTCACAGACTCTGCAATTAACCATTCGATCATGAACTGTCAGAGACTGCAAGAAAGTTTCTTATCTTTATTGAGCTATGGAAGTTTTCTGTCTCCTTGAGTTGGTCAAGTTTTGAATATATTTGCCTGTTGTGTATTTTTGATTTCATTGAATTCTGAACCACAGGGTACTGATGTAACCAATTTTGTCCAGACTTCATGTTGAACTGAGCGCAGGCTCTGGATTAGTGGTGCTGGAAGAGCACAGCAGTTCAGGCAGAGCGCAGGCTGTCAGATGAGCTCTCTAAAAGTTGGCAGCAGTGATAGCTTGGTAATAGATTGATCCTGCTTGGTGTTCAAAATTTGAAAAACATAACACAATTCCAGGATGAACCAAACATTCTATTGAAATGTGATTTCAATTAAGGCAATTTAACAGAGTTACACAAGATGGATTAAAGCTGTTATCTCTCATTCAGTTGTACAATTTTGTATCACTCTTTTCTGGTTAGTCAGCATTTTGCTTCCACCAGATTATAGTTTAGCTGTCCCAGTGTGTATTCTACTGATGCAATGCTTGCACTTTTGTCAATCTCTTAATCACACAGCATAATAAGAGACTCAGTCTCTGGACCTCACACAGTTGACATCCAATTTGAATATCTTGTACGTCTTGACCTATTGTGTTTGATCTTTCTTTTGAATCTTTGCATTTAGCTACTCATGCTTTTCTTATTCCATGGGATCTTCTCTCTATGTCCTAATCTAGAGAGAGAGAGAGAGAGACTTTAGGTGCAGTTAGCATAAATTTGCATTTCACTTCAGGCTACGCGCACCTCCCATCCAGCAGCAGTGCTTCCAGGTTGTATATAGTAAGGCCACATTGAATCAGGAGTGCCGTCATCCAGGGGATTAAGCAGACACTGATTTGAACACCTCGCACCCTCCAAAACATCCTGCAGCTTGAAGCCAGTCTGTCACCAACTTGTGAAAAGCTTAGTGCTTTGTTTGGAACCCAAGATAGCAGTCTCCACCAGGTAAATGCAGATTGGGTAGGTGGTGGCAGCAAACAACAGCAGTTTGTGAGTTGGAGCCTGGGATAGGGGAGACTGTAGATATCATGTACTTTTGTGGGGCTCTGAAAAGTATAGGCTGCACGTTGAAAACATTTTTCCTGGAACTCCTAGTCTAGCAGCACGGTTGTGCTTATGAACTCAACATAGTGGAATATATCAAACTTCTGCAATTTATTAATCTGGAAACCTGCAATGGAAAACATAGTCACAATGTAACATGATACCATTTAAGGAAGCACTAGGACTTCATATTTAACTGAAATATATTTCTGAATCTTTTGACGGAGTGGGAGAGCAGTCCTTTTGTTGATCAAAGCCGGAGAGTTCTTAAGATAAGTTTAATCTATTGTATTAGACAAGTTAGGACAGTAAACAATGTGTACTCTTCCATTTTATGACTAAAAGGCTGATAACAATTCTCCATAAATGAGAAAGTTGTGTTAATATGAGAAAGTGAGGACTGCAGATGCTGGAGATCAGAGCTGAAAATGTGTTGCTGGAAAAGCGCAGCAGGTCAGGCAGCATCCAAGGAGCAGGAGAATCGGCGTTTTGGGCATGAGCCCTTCCTGTGTCGATTCTCCTGCTCCTTGGGTGCTGCCTGATCTGCTGCGCTTTTCCAGCAACACATTAAAATGATGGCAACCTAACATTGAGATAGAAAGATAGATGTGCATTTTTATGACTGCCAAAGTCCATTTCAAATTATGCTTTCCTGATGGCAGGGTAAATAAAGGGCATCACCAAACACGTGCAAATCATTCTGTGCAGGATGGGGATGTGGTGGTAAAGGAAACCGCTAAATGGCATGGTCCATGTTGCAACCAATGACACAGATAGTTAGAAAAAAGGCTCTGGTGGTACAGTCCCTACCTCTGAACTGAAGGATCTGGAGTCAGATCCTGTCTCTGCCAATGTCATAACACCTTTGAACAGGATGGTTAAAAATATTTAATTTATGCATGTTTTCTAATATCTTTTTGCTACACTGGCTAGAGATGTGACCTGCCCTAGTAAAATTATTCATAACACCCCCCCTACCCTGGTTGAAATTGCAACATTCTGTCAGTATTCCGGTTTGGGAACACTTTGCATACCTTTTCTTAAAATGAAAAAGTCACTAGCATATTGAAGGTATTTTCATATTAAAACTTGAAAGTTTAAAACAAAGAAACTGTTTAGAGTACATATTATTCTGTACACTGGTTCAGGACAAACTTTTAAAATCATTTCCAGTTACTTTTTATTCTGGTTAACCTGTTCAAACATGCTTCAGAGCAGGTTGGACTTGAAGCCAAATCTCCTGGTCCAGAGGTAGGGACATTACCACTGCAGGACTGACTATGCTACTTTTTACATATATCTCAGCTTTTAGCTGTACTGTTAAACTGGAACCATGTTATCAGTCTCAAATACGCCAGCAAATAGTTTTATATAAAGAAAAATTATTGCACTGTCGATGACGGGCACTATGTTTGTGATTTTGCAAGTAGGTTTTACCAGCTCAATTGCCAGCTCAATTTCAAATACATTTTGGACACTATTTCCTGACTGTGCCCAGAGTGTGGGGGAAAAAGTCCTGTTGTGTTTCGATACTGTTCTAAAATATTATACTTGAAGGATGCAAGATGATTTTCAACAAACTTTTATACAATGGTCCCAACTTGTGTGACAGTGTTGTATATCCGCAACATAATGGTTCTATGTGTTAAAGTATGACTTTAGAAAATATTTATGTCACATTTGTTCATTCTGTTACTTCAATAACTGAATTTTCTGTGTATCTGTTCATATTTTGCTGTGTAAAGCTGACCATCATCTTGCCAGTTTCTTTCCCATTTCTTTGATGTCAGGAGATACTTTATTGAATGTTTAGTGGTCACACTGTGGTTCAATTTTCTTGTCCTAAAGAAACATAGACACTTTTGCAGCGAATTATGTACAGAACAAGTAATCAAATGCAAAACCTGGTGTCTGTGAAGACCGTATAAATATAAAAGGCCCTTTAACAGCTGGGGAAAGGAGGGTTGCCATTTTCCAGCATTTATAAAACAATAGCCTAACTGTGTTTTTGTACATAGTTTCCCCACACTCCCATGTTCCATTACTCACAGTTCTCCAGAACTATCACATACTGGCCGAGGCTTCTAGTGGGTGGAGTGAGTTTGGTCTCAAAGCCTCCTGAGAATAATTAGTTTATGTAGGATGTAAGAAATTTACTAAGGCAGGAAAGGGGAGCCATGACAACAAACACAGTTTGTACACTTGCCATGAGTTTTTTTTTCTGTCAGCAAATCCTTTGCTGTGGGATGCAACAAGTTGTTTTTAGTTCCATTCTAAATGTCTCTTACAGGGAATACTGCACATCAACTTCAGCTGAAATGCCCTTTCTTTTTAAGTTCAAACTTGTGTAAAGTTAGTAGAAGAAGAAGTGTTTTCTTATTTACAAGTGCAAATTAGCAAATCCTTTATCACCAGAGATCAAGCCTTAATTTATGGCTTTTCCTCATTTCTTCCCTGTTGGAATTCAAGTCACTTTTTGACTCTGGGACCTTCAAACAACCCTGGTTAAATCACTTTTTCATGTCTAGGCATCTAAATTGCTGCATGAAGATGACGTGTTACTTATTTTGTACAAATCTATTGATTTCTACTTCATTTTTTAAAGTTGTGTATAATATTTTGATATCAGTAACTAAATTAATTTTAAACATACCTCCAGTATAATATTGATTTATAATAAGTCCAAGGTTCTATACACTGTGTGTAATACCTCATGCTTTAGGCATGCTTGTGAATGCAAATATCTATTACTGAATATCTATTACTGAATTTGTAATTCAAATAAAAATTTATAACTGCAAAAGAGTGTTTGGTATTGAGCAAAAGCCTGCATTTACGTAGAATTCACTGCTCTCTGAGGAGACTTGCATGATAAGTGGTTGGTACAAAGAGTGAGCTTTTAACTTTGGAAACAGTAAAGGTGGTCATAATTTCTGACTTAGTACGCCAACATTCACATCTCTCTCTAAATGTAATAGCACAGTGGGGCAGCTCATTGCATGTGAAGGGTTACTGGATAGTGATGGAACAATGTGTTTAGAAGGACAGTACCTTCCTCTGAGCTATCATACAAATTTCCTGTGTAAAGTGGACCTTGTAGAAGCTAATTTTGAATAGAAGATTTTATGTACATGTATTTTATTGGATGGAAAGATAATTGAAATATAGGCCTTCTAGGATAGATGAACAGATGCACTTGGGCTGTTCCAAAATCAGTTCCAAAAGATGGGTGTGTAACTGCATTCTGTAGAGCATGTGGTATTCATGTGCTACTTTGAACTGTCACAGCAATATCCGAACAAGAAATCACAAGTCAGATTGTTCTTCAATTTTTTTTTTCAAATTTAGGAACTGAAATCGAATGTAAATCCTTGATGTAATAAACTTGCCTCCTCCCAGTACTTCACTGCTTCATGCAATTAATTATTTTTTGTTGGTAAGTCTAATTTTGTGCCACAGGTCAAATGTGTTGTTTGTATACATGAACTATAACAAACTCCAGTTTAATGTAAGTGCCATGCAATCATATGTTAGTCTTTTGTTACAATTGTTATGGACTAGGCCAGACCACTCAAAACATTCTTGAGCAGGCAGCCCAGACCATGACTTTGCAATTTGTTTTGGTAAGTGTTCAGTGAGAATTACCTGGAGTAAGTTAGCTAGATTGACCAATAGGTTTTAAAATAGACAAAGTTATTCACAAAATTACACCATGAAACACAAAGAACAGAATAAAGAACTCCTACCAAACTTGGTCTATCCAAACTAGACTTAATTATAATGTTCTGAATATACACAACAGTCCCAATAAGCAAACCCCCTTTTAAAAAACAGTCTAAAAAATGGAACAGATGCTTACAGGTTGAAGTTAGAAGGGCAGAAAGAGAGCCTGTTCCCACAGTCCGCTCCCCTTTCATTATATAGGTCACTTCTAAAACATGACCACTTTGGCCTGAAGTCTCATCTGCTTACATATAAACAAAAAAGCCCCTCCATACCCTTTAATCTCTGTACCAAACTAGTCTAACTGGAACTGGGAGCTGGTTTACGATCCCTCTGAAAAAAAACCAAGGGCATAGTATCCTTGAGAAAAGGAACAGCTTTTAAGGGAAAAAAAGAGACCACCTTTGTGACACAATCTTTGCATTTTGTAATCATACAGAAGGCCCTCAATGTCAGCATGAACTCTTTGACATGAAATGGAAGTGAGAGAAAAGTTTGCAGCCCCAGGCAGGAATAAGCACAAGCTTAAACTTGGCATAAAAGCTTCTTCTGTACTGTCATTGGTAAAGGCAGGATTTTTTTTTTAAAGCCGTGAAGAAACAATACAAAAATTAAATGATTCTGCTAAGGTTTCCTCAGCATTGTAGTCAGAATGATTCTTTGACGTTTTTAGTTCCGTGCCAGTGATCCTTGTGATCTAGATTTAGAATTTTGGCTAGGGGATCACCTGAATGGCACTTAATGCAGTATAGTAAGTAATATGACTGAGCCATTTACTGTTGAAAGGTGTGAGAAGGTAGAAAGAAGCAAGCTAATTTTGATAGTTGGGTAGATAATGAGGATTCAATTCAACTGGATTATATGTAAGAGACATTTTACTTTTCAAAAAAGAATTATGTTTTTTTATTGAAACAAGGAATTGGGCTCAAAGTACTTTTTTTTGGCATAGAACAAAATAGAAGCAAATGCTCTTATGAGACTGTAAAATTCACTCACACTGGGTTAGCGACAGTTGTGAGGTTCTGTAGGCAAATAGTTGTCACCTTTATCTAATATAACTCGTTGAGAAATCATACACTCCGAATAATATGTGGTGGTTCAAGCTGAAAGAGTCTTGGTATTTGTAAATAAATTCTAAATGTAAGGGAGTACCAATGTGATTTATCTCTCTTTCACTTCCAAGATGTTCAGACTCCTGCTGTAGTTTAAACTCATGAGCAAGGTTTTTACATTGGCTCAAAATATGCAGTTCAATACAATACTACTTTGTGCTGTGTGGAATTTTTATAAATCCTTGAGGACTACAGTAGTATTGCAAGACTATATTCAGAATATAACCAGATGTCTTAAAATGCTTATTCCAATAGTAGAGTTGCACAATGTTCTTTGTTCCTTTTTTTAAACTTTTTTTCACCTTCCCATTTTTTAACTTTATTTGCTAAAAGTGTTCACATGTAAATAGCATGAAGTGAAAAATGTTAGGGTTTGAGAGTTTAATGTTACAATTCAGCATTTTTAGGTTAAGAGTAACATGGTAAAATGCAGATCTAACTTTCTCCAACATCTCCTGTGATTCAGATTTAAGATCAGAACAGGCATTGCTGCTATATTTGGATGTTACTAAAGTCTGATTTATTTTCTGCTTTAGTTCCGTGTCCACTAGATATTGAATGAAGGAAGTTAATTTGACTGTAACCCAGCTTGATGGTTGGGGGTGGAGCGGGGAAACTTGCTGCACTTGGCACCTACTTCATATTCTACCCAATTTTTCCTTCCCTTTTATTGTCTAACTTGACAAGACATAAATAAAACAGATAATCCTTCCAATGCAGACCTCATCAGTGAAGGTCGTATTTTCCCTTCGTCAGACTGAAGACTAAAGACAAGCAGGTGTTTTATTAAGGTTGCAAAAAGAGAAGTCTCAACAAAGAGTTAACAGATCTGTCAATTGCTGAGATGGGGGCACCGCAGTGAATAACTTGCAAACTGTTTATTATAAATGAGTAGATCATATAAATGTGATCCGTGAAATATGAGGCAACTAAAATGAACAGATCGGCAAAAATACTTAGAATAAGAAAGGCCTCATAAACCAAAGTGTAAAAATAAGGGGAATAGTCTGAATTTAAAGCAAAAAGCATTACAAAACAATTGCTTTGATCAACAGAAAGCACTTAGATTTTCTGTCAACATTCTATTCTAATGTCATCCTCCCTCCCTTGGACACTAACAGAGTCAGGACAAACTCCTCAGGGCTCCTCTTACCATAAAATAAACTGACTATTGCAAGAAAGTCTGTGGTGACAAAATGATCTGACATTTTAAAGAGATTTTGGCATTTTAGTTAAATGGGAATAATTATTTTCATCCAAAGATTACGAATATAAATGCACAATGATGTGACTGTAATGTGATGCTAATATAACCAATTGTATTACTGTTAATTTCTTAAGATTCTCATGCCAAAGATGATCTTATAGTAGTGGTAAAAGGGGGAAAATATTTTTGAACTTAATAGACTTTTAAATGAGTCTTAATAGATTATTTTGTTTTCTCTTGTGTTTAATATCAAGGACAGGATCTTCCTCTCTGAAGTGACATATGAGAGTTGGGTCATTTCACAGCTCATAAGAAGTACTCCTGACTGATGTGTGACTGTGCCTTATTTTTGTCTTTTCTAACGAGTTCAGGTTTGCAATGCAGTTTTCAGTGCAAACCAGTGGGGAAGGAGTCTGAGGCAGGCAGGTGAGAAGGCTTGGCCAGATAGCAGTGTCTGCATCATGACTTCCAATATTGTGTAGAAGCTGCAAAACCTCACCTCCTCAACTTCTAATTGACCTGCACTGATGCCTTATGTTTCCTCATATCTCCTCCACAGTCGCTCACTCAGTACCAACTATGTACATTCATCTGATTCCATGTAAAATCGGTGGACAAACTTCTCAGTCTAACAAAAGCCTTAATCACATTCATTACTATCGCAAAGAAAATACGTTATCATTTAAAAAATATTTATTTCTAATCTTGGCTTATGCCAACAAACCTGAAACCATATCAAAGGCACAATCTGTTATTACAGTCTCTTAAAACTGTCAGTTGTTCTCAGATAAACAGAACAGCCACTGTACTGAAAACCACTGGCAATTGAAAATCAGCTAAGCACTCAAAATAGCCACAGCTTTGAAAATAATCAAGTGATCTGAGAGGGAAAGAACAGAAGGGAAAAGTGCCTGCCGATCAGTGGTGGGGTGCATAGTTTGTTTTATGCAGGTAACACTATTGCTCGATTTAAAACACAGTACAGTGGTTGACAGCATGGGCTGTAACATTTTGTAACATTTTTCACTGCATCATTGTACTGTCTCCATTTGAAATCTCTTGTCATGTTTGTGAAAAATTGCAATGTTGGTCAATGTAAGGGCTACCCTAGCATTGTAGCACAGATCCCTATGCTGAATGATTGCATTACGAAGACACCTATACTATAACATAGTATCTGAAATTGACAATTGAAGGGTTGGAATACATCTTCCACTTAACGTGCTGAATGTTCCTGACGACTCAGCAGGTTGTCTATTTTCTTCATAATTCTCAAACCTGGTATGTTTTGAATGGTCTTTTCAAACTTTGCATCATGTGAAAATACAGTAGAGAAGGAAATCTGTTTTCCATCTCCTAACTGACCTCAGCAGGGGAATAGTGTGTTTGATACTTGAGGAATTCTTAACCTTCAAGAAATCTAGAGGGCATCTAGAGGGTCAGAGGGGAAAGATTTAAAAGGGACCTAAGGGGCAACTTTTTCATGCAGAGAGGAGTTTGTATATGGAATGAGCTGCCAAAGAAAATGGTGGAATCCGGTACAATTACAGCATTTAAAAGGCATCTGGATAGGTATGTGAGTATGAAGCATTTAGAGTGATATGGGACTAGATTAATTTAGGATATTTGGTCGGCATGGATGAGTTGGACTGAAGGGTTTATTTCTGTCATGTACATCTTTATGACTCTAAGTTTTGGGAGAAAATCAAAGTTGAATGTTCCCACATTGAAAGTTGACTCCCTCCTTTTTTTGGGGGTGGGGGGGATGATTAGGGATGGGCAATAAATGCTGCCAGCGACACCCTCAAAGGAAAAAAAAATTAAGTTTGGCCTACGAAGAAAATTTCAGAAGTTACTCCATGGCAAGGAAAATTTGCTTAAATGTAATTTTGGAGAAGAATTACTGATTTAAGACCAGAAGATATTAGACCAAATGTTGGCTATTCAGCCTATCAAATCTGTTTCGCCATTCAAGTCAAGTCACTATAGATTAGATTCCCTATAGTGTGGAAACAGGCCCTTTGGCCCAACTAGTCCACACCGACCCTCTGAAGAGCAACCCACTAATGCGCCTACCACTACAGGCAATTTAACATGGCCAATTCACCTGATCTGCACATCTTTGGACTATGGGAGGAAACTGGAGCATCCAGAGGAAACCCACGCAGACACTGGGAGATTGTGCAAACTCCACACAGACAGTCGCCCGAGGCTGGGATTGAACCTGGGTCTCTGGTGCTGTGAGACGTAGTGCTAACCACTGTGCCAGATCACAGGGTTCTGCTCTCATCAGTGAGAGACGATTGGTGATTAACCTGAGGGCCACTAGTGGATCTGAGGATCCTCAACTCCACTTTCCTGCCTTTTCCCCGTATAATTCTATTTTTATTGTGTTTTTTTTTAAAAACAAATGTCTCTCACCCCTGAATATACTCAACAACCCAGCCTCGACAGCTCTCTGCAGGAAAAAATTCAACAGACTCACTACAAGCTTCATGAAGAAATTCCTTGTCATCTGCCTAACATGGACGGCACCTTTATTTTCTGATTATGTCCTCTTGTCTTAGACTGTCCCACAAGATGAAGCAACCTTTCCATATCAACCGTATCAAGTCCATTAAGAATTTTGTATGTTTCAGTAAGGTCACCCTTGCACTTTTCTATCCACAAGGTCAAAATGGCCTCTGCTATGACATAGCTCATGATATCACCGTCAGTGATAGCACCACTGAGGGGTAGGGGGTAGGGGGCAAGGAAGCTGAAGGCAAAGGGAAAGGCACAAGTGGGGCTGACTAAGCTGAGCTTTCCTTCCCTAGCAGGAGTAAGGAACATCTGTGCATGAGGAGGCCTTCACTGGTAGTGGGTTAGAGGAAGGAAGGGCTGGGTGTGTGCTGGTTTGTCTAGTGGGCACAATCAGGAGCCAGCATTTGTAACTGAAAGGGGGAAAAGCCAGCACAGTTTTTGTTTAGTTTTGATATTTATAAAGGAAAAAGTTAAACAACCTGAAGGCATTCCCTAAACACTCGGTTTCTTTGGTGCCCCGTTTGAGTTCAGATACTTGCTTTCTTTTTGTGCCTATACCTTCTTTATACCACCCATAGATGGTGTACATGAATCACACCCTTTTTAGTAGGAGCACCTTTTTTAAATTCCAGTTATGAGATGTGGGCTTTGCTAGTAGTTTAACATTCTGTGCCCATCCCTAAGCGTCCTTGAAAGTGGTGATGAGCTGCTTTCTTGCACCACTGCAGTCCATATGCTGTAAGTTTGGAAGGCCCCTCCCAAAGGGGTTTTGTGACTGGCAGGTTGCTTTGTCCTGAATGGTGTCAGTATTGTTGAAGCTGCATTCATCCAGGCATATGACTATTCTGATACACCCCCGACTCTCAAATGGTGCTGAATATTGTGCAATTGTCAGCAAACCTTATGATAGAGGGAAAGTTGTTGATGAAGCAGCTAAAGATCATTGTCTAGGACACTTAACCTGAGGAATTCCTGCAGAGATATCCTGGAGCTGAAATGCCTTACCTCCATTTAACAACAAAAGCCATCTTCTTTTGTGCAAAGTATGCATCTAACCAGTGGACAGTTTCCCTCCTGGTTCCCATTGCACTCCAGCTTTGATGCCACACTGGTCAAATGCTGCCTTCATGCCAAGTGCAGTCACTGTTATTACCAATGTGGAGTTCTTCTCACTTGTCCATGTTTGTGAACCAAGACATGATCTGAGTGGCCCTGGCAGAACCCAAACTGGGCATTGGTGAGCTGATTATTGTTGAGTAAGTGCCTCTTGTTAGCACTGTCAAGAACACTCTCCATTAATTGATAGTAAAGTGTAGACTGATGGAATAGTAATTGGTCAGGTTAGCCTTGCCCTGTTTTTTGTGGAGAGGAGATATCTGATTCCTGATTCCTTTTGCCTGAATTGTCAATTTTCCTGCTCCTCAGATGCTGCCTGACCTATTGTGCTTTTCCAGCATCACTCTAATCTTGACTCTAATCTCCAGCATCTGCAGTACCCACTTCTGCCTAGGAGATATCGGTGTCATTTTCCACATTTCCAAGTAGATGTCACTGGGGTAATTGCACTGGAACAGCTTGGCTACAGCCACAACTAATGCTGGAGCACAAGTTGTGAAGACAGATGCCTGCAGTGCTAGGGATCTTGGGAAAATATCAGACTTGATTATCCACTTGGCACCTTGCTAAAGATGCAAATTCTTCAGCCTTGTTGTGGTAGGCACCTCCATCATTGAGAGTGACAATATTTTTGGAGCCTCTTCATTCAATGAGTTGATTAATTCATAGCCAGATGTGACAGAGTTTAGATCTTATCTGTTTGTAGTGAATTATTCATTTCTATCACATGACTGCTCGCATGCCAAGCTGCACAAGCAACACGTGTTGTGGCTTCACCAGGTTGACACCTCACTTTTAGTTATGTCTGCTGTTGTTCCAGGTGCTGTTTTGCAACAGTTGTTTCATGCTGATCATTATATTAGTTTTGGTTTGGATTATTATCAGATTCCACCATCTGCCATGATAGGATATGAGCCCTTGTCTTCTGGGTATTATCCTGGGTCTTTAGATGACTAGTCCAATGTGAATACTATTACACCACCACCCTGCTCTTTTAATGAGATGGAGGAGTTCATCCATAATGTAAGACAATAGATTAAAAAGGAGATAAACTGAAAATATGTTTGGTATGTTTATCTCTCCAGCTTTTCGCTGTGCCTCGATACAAATGACAATAAATTCAATTCAATTCAGCTCTGAATGTTTGGCCTCTTGCTTTTTAACTTATCAGAATCTAAATTACACCAGGTCTCTCACTGAGTGGAATTCTCCCACCTTCATTTTGCTTTAAAAGGAACAAACTGAAAGGGCCACTGTTCTTCATGTTTCCCAGAACAGGTCACTTTACAGATGGATATTTTTGAGTATTACTGTTCAGATATTTCTGATGTGTGCATCCAATGAAAGGGTTTTGTTATTTATTGGCCTAATGTTAATTTACAAGTTTATTTTTGGTTTCTGCTGTAATATAAACTGTCCAATAATGCCACACTTCTGGATTAGAGCCTCTGGTTTCTTCAGTTTTTCTAGCATGGGTACCTAAGATTAGAAATCTTGACTTGCTTAATACTTTGTCTTTACTTATCCCAGCTACTAATTCTCTTGCCCCACCATACATCTATTCTTTGACTTTATAACAGCTGACTGACCTACTCTGGGACCAGCTGGCAACCAGACCATCAGAGCTTCCCAGGTTAATTTCCCTTTTTGTTATTTCCTTTACCATCTCTGCTCATTACCATACTCATTACCATCTCTGCTCCTGTGCCAACCCCCACACCCAGCTTCATGCTACATCATGACAGCACAACTAAGCTCAGGAATCTAAAATGGAGGGTATTATTATCATTTTGCTGTGCTTTAACAGTACGTCTTGGTTGTTGGCTTTGAGATTTCTTTGACTGCTGTGAAAACAAATGCTAATACAGCCTTCTAAGTATTATATCACAGTCTTATAGCACAAAACTTGAAATTGATCGAGCAATGAAATTAGCTGCCTAAGACTTGCCATTTTATAAATATTTAGGAATCAAAATGAAGTCGTCTTCATCTTTCATCTGTTTCCCCAAAAGTTATATTTCTGGGTGTTTTTGGATGGTGAGTCAGAGGTGGAATTCTTCCTCTTTTAGTAGTTTCGCAAGTCAGATCATGTGAAGGGTTAATACTGCTTTCATTTCGGAGCTTGTACAATCAAATGGATGAAGGTGTTAAGGAGAATCCCTGATGAGGAAAACCTGATTGTACAGTGAATGTAGCTAGATTAGATGTTTGCCCTGCTATGTACATGAATGAGTGAAATTGCCACATTTGCTGCCTCGATTCTTGCTAAATTAATGGGTTTTTTTAAAAAAAAAATCTGGTCTAAAATATGTTTTAATTCACGCAATGGGACTATTTTCTTTCCAGGTTGGAAAGCAACTCTGATGGATCTTTGTACCATTACACATTTTCATAAATAAAATTAAGACAACTTTCAGTCACAAATATTGCTCCTGCCAGTCATTTTGTGGATTGTTATGCACGTCTGTTCCCTATTTGATTTAGAATTAGTGGCAATCTAAAATTGTTCATATGCCCTGGGGTATCTTGCTGTTTTACGATAATTAGCCATTAGATTTAAATTGCATGTTGCCAGCTTTCCAATAGAAGTTTGAAGCAATTCTACTATCTCCTTAATATCATAAATAATGTAATTGGTATGAACCCATGTTTTTGGGAGGGGGGATTTAGGAGGGTGCTTGTTAAGGATCTGACTTAGAAGAGATCGGGCTTGAATTGCAAAGGGAATTTCCATTTCATATGTCTGAAACAACTAGAAAGATATAGGGCTCAGTTATAGACAATTTTTGTCAGACTCTTTGATTAAACAAAGACGTAGAAAGCACTGATTGAATGCTTTATAGAAAAACTTATTTGTGTTATGCATTATCATCTCAAATTCATAATTCAGAACAACAGATTTATAGTGTGGCCTTATCCCTTCATGCTATGAGTGCAGGTAGAATCAACACAATATTGTGGTGCTGGAATAGATAAGATGGGGGACAGGGGTGGCAGGATATCTGATTGACATTAATCAGCTATTTGGGTTTTATAACAATGAGCTGCTTACATGCTTTTGATACCAGCCGAAAAAAAATCACAGATCTTCAGTTTTATTTCACAATTTGCTGTGGTGCTATTGTGAAAACAGGGAGCCAGATTTTCAATTGGTAGTGAGGCCTGGACTCCAGTGCAAGTGTGCTTTGAAAATTGCAGTTTCAAATATCATGTCAGTTTCCTGACAGCATTGGGCCAGTTTCAGATTTTCAAAGGAATTGCGAGAGTGGGGGAGCAATGAAGGTGCCCATTGCCAATTAATGACCCTGTAAACTGCTCAGGGTGCTTGTTAAGGATCTGACTGAGAGATCGAGCTTGAAAAACTTTGACATATACAAGACTGATTGGAGTTTTGCAATGTGGAGTTCTCCCACTGCAGAGCCTCAATAACCTTGGGGCCAGATTGCACTGGCATAAATGCTGCCAGTTACTTGCTGTAAAAGCTGTGATCTGCTTTCTTCCACTTCCCAGGATCTGCTGCTCAAATCACAAGGGAAAGGCAGCTCCAACTTGGCTGTTGCCTTTGTGCTGCCACCCTGCAGCAAGTACATTGACTGACTATAGCTGAAAATGTGTTGCTGGAAAAGCGCAGCAGGTCAGGCAGCATCCAAGGAACAGGAGAATCGATGTTTCGGGCATAACCCCTTCTTTAGGAAGGGCTTATGCCCGAAACGTCGATTCTCCTGTTCCTTGGATGCTGCCTGACCTGCTGTGCTTTTCCAGCAATACATTTTCAGCTCTGATCTCCAACATCTGCAGTCCTCACTTTCTCCTCCATTGACTGACTATAGGTCACTGAATGTGCTTTCCTACCAATTAGGCAATTTAAATGTTTAAGAAAAGAGTAAAATCAGAGTGGTGAGAGTCTATGACTCTGAATTCATCACTGAAACTTCTGGCCCATAGTCTGTGAGGTGGAAGTCTATTACAAAAACAACAGGGCTACCACATTATATGGAAACACCACTTGCAAATTCTTGTCCAAGGCACACCATCCTGATTTGGACTTCTGGCGCTGTTCCTCCACTATCACTGGGTGAAAATCCTCAAAATTCCTTCCTAATAGCACTATGGGCATACCAGCTGGACAGCTACTGTAATAGTTAAAGAAAACGACTCAACACAGCTTTCTTGAGGATAATTAGAGATTGGCAATAAATCTCTAATTATCCCTATCCCAATTCGGGATTGGCACAACCAGTTATGCCCACATGATGCAAAAGAAAAAAAATGCATGACTATTTTAAATTTTTTCCACATTGGAATTTCCCAACAAGATTCAAGTAGATTAATCTTACATTTGAAGTAAAGCCAATCAAAATTTAAACTATGTTGTCAGACAAGAACTCTGAAATGTGAACTTAAAATGCTGGGTGAATATCACTGGCCTATCAACACAGTATCCCAGTGAGCATTCAGAAAAGCAAGCAAAACCCAATCCATGAACAAACCAGCTGTGGAGTATTTAGCTCTGTTGTGTCAAACAATCTAAGGCATAGTATGTGTTGGAATCGCCTGACAATGTGTTAACAAAAAAACTCATTGAACCCACCAGAGAGTACATCAAATAGCAAATACAGAAAAGAGAGATCCAACAAGGTTCAACACTGATGATCTAATCTCTTTAAAACCTTGTCTTTTTTTACAAGGTTTTCCATTTTCTAACATTTGAAGATCTGGCCTTAAAACTGCTTCAAGCATGCTTTGAAATAGACTGCCTCAATGACTGCTCACATCCTGGTGGTTGAATTTCTTTCCCCAGGTTGGCACTCCCGTTGTTTCTTCAGGCTGTATTCCAGCTTTGCTGCAGACAACTGTGGGGTCTCTCTGCAATCCAGGCGTTTACAGCAGCAGCACAGCAAATCAGGCAGCATCCGAGGACAGGCAAAATCGACGTTTCGGGCAAAAGCCCTTCAGGAATAAAGGCAGAGAGCCTGAAGCGTGGAGAGATAAGCGAGAGGAGTATGGGAGTGGGGATAGAGTAGCATAGAGTACAATAGGTCAGTGGGGGAGGAGATGAAGGTGATAGGTCAGGGAGGAGAGGGTGGAGTGGATAGGTGGAAAAGGAGCTGGGCAGGTCGGACAAGTCCGGACAAGTCAGGGGATCGTGTTGCTGGAGGTTAGAAACTAGGATGAGGTGGGGGAAGGGGAAATGAGGTAGCTGTTGAAGTCCACATTGATGCCCTGGGGTTGAAGTGTTCCGAGGCGGAAGATGAGGCGTTCTTCTTCCATGCGTCTGGTGGTGAGGGAGCGGCGGTGGAGGAGGCCCAGCACCTCCATATCCTCGGCAGAGTGGGAGGGGGAGTTGAAATGTTGGGCCATGGGGCGACTTGGTTGATTGGTGCGGGTGTCTCGGAGATGTTCCCTAAAGCGCTCTGCTAGGAGGCGCCCAGTCTCCCCAATGTAGAGGAGACCGCATCGGGAGCAACGGATACAATAAATGATATTAGTGGATGTGCAGGTAAAACCTTGATGGATGTGGAAGGCTCCTTTAGGGCCTTGGATAGAGGTGAGGGAGGAGGTGTGGGCACAGGTTTTACAGTTCCTGCGATGGCAGGGGAAAGTGCCAGGATGGGAGGGTGGGTCGTAGGGGGGCGTGGACCTGACCAGGTAGTCACGGAGGGAACTGTCTTTGCGGAAGGCGGAGAGGGGTGGGGAGGGAAATATATCCCTGGTGGTGGGGTCTGTTTGGAGGTGGCGGAAATGTCGGCGGATGATTTGGTTTATGCGAAGGTTGGTAGGGTGGAAGGTGAGCACCAAGCTGGTGCTGCTCTTAGGCTTCCTTCGTTCCCCCCCCCCCCAGCCTAATACGCTTCAGCTACCAAGTCACCCTCAATAAGTCCCCAGCTTTTTGAAGCCAATTGCAACTCTTCAGCTGTACAGAGAGACTTTGATTTTCGCTATCCAATACAGAGCAATGCTTTCCGCTCCCTTTTCAACTCCTTGGTTCTGCTTATGAGCCCTGACAGCTTGGACACTGCTAACATCAGCACTTCTGCCTGTAGCATCTTGCTTCTAAGTGCTTGACTGACCGGCAGATCAAAAGTAGCAAATCTCGCTTTGATTCTGAGCAACTGGCTGTTGAACTGCTGTTCAGTAACCCATTATCTTCTTTGAACGAGCTATTGAAAATGTGCAGTAAACCCTGCCCTTGTTCCTCAGCAAGATTTGAATCGAGCAACCATTGGACTATCCTGTGCTAATGTTACAATTTGCAGCTAACACTGCACAGCTGCCAGCTTCAAATTCGAAGAACAAAAACTGATTTTATCACAATCAACAGTGCAGACAAATACTCAGCAAAAAAGAATGTATCTACAAATAGAGTCAAAGAGTCACAGAGATGTACAGCATGGAAACAGACCCTTTGATCAACCCGTCCATGCCAACCAGATATCCCAACCCAATCTAGTCCCACCTGCCAGCACGCGGCCCATATCCCTCCAAACCCTTCCTATTCATATACCTATCCAAATGCCTCTTAAATGTTGCAATTATACCAGCCTCCACCACATCCTCAGGCAGCTCATTCCATACACGTATCACCCTCTGCGTGAAAAAGTTGCCCCTGAGGTCTCTTTTATATCTTCCCCTCTCACCCTAAACCTAATACCTCTAGTTCAGGACTTCCTGACCCCAGGGAAAAGACTTTGTCTATTTATCCTATCCATGCCCCTCATAATTTTGTAAACCTCTATAAGGCCACCCCTCAGCCTCCGACGCGCCAGGGAAAACAGCCCCAGCCTGTTCAGCCTCTCCCTGTAGCTCAGATCCTCCAACCTTGGCAATATCCTTGTAAATCTTTTCTGAACCCTTTCAGGTTTCACAACATCTTTCCGATAGGAAGGAGACCAGAATTGCACGCAATATTCCAACGGTGGCCTAACCAGTGTCCTGTACAGCCGCAACATGACCTGCCAACTCCTGTACTCAATACTCTGACCAATAAAGGAAAGCATACCAAACACCTTCTTCACTATCCTATGATCTTCAGTAATGTATTAATGTACTTGTCCAGAGGCTCTAAAATCATGGAGTCCATTTGAAACTATTGCAATGTAATATTTCACAAGCAGCTAAAGTGCTAGATTCTTTTCTCATTCTGAAACTTGCATCATGTAAGTTTAAGTTTATATCATATTACTCACCTCGTGAATAAAACAGCAAAGGCAGGTGAAAGTTGAACTTTGAACAAACTAGAAAAGGCTTTCATTAAGGAGCTATTGATAAGAGACCTTTGGATCTTCAGATAAAATTAATTGGATGTGAATTGATCATATTGTGATGGCACACTATTTTCATATCTAGGGAGACCACCAGGAAATTTGCACTGTAGTTTCCTGCGGTCATTCAATATTTTGACTCCATGCAATTCCTTGTACTTCTGTGAAGCTTTGGTTATGTCATGTAAGCATCATGTTCCTAAGATTCAACCCGTAATTGCCTTTATATCAACTGAGCTTGTGATAGTGAGGGACAAGCTTTCTTAGACTGAGTTCTGCTGAGGTTCCTACAGCTGTTTGTGTCCAGTCCACCAAAAGATAAGGCACTATGAGAGCCAGGTTTTTTGTAATGAGGTGGGCAAAGCAGATCAAGTGACAGTGGGAGAACATTTTGGATCACTGGTCATTGTAACACAAGGTTTAGGATGACAGGAAATGGCCGGATTAAGAATAATCAACTGTTGGAGAGTGAACTTCAGTGGGACAAAGAGAGAGCTGGTTCAGAGACTGGAGCACAAATTGCTGCTGTTTTTCCATCCAATGACCATGGGCCACCTTCAAAGAAATGATTTGGGCCTAGTCAGTGTATTTTCCCTTTTGAGGAAATCCAGAGATCCCTGAATGACAAAGGAGAAAGAAATTAAGTTAAAGAAAAATACATGTTCTTAAGACAGGTGTAGTCCAGTAAATACAGTTGAGAACCAAGCTGAATACAGAAAAGAGGTGAAAAAGCAAATACAAGATGAAAAGAGGGATTATGAAAAAAGGCAAGCGAACATAATGATATCACAGAACCTTCTATCAGCACATGAATAATAAAAGGGTTAAGGGTACTATAAATTAGAGAAGGGTTGAATGGGGACCAAAAAGGCGATACACACTTTGAGGCAAGAGGCATGGCTGAGATGCTAAGTGAATATTTTGTGTCTGTCTTTACCTAAAGGGAGATGCTGCTCAGGTCTTGGTGACAAAGGAGGACACTGTCATTAGAACAGTTTAAAAATGATGAGTTATTGAATGCACAATCAGTACTTAAAGTTACACCAGGCCAGATGAGGTACTCCCAGAGATATTGAAGGAAATGAGAATTGCAATGGCACTGATAATTATCTTTCAGTCTTCTGTGGATTTGGGCATGGAGAATTGGTAAATTGCGAACTTTAGAACTTTTTTTGAACAAGAGTGTAAACATCAGTCCAACAATTATAAACCAGTCTGTTTAGGATTCTTGTGGTACAGTGGTACTGTCACTATACTTGTGTCATCCCGTTTCCCTATTCCCATATCAGTCGAAGCAACCACTCAGAGACACAGTATGCTTTACCTCCTTCATCTTTATTCCGGGCCCTGGAGGGAGAGAGAACGATCACCCATGGCACAGAGACATGAGTTCTTGGTCTTCTCACGAACAGCAGATTCTTAAAGAATTATGTAGTCACTTACAGGGAGCAGCATTCAAATAAGGCAACATCTATATTGATTGTAACAGTTAAATTGATGATACAGTCAGCGAGCATCGACAGTAAAGGTTAAACCATCTGGCATTATACAATGGATGTTCTTAACCTTGTTAACTGGCCTTACATAATGGATGCTTTTCACCTTGTTAACACACCACCCTTGCCTCCAGCACCTCATTGTTTACTGCAAATTCTTATCTGGTCAATCATGCTCGCTGAGCCTTTGTTACACAACCCAAAACTTAACTCTTTCCCTACCTGCTCATACCTTATACATTTTCTCACTTGGACTGGGAGGCCTGGATTCAAGTCTCACCTCCTCCAGAGCTATGTAATAACATTGTTGAACAGTACGATCAGAAAATATTTAGAGCACCGTGTTTAGTTTCAGTAGTGAAGGTACCTTCTAGAAGCTATTAGTTGGGATAGGTTTAATAGTTACGTGGAAAAATTGTGGATTTATCTGGAAAAGTCAAGGGATTTCTTAAGTGACATGTGTGTCTGACCAACTTGGAGTTTTTTGAATTGGTAACAGAGGGAATTGCCAACAGAAGGCTATTGATATGGATGACATGCATTCCCAAAAACTGTTTGGTCCAGTGCCGCACAATGGAAAGTTATACACCCGGAGAAGAAAAGGGAGAGTAGAAATGTGGATACAAGTTAGCCGAGGGATAGGAAGCAAAGTGTGTAATGGTTAATGGTTATTTTACAGGCTGGAGGAATGTCTGTAATGGAGTTCCCCAGAGGTCAATATTGGGATCCTTACTTTCCCTGATCTGGATTGACAATCTAGAGCTTGGTGTGCAGGAGACTATCTCAAACTTTTGAGATGAACTTTGGGATAATTTTGAATAGGAGGCAGACAATGTGAAATTTCAAAAGAACAAGTTGGTGGAGTGGGCTGACAGGTGGTAAATTAAATTCAGTGCAGTGAAGTGATGTACTTTTGTGTTAAGAACATTGAGATAAAATATACAGGATACAATTTGAACAGGTGTGCAAGAGCTGAGAGCCTTGGATGCTGATGTACGTAAGACATTGAAGGTAGCAAGACAGAAAGAGAGAACAATGAACAAAGCAAACAGTATTCTAGGCTTCATAAATAGGGGCATAGAGTATAAGAGCAGGAAAGTTGTGATAACTTACATGAAACAGTTGGTAGAATTGTTAGCTGGAGTATTGTCCAGGATGGCGAAAGTGAGGACTGCCATTGCTGGAGATTAGAGTTGAGTGTGTGGTGCTGCAAAAACACAGCAGGTCAGGCAACATCTGAGGAGCAGGAGAATTGGCATTTTGGGCAAAATTGTCCAGGATGCCACACTATTTCTTGGGTGTGATTGCACTGGAGACAGTGTGGTTTTTTAAGAATGGTTCCAGTTTACAAGATTTGTTGTACAATTCAGTTGTGAGGAAAGATTGGAGAAATTAAGGCTGTTTCCTTATTCTGTTTATGCACCACATATTATGCTTATGAGTGAATCATGATTGGAGGAGTTGAAATTGAGTATAAAGTTTGAAAAATCAAATTGCTAAAATGACAAAACTACCTGTTCATGTTCAAGACCAAGTAGAACAAATTTTGCATTGATGTGTGTGAGAATTTTAATTCAATAGACAGGAAGCATTGGGCCCTTTGTAAGTATTGCTAGTACCCAGTAGGTATGCCTGATATTAGCTCAATGTTCATACTTATATGTAGTATTGGAATTGTGATTTAGCTTGCAATTCAGAATTTGAAAGAACACGCTGCCTCCATGAAAGCACTTGGGGGGGGGGAAGAAAGCCTATGTTGTTTTTGCCCTGATAATGCTAAAAGTGGTATCTTTCATTGGTAAACGTCATAAAAAGAGTGCTCCTTCAATTTAGCATGCTTTAGCTTGTATTCTCTTGGATTCAAGTGCTATTCCGGCCACTCAATGCTTTCAGTTATGAAGAAGGATTGAAGAAATTAGAGCTGTTTCCTTGGAAAGGAGATTTGATTTCAAAATCATGCATCTGTATAAAATGGACAAGAAGAAACTGTTCCTACTCAAACAGATCCATAAATAGGCGAAAGTGAGTACTGCAGAGGCTGAAGATTAGAGTCAAGGTTGGAGTGGTGCAGGAAAAGCACAGCAGGTCAGGCAGCATCCGAGGAGCAGGAAAATTAATGTTTCGAGCAAAAGCCCTTCATCAGGAATTCCAGATGAAGGGCTTTTGCCCGAAACATTGATTTTCCTGCTCTTCGGATTCTGCCTGACCTGCTGTGCTTTCCCAGCCCTGCTCCAATCTCAGATCCATAAATATATGGGTTCATTATCGTTTATAATCAATGCAGATCTGGAGTTATTGATTTATGATACGCATGCTGAGGGGAAATTATATATCAAAGTTCTAATGAACTTTGGATGAAATATGGAATTTTTGGACTCATTCTTGTCTGAGAAAGCATTATTGCATAGTGCAGAAATTGCAATTTTGCTTTTAGTTGAAGGGCCTGTGCCCGAAACGTCGAATCTCCTGTTCCCTGGATGCTGCCTGACCTGCTGTGCTGTTCCAGCAATAAAGTTTCAACCATGATACCAGTCCACACAAGTGGCTGATATAATAAAAGAAAGGATCTGCGATTCCTTCTGTTTTAATTGAAACATAAATGCATTTTTACAATTGTAAAGTGCATTTCTGCATGTACAATTTGCTTTTGAAAATTATATTAATCTCTATAAGCAGTTGATGTTGGATCTGCAGTCATGGTGATAATAGCAATCTCCGGTTAACAATGGAATTTTAATAAGAGTTGTGGGCCACAGTGCTTTAAGATTCCAACTGATTTAGTCACTTAAATATAAAATGGTGAATAGTTATAACTTTCTGTTCTTCCTCTCACCCAGACATTCTATTAAAACAAAACCAAAAGAACTGCAGATGCTGGAAATCAGAAACAAAAGCAGAAATTGTTGGAAATATTCAGCAGCTGTGGAGAGAAATCACTTAACCTTTCAGGGCCAGTGACTCTTCCTCAGAACTGATGATAGTTGGGAGAATGTCAGTTTTTGTGCAAAAGATAGAATGGGGGGAGGCGTTAAGGTGTAAACAATAGGTGGAAATAGAGCCCAAAGAGAGAGGAGAACAGTTGGACAGACAAAGAAATGCATAAGCATCAGGATGGGAGGGTGAATTGCCGTTAATGGGGACAGTTACTCATAGAGTCATGGAGATGTGCAGCACAGATACAGACCCTTCGGTCCAACCCGTCCATGCTGACCAGATATCCCAACCCAATCTAGTCCCATCTGCCAGTACTTGGCCCATATCCCTCCAGACCCTTTCTATTCATATACCCATCCAGATGCCTTTTAAATGTTGCAATTGTACCACTTCCTCTGGCAACTCATTCTACCACTTCCTCTGGCAGCTCATTCCATACGCGTACCACCCTCTGCATGAAAAAGTTGCCCCTTAGGTTCGCTTTTATGTCTTTTCCCCCCTCACCCTAAACCTATGCCCTCTAGTTCTGGACTCCCCCACCCCAGGGAAAAGACATTGCCTATTTACCCTATCCATGCCCCTCATGATTTTGTAAACCTCTATAAGGTCACCTCTCAGCCTCTGACGCTCCAGGGAAAACAGCCCCAGCCTGTTCAACCTTTCCCTATAGCTCAAATCCTCCAACCTTGGCAACATCCTTGTAAATCTTTTCTGAACCCTTTCAAGTTTCACAACATCCTTCTGATAGGAAGGAGACTAGAATTGCACGCAATATTCCAACAGAGGTCTAACCAATGTCCTGCACAGCCGCAACATGATCTCCCAACGCCTGTACTCAATACTCTGACCAATAAAGGAAAGCATACCAAACACCTTCTTCACTATCCTATCTACCTACGACTGCACTTTCAAGGAGCTATGAACCTGCACTTCAAGGTCTTTGTTCAGCAACACTCCCTAGGACCTTACCATAAAGTGTACAAGTCCTGTTAAGATTTACTTTCTCAAAGTGCAGCATCTCACATTTATCTAAATTAAACTCCGTCTGCCACTACTCAGTCCATTGGCCCATTTGATCAAGATCCCATTGTAATCTGAGGTAATCGCTTAGCAATGGCTGAGGTAATGAGTTAGTGGCTAATAATGGGGTAGATGTTATAGCAGACAATGTGATAATGAGGCTTGGTGTGCAGGGGTTGAGGTAAGGACATGGGACAGCTTAAGCCCTAAAGTTGTTGAACTTGATTTTGAGTCCTGAAGGCTGCAGAGTTCCCAGGTGGAATATGAACACCTGACTATTCGGTACTGTGGTAAAAACAATGACTGCAGATGCTGGAAACCAGATTCTGGATCAATGGTGCTGGAAGAGCACAGCAATTCAGGCAGCATCGAGGAGCTTCAGCAAAATCAACGTTTCGGGCAAAAGCCCTTCATCAGGAATAAAGGCAGAGAGCCTGAAGCGTGGAGAGATAAGCTAGGGGAGGGTGGGGGTGGGGAGAGAGTAGCATAGAGTACAATAGGTGAGTGGGGGAGGAGATGAAGGTGATAGGTCAGGGAGGAGAGGGTGGAGTGGATAGGTGGAAAAGGAGCTAGGCAGGTCGGACAAGTCCGGACAAGTCAAGGGGACTGGAAGTTTGAAACTAGGATGAGGTGGGGGAAGGGGAAATGAGGAAACTGTTGAAGTCCACATTGATGCCCTGGGGTTGAAGTGTTCCGAGGCGGAAGATGAGGCGTTCTTCCTCCAGGCATCTGGTGGTGAGGGAGCGGCGGTGAAGGAGGCCCAGGACCTCCATGTCCTCGGCAGAGTGGGAGGGGGAGTTGAAATGTTGGGCCACAGGGCGTTTTGGTTGATTGGTGCGGGTGTCTCCGAGATGCGGTCTCCTCTACATTGGGGAGACTGGGCGCCTCCTAGCAGAGCGCTTTAGGGAACATCTCCGAGACACCCGCACCAATCAACCAAACCACCCTGAACAGAGAAATCCCAACATTTCAACTCCCCCTCCCACTCTGCCGAGGACATGGAGGTCCTGGGCCTCCTTCACCGCCGTTCCCTCACCACCAGACGCCTGGAGGAAGAACGCCTCATCTTCTGCCTCGGAACACTTCAACCCCAGGGCATCAATGTGGACTTCAACAGTTTCCTCATTTCCCCTTCCCCCACCTCATCCTAGTTTCAAACTTCCAGTCCCCTTGACTTGTCCGGACTTGTCCGACCTGCCTAGCTCCTTTTCCACCTATCCACTCCACCCTCTCCTCCCTGACCTATCACCTTCATCTCCTCCCCCACTCACCCATTGTACTCTCTGCTACTCTCTCCCCACCCTCACCCTCCTCTAGCTTATCTCTCCACGCTTCAGGCTCTCGGCCTTTATTCCTGATGAAGGGCTTTTGCCCGAAACGTTGATTTTGCTGAAGCTCCTCGATGCTGCCTGAATTGCTGTGCTCTTCCAGCACCACTGATCCAGTATTCGGTACTGTGTCAATTATGGTAACATGCCATACTTCTTTCATGTGATAAAGTCCAAGCAGCCTTTCCCTTCCCTAGTTTTTTTTTTGTGTTTTTGTTTTTGTGAATGTTGTTCTTGGGAACAACATTGACAAAGGACTCAAAGACTCTTTGAGGTGGTGGTCTTTTTCACACCCTCTGACAGCAATTGCTTAGATAATGCTAGTTGTTCTGAGAGAATGATAGTCTGATTGTTCAAAAACCTTACATATTCTGTGGGGGAGCCAGAGATCTTGCAGCCAGAGTATCACTTTACTGAAGCTAACATGGATATAATGCTATAGGTTATACAGTGCTTTTTATCAGAGAGTGGATGGAAGTGGTTATCTCATTGTTCACCGGGGGATTTCTCTGTTCAGGGTCATTTTCTTCTGCCTCGTCATACTCCAATTCACTCACATCCTGCTTCTGCCCATCCCTGGTGAGCTTTTAAGGTTTCACTGTCCTCAGGTCTACTCTGTGGAGGGCCATGTTATGGAGTGAACAGCAGACCACTGGCTAAGACTGTTGTGTTGGAAGGAGTCACTTGACTCCTGCAGCTACAGGAATTGAATCACCTGATATTGTCTGCTTGATGTTATCCCTACTGAGCAGATGTGAGAGAGGTTGTGTTGTCTTTATTTCTCTGTGCGGCTTGTTGGAGCTTAAGGGAGGTCGGGAGCTGTGACTGTAAGGTTTTGTTCCTGTTTCCCTGTAGTGATAGAGGAGAAAATTCTGTCACTAATACGGTTCAAAATTGATAACTAGGAGGTTTTGGATAAGTTGTGGTACTTAAAATTGACAAAACAACAGAGAGCCAGACAAGGTGCACCCAAGGATATTGAAGCAAGTGAGAGTGAAAATTTCAGAGGTGCTGGCAATAATCATTCTGTTTTTTTTTTCTGGACCTCAAGATTGAAGAATTGTAAGGCTATGCCTAATAATTACAAAGCAGTCAGTTTTAACATTGTTAATGAAG
Source organism: Chiloscyllium plagiosum (assembly GCF_037043375.1). Lineage (NCBI taxonomy): Eukaryota > Metazoa > Chordata > Chondrichthyes > Orectolobiformes > Hemiscylliidae > Chiloscyllium > Chiloscyllium plagiosum. The sequence goes on from NW_028270145.1 coordinate 59,329,293, forward strand.
AAACTTCTGGAAACAAACATTACGTATAGAATTATTGGTCAAGTGGACAAATGCAAGTTAATTAGGGAGATCCTGTATAGATTTGTAAAGGGAAAATCCTGTTTAACTAACTTGCTGGAGTTAATTCAAGAGATAGTGGAGATAATTGATGAGGACATACACTGTGTTGATTTAATGTACATGGACTTCCTAAATTTGTTTGATATAGCACCAGCAAACAGATTTATGAGAGAACTTTTGGGTGTGACATAAAAGAGACACTATCCACATGGATGCAGGTATATGAGTGATAAGAAACAGAGAATAATGGTTAATATATTTTTCAGGCTGTAGGAAGGCTTGAAGTGGAGATCCCCAGGGATTGCTTGCTTTTCTTGATTTAGATTCATAATCTAGAACTTGGAGTAGGTCACTTCCAACATTTGCAAATGATACAAAATTTAGAAGCATTGTAAACTGTGAGAAGGACAGTGTAGACTTTCAAAGGGATGACGGCAAGTTGGTAGAGTGGACAGAAAGATGCCATATTAAGTTGAGTGTGAAACAGTGTAAGGTTTGACTCAAGTACCATGCAGTGACATTTTAAAATAAAGCCTGCTATTCCAAAGGCTGTGTGGGAGCAGAGAGATTTGGCTATAAATTTGCCTTATAAACTGTTAAAGATGGCAGGAGAGAGTGGTTAATAATGCTACAGCATTCTAGGCTTTATTAATAGGAGCATAGAGTGTAAGAGCAGGGATGTAATGCTGAACTTAGGACACTGTTTAGGTCTCAGCCGGAGTATTGTGCACTTTTCTGGCTGTCACGCCAGAAGGAACGTGAATGCATTAGAGAGAGTGAGGAAGAGGTTTGAGAAAGGTTTCAGGGATGAGGCACTTCAGTTATGAAGATGGATTGGGGCTGTTTTCCTTGGAAAGGCAAAGGCTAGGAGTAGATTTTCAGAATTTGAGGGGTCTGGACTAAAAAGGTAGGGCAAAACCGTTCCCACTCAAAAAGATAAAAATCACACAACACCAGGTTATAGTCCAACAGGTTTATTTGGAAGCACTAGCTTTTGGAGCGCTGCTTCTTCAGGTGGTTGTGGAGTATAAGGTCATAAGACACAGAATTTATCGCAAAAGTTTACAGTATGATGAAATTATATATTGAAACAGACCTGGATTGTTTGTTAAGTCTCTCCTCCAAATCACTCAAAAAGAATTTTCAAGAGCAGGGCCCAGACTTAGTGACATGTAAAAGACTAGCGGTATGTTGGAAGAAAGGTCTTCACGCAGTGAGAGGTTTAGATCTGGTGTACATCGTCTGCAAGTGTGGTGCAAGCAGATACAATCTCGGCATTCAGAGGGTAATGGGTAATAATTTAAGTATAATCCTGCACATCATTTTTATGGAAAGGGTGAAATGGCACTATGTCAAGGATGACTCTCTATGGAAGAGCCAGTACAACATGGGTCTAATGCCCTCTCCTACACTGTAACACTGGTTCTGTGACTTGATGCCTTTTAAACTATATTCAACTAGTGAACTCCTGTTCTTTGGGAAAGCAGCAAAGAAAATTGCTACCAGATTAAAATGTGGTATTGCACTGTATTTGAAATGTGCTGAGAGATGAACACATGTTAGTAAACTGAGGAGGCAGCCATATGAAAAAGTCAGATCCAGCTGATCACATGCATCAGTTACCTCTGAAAATGAAGTATGATGTTTTATTCAGCTCGTTGTGTTTACCTGTATCATCAATTAGCAGCCAGTCGCGCCACATCTGAGTAGGTGAGTCGACATTTCGAGCATAAGATCTTCTTCAGGATGAAGCACTTATGCTCGAAACGTCGATTCCCCTGCTCCTTGGATGCTGCCTGACTGGCTGCGCTCTTCCAGCGCCACACTCTTCCACGCTAATCTCCGGCATCTGCAGTTCTCACTTTCTCCTCATCTATTAACTTGTTGGGTCATGTTAGCTGCTGTAATTTCAGCATGTGACCAGTTCAATTAAGTTTCATGATCCTACATTGAGTCGTTATAATGTTCTAGTTAGGCTGTACTAATAGCTCTCGGCACAGCTTATGGCATTTGCAATTCCCCAAGCGCAGCTGTTTTCAGTTCATTTCAGTGGATTTTGGGTGTGGATCTGCAACAGCAGCTAATGATTTCCTTAATGTTTGCTATGAATCCTGCTACCAAAAGTAAGGAAAGTCTTTATATATGAGAAATAGCTTTTGTTTATCTTGCTGAATTTTGTAAGGACTTGAGGCTTTTCATTTAAATTTGTGGTGGGATTGGCACTTTCATAGTAAAGAGCATGGTTAACTGTCAAAACAACCATACTTCTAACAAGATATGCATGCACTCAGATGCTCGCATTTTTTTACGGGATGGTGTTTATCATTTACAAATTTGCACTGTGTGCATGAGTCAGATTCCTCCTTGAGTTGCTGCTTTCCCAGTTTAAATCTATTGAGCAAGAAATTTGAAAATATAAATAAGGGAACTTTACAGTTCTTCTTTCCACCCCATCCTGTGACCTTGTGTCATAGACTATTTCCACCCCATTTTAAAGGATATTGTTCACATAGTTTGCTGGGTGTTAATGTTCACAAATTTTTGAGTAGCTTGGTTTCTTTTAAATCTCTATCCCTTCATTCCAATAAAGGGAAGTGCAATGTCTTTTTGTTGCATTGTTCCTCAGGCATAATAGTTTGGGAACTTGCAGTGTGGTGATTCATTTGCTACAATCCTATCAATGAATTGATAACAGCCTTCCCAATAATATGCTGAATAGTACCCAGTTGAATCCCATGCCAGGAGGACAATCTTGTTAGATTCTGTGTCTTATGGTCTGCTTCACAAATACCTAATGAAGAAGCAGTGCTTCAAAAGTGAGTGCTTCCAAATAAACCTTTTGGACTATAACCTGGTGTTGTGTGATTTTTAACTTTGTCCGCTCCAGTCCAACACCAGCTCCTCCAAATGTAGTTTAGATTGTTATTCTGTGCTGTTCTGGCTCAGGGTGACAGCATTGCCACAGAACCCTTCAGCTCTTTTGGTTTGGAAAACCAATCAATCGGGGATCTGAATTACAAACCAGATAATTAAACTGCATGTGAATGTATGTTACCATCAGATTGGGCTAGAATTCTCCTTGGATGTGATACCACTGTGGATATTTACTGCCTCTGTTACGGCTCATGGATTATCAAAGAGCACTCAGATGAGTTACTACAATAAGCTTTGTACCTTAGAGCTATGCCCAGAAAGGAGCCAGTGCCTTTGGGATACAAGAGAAAACACTTGTGGTTACTTGCTGCAAATTCTAGAATGAACAAAAACACTATGTTCATAAATGTATGTTATGTATTGTACTAGAAACTTGCATAAGAAATAAACATCATACAGAAGATCCAAGAAAGATGACTATTTCGGTTTGGTTAAGTTACATGAAAATGAAATAAGATTACCATTCCTGGAACTCCAGAAGAAGGTACACAGGACCAAAAGCTGCGGAATACCCAGGAAATGTTGGACAGATTTTGTTTAGATTATTTAGTGTGGAAAACAGGCCCTTCAGCCCAACAAGTCCACACCGACCCTCCGAAGAGCAACCTACCCAAACCCAATGGTGTTGTGTAACGTGTTATGGAAAGGGACATTTGATGGAAAGGCCGATTCGGTAATAAAAAAAATGTAGTGGAGTGAGTTTGTTCAACCTCCTCATTGCTGCTGAATGGAAATTGTACATAAAAAATTGCCAGCAAAATCTCGATTATTGTCGTGAAAACTGAATATTATAAAGTAGTACTCATTCTGAGTAGAAGGGATTGATGGAGTATGTTTGGAATTCCATAGTATCAATATTAATGAATGAGAGAAATCCTAGTGATTTTTCTGAGATGTATAATAGCATCAAGCTGTATTCTGTGACCTATTTTGAGTGTGAACAATGACATTCCGAGAAATCTGTAGCACTCCAACGGAGTTAAAGAATGGGAGATCGATTTCAACATAAGTAAACTTTACATTATAGAATGAATACCTGTCTGCCAGAAAGTGTGAAAAAGTAAAGGATCTTGGATATGGTTAGTGTTGATTTGTTAAAAATTCATACAGTTTGGAGCTATTGTGGACATGCTTTAAGAACTGCTCATTTTAATTTTTAGCGATGTTTGGAATACAGCACACCATTTTGAATGTTGACAGCAAAATAAATTGTGCTGGAGTAGGTTTCTTTGAAACAAAAATGCAAAGGTCATTTGCCTTAATTTGCAGAAAAATAGTGAAGGAAGGCTGCACAAGTAAGTGATGATGATATAGAACAAGCTGAATTGAATCAGATGCTAGAGGATAAAAATATAATCCTGAAACAACTGGTGTTTTGAAGGAATTTTATTTTTGTTCGTTGGAACTGGATATATAGAATAGAGTCACACTATGTTCATTAGTGTTTGTTTAAGGGCACTTCTACAAGGCAACTTGTGCAAATATTAGAATAGATAAACTCAAGTAGGGAAATGATTCAATCTGGATATCTTGACCTTACAAGCTGTGCAAAATTTAGGATAAAATGCTGGAAGAGAAATTTGTTTTCACATTTGAAATCATAAACCAATTACGACAAAGTTCGCAAATAAAACATGTGTGCTGTTGAATATAGTCCCAGAAGATTTGCCCATCATTGGCAGTAAATTCTTGTCTCCACCCACTTGCATAAAAACGTTCTAAAAAGTCATACTTTGATTTGGGCTGTGTGAAGTTTCTCTCAGCTGCTCATTTCTCAATATGATTTGTTCTTGAAAAATTATTTGTCAATCCCAGCAGGTTGCTTCTTCACTGAGCTGATTTGAAAAAAATCAGATTAGCTTCCTTGAAATGAGCTTTAATGTCAGTCTGCTGCAGTCCTATCAACTCTCCACCAGTCAGCTGGGAATGATTTATAGATGTTGATCTGATTATAACAAGGCTTTTGAGAACATAGAATTCTTTCACTAAAGCTTCTCAATTATATTCAAGCTTCCATTTTTTTGAATGGAGTTCTTGCTGTTTGTGTAACCTTAAATAGCTTGGTATATTAAGTCAGAAATAAACATTGAATAGTTTAATTTCTAGATATAATTTTACCTTTTGTAAACATGCAGGCTTGTACCTTTTGATCAGCTTACCAGTGTCCAAACAAAATACATGCTCAGGATCTTATAGGGGCTTGAACCACATCAGCAATAGCAAAAAACCTGGCAAAATTGTGTGAGGAGTCCAACAAGACCTATCTTGATGTCAGGAGCAACTTGCCGCATCTTTTAAGTTCTAGATGTTGAGGCGAGATTTTCGCCAGGGAGCAGGGAGTTGCATATTCAGGGGGATTATTGCTTGTAAAGGACCTTTATTAACTGCAAACCTTGCCTGATTAGTATGAAGCTTCCATCATAACCTCCTGCTGCAATCTAATTGGATGCTGAGAATTTTTAATGCTGGCGGCAAAGCAGATACCTGGTGAATTGAGCTTGACATCTTGCTCCAAAAGATTTCCATGTTGGACATTGGGCACCAGCATCTCGGGGTGTGTTCCATAGGTGCCCATCACCTGTCTCCCATGTTGAAGGATGTTGGTATCCAACATATGCCAACCTCTTAGAACCCGCGGGACTCATCTCTGACGCATTCTTAGTTGATTCTGCAAGTCAATGTTGCACCTCCAAAGTACAATGGCAACTATCATTGTAATGATGCAGCAAGGGCACTTTATGATTAGGTGCAGCATATACCCAGCTCATGGACTGGACCAGGCTGCACCTCCAGGCTGTTCACTTGCTCTTTTAGTGCTCACTCACTTTGAGCCTAATGGATTTTCACATCATCCCTGCCTTGCCTCTCAGCAAGGAATGATCATGGTTGTCAACAGTCCTAAGTCAAACCTTTGGTCAAGGTATGGTAAGTCAAGAGCAGTCTCTAATACCATCAGTCTGCAGGCCTGGACATGTTCACTTGGGCAGTTAGAGCCTGGGCTCTCTCCACCCAGTTGAGGAGCCCAATGGTGGGCAACTGGCCACTCCTCTTGACTCTTCCTGCCCTATTATGGGCTGCTTTCTGAGAATGGCAGTTATTAAGGGAGGTGAAAGTGTGTGGCATAGCTGTTACTTTTGGTGTGGATGAGACAGTGTGATTAGGCAGCACAGAGGGTATGCAGGTTTAATTCTTCTGAGTTTGGCATGGGTGAGAGCGAATGAGCGAAGTTGTCGGCAGTCATGAAAGTGTTAGAGCATAAGATGTAGTGGGAGGTGGGTACAGTCTGAGAAGTAGAGTGAGTGAGAGATATTGGTATTAGCACTTAATTCCTGGTGGAATAGCAAAGGTCTACTTCCTACAATGCTCTGCATTCTTCCAGATGGCTTAGACCTGGGTGGCAACTGCATGCCAAACTGGCATATTGAGGTACTGTGGCTGCCTCTGCTGGTCCTGGTAAAAGGACATCCCACCTCTATAACCCCTCATCCATTAGGACCTCTAAATCCCTGAAAATTTCTCTTTGTTTGCCTTATCTAGACAAATATCAGGAACTGCATAGAGCAACTTCAGACTGTGTGTTTGCCTGAGTGCACAACAGCCTTTTAAATATTTTGCCAGGAATTCCAGTCCACTCCAGGATAACCTGGCAATGGCAAACTATTCTGTGCACAGCGAACAGTAGATTGGGAGAGAGTAAGGACTGCAAATGCTTGAGATCAAAGTTGAAAAGTGTGGCACTGGAAAAGCACTGTTGGTCAGGCGGCATTCGAGAAGCAGGAGAGTCGACGTTTCGAACATGAGCTCTTCTTCAGGAGTCCTGGTAGATTGGGGCAAGAATCCGATGGGAGGGGCGCTGTGGGGTTATGTAGCTACTTAATGAAGCAAGTTAAATAAACTGTGTTGGGAAAACATGCTAGGCCTCACAAAGTGAGAAACTCTACAAAACCTGACAAAATTGACACTTAGCCAAAAAAAACTTACGAGTCATGCCCCATGACATTTTAAAATGATAAATTCTGGACTATACAATGATGCCCATATCCAATAAATTAATAAATAGTCATAAAAAAGGTCACATTCTGGTTCTTGAAAGGGTCTTCCTTTTAGGAGTGAACCAGAGTAGTCTGATTGTGTGAGGAATTTCATTTTGTGGATGGGAAAAACATTGGGAAATACATAATTTCAAGCAGTGTAGACTGACTCTCTAGTGTTCCTAACTTTCCTGAATGTGTCAGCTGTGACTCAGTTGATAGAACTCTGCTTCTGTGTCAGATGGTTTTGATTCAAGGACCACTCGAGACATAAGCACAAAACCAACATTTACACTCGAGTGCAGCACTGAGGGAGTATTACATTGTTTGATGTGCAGTCATCGGTTGACAAGTTAATTAGAGTCCTTGTCTGCCCTCGAAGGCAAAGAACTGTAGATGCTGGAGATCTGAAACAAAAACAAAAAGTGTTGCAGAAACTCAGCAAGTCTGGCAGCATCTATGGAGAGAGAAAGAAGGGTTAAAGTTTTAAGTCCCATGATTCTTCTGCGAAACTGCAGAAGACTCATAGGAATCATGACGTTAACTTGATTTCTCTGTCCACAAACTGACAGACCTGGATTTTTCTAGCTCTTTATTTTTGTTTTGGTTTAGTCTGCCGTGTCAGGTGAATGGAAAGATCCCATTATGTTGTTTCAGAGATGAGCAGGGTGCCTTGGTAAATATTTGCTCCTCAGTCAACATGACAAAAGCCAACTCTGTTCATCTTAGGGTGGCATGGTGGCTCAGTGGTTAGCACTGCTACTTCACAGCACCAGGAACCTGGGTTTGATTCCAGGTGACTATCTTTGTGGACTTTAGATGTTATCCCTGTGTCTGTATGGGTTTTTTGCTGGGTTCTCCAGTTTCTTCCCGCAGCCGAAGGTGTACAAGTTAGGTGGATTGATCATGCTAAATTTCCTATAGTGTCCAGGTTAGGTGGATTAGCCAAGGTGTGTATGGGTTATAGAGATAGGGATGGGGACTGGGCGGGATGCTCTTTGGCAGGTCGGTGCAGGCAAGATGAGATGAATGGTCTCTTTCTGCACTATTCTATGGTTATCAAATTGCTATTTGTGGGAGCTTTCTATGTGCAAGTTGGTTGTCATTTTCTTAAAACGTTTGACAACACTTCAAAAGAACTTCATTGTGTGCGAAGTGTTTTTGAGACGACCAGTGATCACAAAACCAGCACAAAGTTTTTCTTTCCTTTCTTTTTGAGTCCCTTTTAAAGCTGTGGAAAAGTGCCATTTTATTTCAGTTTGACCCGTGAAGCTAGACAAAGGATTGGCTTGGTGGAAAATAAATTTTAAGAGCTGGTTTGTGATTGTGTTGTGTGTTTTATTTGCTTTTGACCATTAGCCAGTGCACAAGTCTTGCTTAACTGAATAAATTCACCAAATTGAATGATAACATTGTAATCAATGTTGTTACAAAATCACTTGCTTTTATTTTCCCAGAGCACTGTTAGATATCTGTCTGGGAAAGTATGAACAATAACTGACCATGAAACAAAAAGCTTACAACAGCTTTTACTGTTTAACTACTTGAGCATGATGTATTGAAACAAATCAATAGTTTTTTTTCATTTCTGTTTGCATAAGCCCTGCCTTGAATTGCTGAAAGGTGACCTTCCTGAATGGTGCCACATCTTGGTGCTGTGCAAAGGCACTGTCGAATGAAGTTGTAAAAAGTGATTTTTATTTCCTTCGTGTGCCAAGAATTTAATTGCCTGAGAGCCCACTCTTTCAGGTGAAATGCCCGACCATGAATTTTCGCAGAGTTGGGAAGACTCTGTGAACCTCTCAAAATGGTAATGGGGCCTAGATGACTAAGTCCCTTGCTTGTTAAGCATGGGGAGGTGGTAGCTGTATGATTCTTACAGGCAGGAAGCCGTAGCTCAGCCAGACCATTAAAACTCTGCTGGTCTAAAAGCCCTGACCCACAGTGTGGGAGCCATAAACTGACCTCTTTATTGGCCTGTAAGGAGTTTTCTTTTTAAGAAGTAGGAAAGTTACAAATCAATGTCTTTTTAAAGACACTTTTTAACACTTGCTGTTGTCACTTTCGTGTTTGTTGGTTCTGTACAGTGGGCAATGGGCGTGGAAGTGCCATAGCCTTATCAATGAAGGTTTTAAGGGGTTATAGGATAGGTAGAGCTTGGCTCAGAGAGGATGAAGGGCCATATGTGTGCATGTTCAAGTTCTGAATGAAATGGTTCTTTCATTCAGACTAGGGTTTACAACAACACCTCTGTTGGTGTTGTGAACCATGAATCCTTTTAAAAGCTGGTCTGCCTCCATAACAATTGCAGAAAAATAGGCTGTTCCTATTTGCACAAGGGAGCAAACCAGTTTGGGAATGGAGACAGTAGTGAAAATCAGATCCTGGCCTACATTTTCACTCCTGCACCCATAACGTATAGCCTTTGACCGCTAAACTGTGCAGCTTCTAGTCCCCCACAGGTCCCATCAGAACTTGCTGCCTGAAATGCATAGTCAGTATAAACAATAAGTTATTGAATATGTTTTGGTAGTTCGCATTATATAAATATTTAAATGCTTTTCTGTATATTAGTTTAGAAGAAAATGTTGAGAAAATCTCACTGTGCAGGGATTGTCCACTTTAATGCACAGCCAGTACATTATGTTTAATTCAGCAGGCTCTGAACAATTTGTGTCCTAAGGTTGGTGGGGTGGGGGGGGAGGGGTTAACAAAAACAGAACACTGTTAGCACACTGCTAAAGTCTAGGCCTTTTTTTACTACAAATGGAATTTGGTGCAAGACCTGTGGGTGTTAAATGAAATTGAAACTGTTTCATGCCCCTGAGCTCATCCGTAATGGGAAAACACTGAGCTGGTTCTGAAGCTGATGTAGACTCGAAACCATTGACTCAAAGAAAGGTTTTGTTTACCAAAATGGAAAATCTGTCTTTCTCAACTTGGTCTTTATAACAACAAAGTTAAACCATAACAGCATACAGCAGTTTTGTGATTTAGCCTGTGCTGACGTACGCTCTGCTGAAAGAGGAAACTTAATTCTATTGTCCCATGTTCAAAGCGATACAGTTTGTGGTTGATTATAGGCACCTGTTCACAACTGGACCTGTCAGTGATGAATTGAATCCTTTTTTGTCATGTGTGTTCTATAGAAAATACAGTGAAAAGTTTCTGCTGTTGCCATGCATCAGCATCATCCCCATTAACTTAAAAATAGTAACTTAAGAGAGTCCAACCTTTCCTTTTCCATCACTACAGTCCTGCTCTGGGCTACAGCAGCCCACCCCATGAGGAAGCAAGGCATGGCCTGTTCTAGGATGGTGTTTGTTTTTAATAATGAAGGAAACAGGCTGATTATCAATCTATGCCTGATTGCAGTAACATTTGGATAGCATTCAGATTTGTGCTGATAGTGGCATGTAATGCTTGTCCTGTATAAATGCGAGGTAATGACCATCTTCATGAAAAGATCCAACCACCTCTCCTGAATATTCAACAATGTACCTATCACTGAATTCCCTATCATCAACCAGAGTATTGATCAGCATATAGACTGGGTAAATCAATTTGAGCACAAGCTGTGGAGGATCAGTATCTGGAGTGTGTTAGAGATGGTTTTCTAGAGCAGCAGGTTGAAGAGCTGACTAGAGGGCAGAGCATTTTGGTTGAGGTATTATGTCACGAAAATGGGCTAATTAATAATGTCAATCATGGCTGACAAAGGAAATTAAGGATTGTATAAGATTAAACGAAGAGGCTTACAAAGTGGCCTGAAATAGTAAAATCTGAGCATTGAGTTGTAAATTTTCTTTACAGGTGCATACAAAGGAAAGGTTTGGCTAAAACAAATGGGTCCATTAAAAAACAGCCAGAGGAATTTATAATGGGGCACAGAGAAATGGCAGATAAGCTAAATGATTGCTTTGTATCAATTTTCACTGAGAAAGTTTCTAGAGATCTCCCAGAATTTGATATTCAAATGACATGAGGAGAGACTGAGAAGTTGAGGAAAATTTGTATCGGTCAGAAGGTTGTATTGGAGAAATTAATGGGGCTAAAGATTGATAAGATCCCAGAATAAGATTCCTTACAGTTTTCATCCCAGAGAGTTGAAAGAGGTGTCTGTGGAGATGGCTGTACATGGCAATCCTCTTCCAAAATTCCATAGATTGTGAAATGGTTCCTGCAGATTCCAAATATTAGTCGTATTTAAGAAAGGAGAAAGGGTAAAAACGAGGAACTACAGATCCGTCAGCCTTACTTCAGGAAAGATACTAAGATCTATCATAAAGGATGTGATAAATAGTCACTTCAATAAAAGTGATCCGATTGGGCATAGTCAGCATGATTCCTGAATAGGGAATCCTATTTGACAAAATTAGAACCTTTTGAGGAAATTATTCCAAAATTGATAAAACACAATTCATAGAGTTATAGAGATGTACAGCATGGAAACAGTCCCTTCAGTCCAACTTGTCCATGCCGACCAGATATCCCAATCAATCTAGCCCATATCCCTCCAAACCCTTCCTATTCATATACCCATCCAGATGCCTTTTAAATTTTGCAATTGTACTAGTGAAAAAGGGCTTATGCCCGAAACGTCGATTCTCCTGCTCCTCGGATGCTGCCTGGCCTGCTGTGTTTTTCCAGCACCACATTTTTCAACTATTGTACTAGCCTCTTCCACTTCCTCTGGCAGCTCATTCCATACATGTACTACTCTGAGTGAAAACGTTGCCCCTTAGGTCTCTTTTATATCTTTCCCCTCTCACGCTAAACTATGCCCTCTAGTTCTGGACTTCCCCACCCCAGGGAAAAGACTGTCTATTTATCCTATCCATGCCCCTCCTAATTTTGTAAACCTCTATTAGGTGACCCCTCAGCCTCCGCTCCAGGGAAAACAGCCCTAGCCTATTCAACCTCTCCTTATAGCTCAAATCCTCCAACCCAGGCAACATCCTAGAAAGTCTTTTCTGAACCCTTTCAAGTTTCACAACATCTTTCCTATAGGAAGGAGACCAGAATTGCACGCAATATTCCAACAGTGGTCTAACCAATATCCTGTACAGCCGCAACATGACCTCCCAACTCCTGTACTCGATACTCTGACCAATAAAAGAAAGCATATCCAATGCCTTCTCCACTATCCTATCTACCTGCGACTCCACTTTCAAGGAGCTATGAACCTGCACTCCAAGGTCTCTTTGTTCAGCAACACTCCCTAGGACCTTACCATTAAGTGTATAAGTCCTGTTAAAATTTGCTTTCCCAAAATGCAGCTCCTGACATTTATCTAAATTAAACTTCATCTGCCATGTCTCAGCCCATTGGCCCATCTGATCAAGATCCCATTGTAATCAGAGGTAACCTTGTTGTTAGTATATTATTTTCAGAAGACTTTGATAAGGACACCCCCAGGAGGTTGGTTAGCAAACGTATAGCACCATTTAATGTACTGGCATGGATTAATCATTGGCTAAGAGATAAAACAGGGCAGGAATTAATGGTCATTTTTGTGTCAGCAGACTGTGACTAATGAGGTACTGTAAGATAAGCACTTGGGTGCCAGGTGTTTACAATATCTATATTAATGATTTGGAGGTGAAATTCACTAAAGATCCTCATAGTATCTTCCAAGTCCATGACCACTTTTTTTGAGAAGGTCAAGGGCAGCAGATCTAGAAACAGAACTGGATTAGCCATATAAATTCAGTGGCTTCAAGAACAGTCCGGAGGCTAGGAATCCTGCAGCAACTAATCTTTACCTCACTCCTGGGAGCCTGTCCACTGTCTGTAAGGCACAAGTTATGAGTGCGATGGAATGTTTCCCACCTGCCAGATGCAGCTCCAAAAACATTCACTCCCTCTAACACCAACACACATTACCAGCAATGTGTGTCAACTCCAAGATGCAAAGTAGAAATTCATCAACCTTGCTTAGGCACAATCCTCCAAACCAAACCCTTGGCCATTATCACTAAGAAGAACAAGGACAGCAGATAAATGGGAACGACACTCGGTTCCCCTTCAAACTCCAGACCATTCTGACTTGGAAACATGTTGTCATTCCATCAGTGTTACTGTGACAAAGTCTTGATGCATTATGGGTCTACCTCCAGCAAATGGACTGCAATGGTTCAGGAAGGCAACTCTCAAAGGTAGTTAGAGATAGACATTAAATGCTGGTTGTTCGAAGCCCACAGCCCTTGACTGAATAAAGAATAATTGTAATCTCAGGATTGAAGGCGTGCTGAGCTCAACCAATCTTCTAGAAATGAATGACTGTAATATAGTTGTTGACATCTTCTTTAGTTGCATTTGTGCAGTCATACTTTCTGGATCATTAAATAACTTTCCCAAGTGAAATCAGCAGCCATTTTCCAAATCCAGAAAAAAGTGGTGATGAGGGGAAGAATTCAGTTCCCTGTAACTCTTTAAACATACTTGATGGGTTCACCAACTTCATGCCTGTTTGAAGTTAACTTAAGTGCTTCTACTCATTAACAATCAAACTTTGCCTGCAAGTTAGGTGAAACACAAAAAACAAATCATTGGGTTGTACTCTCACTTTGAAGTGAAGTGGTATGAATTCTTAAAAGGCATTTCAGATTTACTTTACAAATTTGATTAATGCACCTTTTACATGTGCAGCCAGCAAATTGAGAAGCTTTCCCGAAATACCTCTACTGCAAAGCATTATTTTTGTTACAGCTGGTCACGCAATGTTTCCAGAACATTAGCTACAATTTTGATTAAACTGATTTTTGAACCGTAGCTGGGATAATAGTGACATTGTTTATGTGAGCTCCTTTTTTTTTAAAAAAAAGTCAAGACCAAGCTGCAACAAGAATAATTTGATGTTTTATTTAATTTTGGGGGTAGTTTTGCACTTGGGCTGTTCAGAAACGACATTAAATTGCATTCTCATATTGCCACAACACTTGGTAACTCAAATAAAAACTGATGATAAGAATGTCTCTGAAAATGGGCCCAAAGTTCAGGCTTGCATTTTACAGTAACTGAATATGTTCCATTCTGTGCAGATTTACAAACTATTGCAGGTATATTGCCAGTATCTTGGGACTGAATTCACATTTGACTTTTTCAGTTAAATCCAAAATCAAATTGTGTTATGTGTGACCTGGAGAATATAGTGAGACATGTGCTTGCCTTCATTTTAAACTTTATGATGACCGTATTGGGGCTAATGTTATGTTTGATAGCTCATGCGTAGAATCAGATTAGTGTTTTAACCACATCTGACTTATTCCGTGAGTGTGATTCCCTCTGGGGCATCTTACACAAGCCCCAATATCTCATTGGTTATACTTAGCAGGGAAACTACACGAGGTTTTAGAAGTGATTGAATTTAGATGTGTTAAACAATGAGAGTTTTTGCAGCACACCTCCTTCATAAAGCAACATTTTAAGTATAATTTGATGCATTTGGAAGAATTCGGGATTTACAGTAAATGTGCCAAAAGTAATGTATAGCGAATGGGTTTCATATATTTTAATAATAGTACTTCTTGTTACAAGTGACTGTTGGTTTAGATTCTTGTACCATCAAAAATGATTATATGCTGATATAAACAGCAAGTGTTACATATATGGATGGATCATAGGAGAAAGACAGAAATGCTGGATGGCCCGGATATCCTGAGTCACTTGTCGTATAAAGACTGAGGGTAGCAGTGACATTCATTAGCACTGCTTGTGACATGTAAACGCATGATTGCCTCTGTTGATCATGTCGTACTGAATTACATGCCTTAGTCATATAGTCACTACGAGTCTCTTTATCTACTGTTTCTTAATCCTATCCTTAATATCTTAATCACATTTTTATGTTCATTCTATTACAAAATATCACCGTATTCTTAGAAGGAAGTTTAAGATATACATTTAAATTTGACTTTTGAGTCTTGCCATTCACCTTGCAGTTGAAAGCTTTATGGAATTTTACTAGTCCATGTTTGAAAATGGTTCCAGCTGGTATTATTTTCAACCAGATAATCTGCAGAATTCAAAATGTTGGCATATCTGTATTGTGGAGATAATCACTGATCTTTGATAGGATTTCTCAGAGATATTAACTGAGGCAGAACCTGGAGTAGTGCTGAGGACGACACATGTTTTAAGGTTAGCAAAGCCAAAAGAACAAAAGTCCAGATTTATTTAGACTCTGGTTGTCAATATAGACTTTGGTGATCGCTCCCAGTCTAAGAGCTTGGGAAAGTCAGGGGTTTGGTTTGGAAGAAGATCAGCATACAAAGTCGGGAGATCGGGGGGGGGAGAAGGGGGAATATCAGAGTCTGGAGCATAGGGTGATCAAACTACAAAGCCAAGCTAAAACAGGGAGGTGATGCTTAGTGGAGGCAAATCAGAGGCTGAGATGATGGAGATTATAGACTAAGAGCAGTCTGGTAGCCACGTGATGGAGATTAGAAATGTTGAGTTTGCAGAGTGGGATTGGGAAGGCAGGAAATTGAAATGGTCTAGCAATGCGGATTGTTGTTGGTTTGCAGGTGTAGTGTTAATGAAGCAGGTTATTTTTCAGCGGACACATTTCCCAATTCAAGTTCTGAAAACCTAGCTAGCCAAGGTTAAAATTAAAATGGGATTAAATATCAGGCACCAACTTTATTTTAATTGAATTGCAAACCCTCATTCTGAAAGTGGGTGATCGCCTGCTCTCATTTTGATTTGAAAATAGACATTTGGAGACAGATGGGTTTTACGATTCAGAATTTTACATACGTAGTCCAAGTTCATTAATGTTCGATATTAAAATTTTCTCATTTTTAACAGTGGATTGGCTATGTCGCACAGGCCTGATGTGAATGTATCTGGGTTCATTTTCTGTGGCTTAGAATTTGTTACCATGATATACTGCTGTCATTTATTTGGCTATGAGCTCATTAGTAAAGTGCCAGTTAATGTTGCCTCATTCTCTTTGTGTAGTCAAGCTTGAGTTGTGGTGTTGACCAAAATTTTCCCTGGCAAGTTTTCACCCTCCAGTAAAATTAAACCGGCACGGTGGCTCAGTGTTTAGCACTGCTGCCTCACAGCACCAAGGTCCCAGGTTCAATTCCAGCCTTGAGCGACTGTCTGTGTGGAGTTTGCACATTCTCCCTGTGTCTGCATGGAGGCGCTCCGGTTTCCTTCCACAGTCCAAAAGATGTGCAGGTCAGGTGAATTGGCCATGTGTTAGGTGCAATAGTCAGAGGGAAGTAGGACTGGGTGGGTTACTCTTCAGAGGGTCAGTGTGGACTTGTTGGGCCGAAGGGCCTGTTTCCACACTGGAGGGAATTTAATCTAATCTCAAAACTGTGTAACAGAAATCTGGGTTTTGTTCTTAATGTTCCCGGCACATGCCACGCACACACAGTGGGAAATTGTGAACCTTCCACATTTTGATTTTCAAGTTGATAACTTCAGTGGATGAAAGAATGAGGCAGAATACTGTATGTTTTCCTGACGTAAACTCTGAGTCACTGAAACTGAATATCCTAGTTTCTGTTTTTCAGTAGGCTAATTCTACATTGCCTTTCTGATCTTGAGCAGCCATGCTTAGTGTCAGGGTGAAATGTTGATGGTTGGCATGTATATGAATGCTGGTCATCTGATATTATAGTAAAATTTGTTGTATCATTAATTCTTTAAAACTGACAATGCCCTGGATAGACAATGCAACAGAATTAACTGTAGATTTTCAGCTGATCCCATAATTGCTACATTATCATTAATAGCACTATTAATCACTACAACATGAATTGAGCTATTAAACACTCTCATGTAAAATTTTAATTGTTTTTGCTAAATTATTGTAGTAAGCCTTTTGTCCCTTTATTTTTTGCAGAACTCTATGAATCTTCCTCCTGATAAAGCGAGATTGCTGAGGCAGTACGATAATGAGAAGAAGTGGGAGCTCATTTGTGATCAGGTAAAACCAATTTAAAACACGCTTCATAGAATAAAGGGTACAGTGAAAGGGCGGGGATATGGGTAGCTTTAGCATTGAATATATGGAGTGAACTGATTGGCCTGTTTCATTGCTGATGTCTGAGTGGTTCTCAGTTCCGTGTCAAGCATCTGGGTTTGTTCTGTTTGTTTATTGTGACTGCCATGGATTTAAATACCTCACATGGGATAAATAATTTGTTTGCAATCCATTATGGTTTTTTGTTTAATAAATGGAATAATGTTGACAGTTGGCTGTTTTAAACAAAACGAAAGTGTACACACGCTGTAAAGCTCCTGTCACAGACGTTAGGATTATTGATGTAACTTCCACATTTTGCAAAGCCAAAGCTACGAAGTAAAAACAAATAGTCATGCCACTGGAAGGATGGGAACTGTACCTTCTCGTGATAACAAACAATAGAAAAACACATTGACACATGTTTTGTATTAACCAAAAACATGTCTGATTAATTGTCAGTGATAATGGGATCACCAAACAATTTTCCATACAATAATGTCTTCATTCGGTTTGATAATATTTTGTTTGAGTGAAAGAGAGCAGAATTCCAAAGAGTTCCTGGCAGCATTAACAGAAACCCCAGCCAGATCGTAGTGTTTACATGTCATATGTCTGCTCATGAGAACAACAATCCAACTTGGGAGATGTTGAAAAACAGGAGATCCTTCAAAATATTGCAGCCACATAGTTTTGGGAGTCTTCAGTTTTCCCAGCAGAGCTGGGGTAGTCACAGTTTGATAAGTTGCTGAGGTTTGTGGAGAATGAGAATCCAGTCAGGAACTGTGTCATAAGAACCTGACAAAGATATGGTGGAGATGGAGTCAGCTTGCTCACTTGTCTTGGCTCGTGGCTAAGATGCACATGGCAGTCACACTGAGTGTGGAGGTACCAACGGACTGAAATGCAGAACCTGCTGTACAAACATTAATGCAGAAGCAGTCTTTGCCATTGGATTTGCTGCAAAATTGATCATATCATTTATGGAAAGGAAAGTGGTGTATTCAGCTGAGTGTGGCATCAAGGAGCTTGAGCAAAACCTAAATTAATTAGAATTGGGGGCAAACTCTCTGCTGGTTGGAGTCCTGTACTGTTCTTCCTGCTAACACGACTGCAGCAATTCACAGGTCGAATCACATCATCAAGTTTGCAGATGACACAACATAGTGGGTCTCATCAGCAGGAATGACAGGTTAGCATACAGAGAGGAGATGCAGCGGCTAAGGGACTGGTGCAGAGCCTGTCTCTGAGTGCGGACAAAACAATTGTTGACTTCAGGAGGGCATGGAGTGACCACACTTCGCTGAACATCAATGGCTCCCCCCATGGAGATCGTGAAGAGCACCAAATTTCTTGACGTCTACCTGGCGGAGAATCTCACCCGGACCCTCAACATCAACTCCATAGATAGGAAAGCCCAGCAATGTCTCTACTTTCTGCCCAGACTCAGGAAAGCCCATCCCCCATCCTCACCGCATTCTATGGAGGGTTCATTGAGAGTACCCTGAAGTGCTGCATCACTGCCTGGTGCAGGAATTGCACCATTTGGAATTGTAAGACACTACATAGACAGTGAGGACAGCTGAGAAGATCATCGGATCTCTCTCCCCTCCATAACATACATTTACACCACACGCTGTATCCGAAAGGCTAAGAACATTGTGGAACCCCACACACCCCTCACTCAAACTCTTCTCCCTCCTGCCATCTGGCAGAAGATAAGGGAGCATTTGGTCTCTCATAGCCAGACTGTGCAACAGTTTCTTCCCCCAAGCCATCAGGCTCCTTAACACAGTATGTTCGGACTCTTTACCATCTGAAATTCTTTGCGCAACTTCAAATTGCAGCTAGAACAATGTCTATTAATTATCATTCTTTTGTTACACTGTAATTTGTAGTGTTTTGCACTTCTTGTGCACTTTTATGCCACCCTGTGTATGATTGTCTAGTTTGAGCTGGCCATGTAGCACCTTGGTCCCATAGGAATGCTGTACCGGTTGTATACAATAGAAATGACAAAATCTACTCTACCTCCAACAACCGTATCATCTCAACTCCAAGACGTCTCTGCAGGAGTTCGTCAGGGTAGTGTCCTATGCCCAACCATTTTCAGCTGTTTCATTAATGACCTTTCCTCCATCATCAGGTCAGTAGTGGGGATGATCATTGTGCAATCATCAATGTTCAGCACTATTTACGACTTCTCAGATAGTGAAGCTGTCTGCGTCCAAATGCAACAAGATCTAAAAAAAATCCAGGCTTGGGCTGACAAGTAGTAAGTAACATTTGTGCCACATAAATGGCTGGCAATGACCATCTCCAATAAGACACAATCTAGCCACTGTCCTTGTCATTTAGTCATGTTAGCATCACTGAATCTCACACTATCAACAACCTGGGGGTTGCCATTAGCCAGAAACTGAACTGGACTTGCCATGTCAATACAGTAGCTACAAGAGCGGGTCAGCGACTGGGAATATTGCAGAGAATAACTCCCCACTTGGCTACCTTGTCCACCATCCACAAGGCAGAAGTCAGGACTCTGATGGAATACTCTCCACTTGCCTGGATGGGTACAACTCCACAACACTCAAGAAGAAGCTTGACACCATCCAGGGCAAAGTAGCCCACTTAATTGGCACCACATTAACAAGGATCCACTCGCTCTATCAGTAGCAGTCTGTATTATCTAAACAACATACTATAGAAATTCACCAATTCACTTGCATCTAGAAGGACAAGAGCAGTGGATATATAGGAAGCTCACCACCTGCAAGTTTCCCTCCAAGCCACTCACCAACCTTACTTGGAAATATATCACTGTTCCCTCACTGTCACTGGGTCAAATCCTGGAATTCCCTCTCTATGGGTATTGTGGGTCAACCCACAGTAGGTGGACTGCAGTGGTTCAAGAAGGCAGTTCACCGCCACCTTCTCAAGGGAACTAGGTATGGGCAATTAATGTTGCCCAGCCAGTGACACACATATCCTACAAGAGAAATAAAAGTCACCCTTAGGCTACTCAGCAAGTGTGTCTGCTGGAAGTTGAATATTCAGAGCCTGTCATGAGGGCCCAGTGTTCCACTGAACTTGAGTAAAGATTATTGAATCTTTTCCCAGACTAGACTCCGTTCATTCTGACACTATCTGCTTACGGTCTCAGCCACCTCCATCTGTCTGTTTGGTTTACAGGAAGGTCTTCTCCTCTGTAAAGAGGATCTACCTCCTCACATATTGGTCAGTGTGTGTAAAGCTCAGAGCAGCCCTGATTGCCAGCCCTCAGCTGCTCTTTGGGGAACCTGGTGTTTGCATTCATGAAGTTAAATAACAAGCTTAAGTCTAAGTTCAGCCTGCGCATTCTCTCTCAGTCCCACCCCCTTTACCACCCTTGTGGTTGTGAATCGGCCTCCAGCTAATTAACAACCTGAGAAAACAATATGCTGTAACATCTCCCTCCACCCCACAGGCAAGAGTGCTGTTGGGAACTGGAAATGATCCCATTGTCAGTTTCCCAAATGTGGTAGGAAATTATTGCCGGGATGTCACACTTAGTTGTACTAAACGAAAACAAAAAGTTTGGTGTTGACCTGGAGCCTGAAGTATCTGACTTCAGTGGTTGCAAACAGCTACAATTAGCTAGGTTTGCCTGTCTCTCGAAATGGTGAGCTGAGCTGGCTCAGCAACAAATTATCACAAGTGCACTACAGACCCAAGCGACTATGAGCCACAACGACTGATTGGTTGCATGATCTGTAACATTGCTACCAGATGCACCATTTGATCAGTTACTGCATTTCAACTTTGGTATCAAAATCTGTCGACAGTGGAGTCGGTCCTCACTTTTTTGTGGCATTCTCTGTCAACTCCCTACTTTTGTTTCTTCCTTCCCTGAAAACTGGTGTTCCAGAGTTTTTTTTTGCCCTTTAATACAGTATCTTAGTGGCTATTTATGTATCAAGATGATTCACTTTAATTAATTAATGATGAGAGAACCAAAGTCAAATCGGTCCCTGCAAAATATTGACACAAAAATACTTCCAGCAGTGGCTGTTAGATAAAATTTAGGAGCCAGTCCATTTCTGTTTCCCTACGTAGGCAGGTGTCATGTATCCCTGGTGTTGTGCACTGGAAATCGAGCCCCATGATTCCCAGATTTTGTCAAAACTATCTAAGGTAGTCATAGTAACCTGACTGATGAACTCTGGTTAGATTCCATAATATTAACCTTTTTTTTTTACGAATCCCTATAGTGTGGAAAAAGCCCTTCGGCCCAACAAGTCTGCACCGACCCTCCAAAGAGTCTCCCACCCAAACCCATTAGTTGCTCAATGTTTACCCCGACTAATGCACCTAACCTACACATCCCTGAACACTATGGGCAATTTAGCGTGGCCAATTCACCTAACCTGCACATCTTTGGATTGTGGGAGGAAACCGGCGCACCCGGAAGAAACCCACGCACACACAGGAGAACGTGCAAACTCCACACACACAATTGCCCGAAGCTGGAATCGAACCAGTGGCCCTGGTGCTGTGAAGGCAGCAGTGCGAACCATCAAGCCGCAGTGCGAACCATCAAGCCACAGTGCTGCTAGTTGTGAAGGCGACTTTGTTGTATAATTAACAAAAAACTAGCTGTTTAATACAAATAGTGTTTAATCAATGGTAGGTACGAAATATGAACTTCTAAAATAACTCCACAAATTAATCTCTCTTCTTCATTAAATGTGCCACCTTCACAAATAGGCAGAGACAAGACACGGAGATTAAGAGTGAAAAAAGAAATCAGGGAAACAATTGGATGGCACTGTTGTGGGCCACGGGATTCAATGAGTTGCTTTCTTTTTCTTCCTTTCAGTTCCAGTTTAGATCTTTGCTATTGGCACAAAGTCATTTGCACAACCGACCGTCTCTTTTATGAGAATTTGTCCTTTCACTGTCTTTGAGGCATTATATTCCTCCCGCAACAGGAGATTTCTGGATGAAGATGAGTAGAATGCAGTTAGCTGTGACAGGAGGATTTCTGGTACCACTGCTCAGCAGAGTGAGAGTTATTTTTGATGCAGGCGAGGGGATTCTTTGCTGCACTGCCCCCACGCAAGCCACGGTCACCTGGTCAGCCAACCAGAATGTTATTGTTAGCCAGTTTCCCTTCAGTTCAGAACTCACCGGCTCCATGGTGTCTGCTTCTGTTCTCACGATTCCAGGAAAACACAACACTGTATATAGTTCACAATGTGTCCAGTAAACATGATCTGTAAAACTGCAGCTATCTCCTTGCTCTGTCTCCTTGGTTTAAAGATATTTTCGTCTTTTTTTAGTTTGTTGTATAAAACATAGGAAATAAAAAGATGTGGTCATTTCACTGAGGCTAATTGTGGAATGCATTTTGATACCTTAACTGAGTTGACAGTTGACAGCACAGACTGAGAATTAAACTTTGAACCTTCCTATTTTTTATGGCCAACCAACTTAATAGTAGGTAAAAACAATGACTGCAGATGCTGGAAACCAGATTCTGGATTAGTGGTGCTGGAAGAACACAGCAGTTCAGGCAGCATCCGAAGAGCAGTAAAATTGACGTTTCGGGCAAAAGCCCTTCATCAGGAACTTAATAGTAGACCTAATATTCAATGCTTAGTAAATTATGCTTCTACAAAATAAAATGAACTGTTAATGTAGGCAGGAACTTAATTAATTGCAGACTTTAATGCAACAGCCATAACATTGAATTATTAGATTGGAGATCAGAGGGCCTAGATTTAAAGGCTAACTTTGGTATTTCATTTTGTACCTCTTGATAGAGGAGTTATGACAAATACATTTGTTGATAGTATCTTTGGTGGTCTTTTCTGACATTATAAAAATGACCTGAAGGTCTTTACCTGGTTTAAAAGGCTATTTCCCTTTGGTACAATCTGACCTTCATAACAGTCAGGAAAAATGTTGACAAGGTTGCCCCACCCCTTTCTTCAAAGGAACACCCTCCAGTTTTATTTTCCCTGCCAGTAGGAAAGTTTAAAGTGAGATTGGAGATAGGTCGCCCTCCTTCTTCCTCCACAATGAGTTATTCTACATGGAGAGGAAGTTCAAGGCTGAATCTCCAGATATATTAGTTGCTGTTGAATACAAAAGCTTTTTGATGGTGTGCTTCCCATTGCATTAACCCTTTCATCCTCCAGTATTGAACTATTCAATCTCCTCAGGACCCACAATGCTGGAGTGGAAGAAAGTTGCTGTCAAATCTCAGGGTCTGTCTGTAAAGAAGAATAAGCTATAACTGTAAGAGATAGGAGTAGCTCATCTGGTGTGCTCCACCAATTCAATGAGACTATAGTTGAACTGATAATCTCCAACTCCACTTTGCTACCTTAACCCCCTCACCTTCAATTTTCTTACTGATTAAAAATTTATCTATCTCATCCTTAAATATACTTAATGATCTAGCCTGTACAGCCCTCTGCAGTAAAGGATTCTACAGATTCATTGCATAAGAAGAAATTCCTCTTCATCTCTGTCTTAAATGGGCGACCCCTCATTTTGAGATTCTGCTCTCTGGTCCTAGACTCTCCCACAAGGGGAAATCACCTCTTCTCATTTACTTAAGAATTTTATATATTTCAGTAAGGTTTCCTATATTAAACTACAAATGAGTACAAACCAACCGACTTGACCTGTCCTCAGGAAGATCCCTCCCCCCCCATGTTCTTGTCAGCCTCGTGAACTTTCTCTGGACTACCTCAAGAGTCAATATATGAGAATCACAGTCTTGATTGCATTGAACCTGGCATAGGGCCTTCAGTACCTCAAGCCTGTCTGACATTTCTTTCATGGCTGCATAGTACCTTTACTTAATTTACCTATCTTCCTCCATATCCTTTGTTATCCCTATCCAACAAAACCTATTAATATCAACAATAAAAAGTTTAATTGACCCAACAAATGTGGAATTACAAGGAGCACAGTTCCATATTTCCACCACTTTTTGTGCAGAAAAGAAGTTATGATGTAACACCAAAAAGGCCAAGCTCTAACTTTAGCATAAAACTGAGAAGTGCGAATGCTGAAAATCTGAAACTAAAACAGAAATTGCTGGAAAAACCTAGTATGTTTGGTAGCATCTGCAGAGAGAACTGTACTTTGTGTCCACAGCTGTTGCCAGACCTGCTGAGTTTCTCTGGCATTTTCTGTTCTTGTTTCTAATTTTAGCATTGCTTATTTTATTCTCCATTTCCCATGAGAAGAAATAACATCTTCATAGTTACCCTTGTAGCCACAAGCAAAGGTTGAGGAAGCTCTGGATGTGCTGTACTCCACCACTAACACCCTGGAGACCGAACACCCTGAGGCCCTGTTTATTGTAACTGGCGACTTCAATTAAGCCAGTCTAAGGAAGGTGTTGCCCAAGTACCACCAGAACATTACCTGCCCCACCAGGGGCTCGAACATTTTAGACCACTACTACACCACTGTGAAAGATGCCTACCACTCCATCCCACCCCCCTTCACTTCGGGAGGTCCAACCACAATGCCGTGTTTCTTCTTCAGGCTTACAGGCTATAGCTCAAACAGGAGACCCCCTCGCGGGTACAGGTCCAGTGTTGGTTGGAGGAGGCAGAGGATCAACTCCGGTGCTGTCTGGAATCGGCTGATCCGGGCCAAGTTCAAACAGTCCGCAGGTATCTTGGACGAGTACGCCACCACCATCACAGACTTTATCAGCAAGTATGTGGAGGACTGTATACCGAGGAAGACCATCTGGGTGTTCCCCAACAGGAAACCCTGGATGAATTGGGATAAACTGAACTTGCTAAAAACCCAGGTGTGAGGCTCAGGAATATAAGGAATCCAAGTATGACCTTTGCATAACCATTAAGACAACCAAGGACCAATACCAATCCAAACTAGAGACCCAGACAGACACCCGGCTACTATGGCAGGGACTGAATGACATCACAGGTTCTAAAAAGAGAGGGTGCAAGATAGCAGACGATGAAACATCTCTCCCAGATCATCTCAATGCCTTTTATGCTCGCTTTGAACAGAATTTCGGCGGAGAGGTAACAGCTATTCCAACAAGTCCTGACCAACCTATCCCAACAGTAACTGCATCAGAGGTCAGATCAGGTATCCTTAATGTGAATCCAAGGAAAGCGATGGGACCAGATGGAGTTACCAGGCTGTACACTCAGAGCATGCGCAGATCAACTGGCAGAGTCGTCTTGGACATCTTCAACCTCTCCCTGCAGCAGGCCACTGTCCCTGCCTGTTTCAAGAGGGACAACAGCATCCCTGTGCCTAAGAAGGCTTATGCAGCATATCTCAATGACTGCTACCCAGTGGCCCTAACTTCGGTGGTAATGCAGTGCTTTGAAAGGCTGGTCATGGCATTAATCAACTCCAGCCTCCCCACTACTCTTGATCCACTCCAATTTTCATATCGGATCAACATTTCCACGTCAGAAGCCATATCACTTGCCCTTCACTCCTCCCTAGAGCATCTTGATACCAAGAACAGCTACGTAAGAATCCTACTCAATGACTACAGTTCAGCCCTCAACACTATTATCCCCTCGAGACTGATTGATTGATTGATTATTAGACATAGTGATCTCTGACTAAGCCCCACTCTCTGCGGGGATCCTTCGTTTCCTGACCCACAGGCTACAATTAGTGAAGATTGGGGACAATATTTCATCCTCACTAACACTCAACACTGGAGCCCCCTAGGGGTGCGTACTCAGCCCCTAACTTACTCACTATATACCCGTGACTGCGTTGCTAAATGCCAGACTAATGCCATTTACAAGTTTGCTGACGACGCCACCATAGTCTGTCGAATCTCAGATGGCGACAAAACAGACTACAGAGAACAACGTAGTTCTCACTGCCGGCAAAATCAAGGAACTCATTATTGACTTTTGGCGGGATGTTACTCATGCCTCCCTACACATTAACAGCACAGAGGTGGAATGAGTGGACAGTGTCAAGCTCCTGGGAGTGGTCATCCACAACAGGCTTTCTTGGATTCTTCATGTGGACGTGCTGGTTACAAAGGCTCACCAACGTCTCTTCTTCCTCAGGCAGCCAAGGAAATTTGGCATGACGGCGAATACCCTTGCCAATTTTTATAGGTGCACCATCAAGAGCATTCTGTCTGGATGTATCATTACCTGGTATGGCAACTGTACCATTCAAGATCGGAGACGGTTACAGAGAGTGGTGAACTCATCCCGGACAATCACAAAGGCCAATCTCCCATCTAGAGAATCCATCTACCAGGCCCGCTGTCAAGGAAAGGCTGCCAGCATTCTCAAAGCTCCATTCCACCCCCAGCCACCCCCAACCCCGGCAATGTTGTTTTACAACTTCTGCCATCGAGCTGAAGGTACAGAAGCCTGAACACACGCACCAGCCGGTTTTGAAACAGTTTCTACCCTACTGTTGTTAGAAACTGAATGGACTCTCAAACTCTTAATATTCGCCTGTACCTGTGTTTTTGTTTTTGCTGCGGTTTACCTATTATTTACTTATCTATGCTACTTAACTCTGTGATCTGCCTGTATTGCTCGCAAGACAAAGCTTCTCACTATGCCTAGGTACACATGACAATAAATTCAATTCAACCCTACCAAGCATATTTACCATTTTAAATTTGTTTATTAGGTAACCACCTAGCCTTCTAAATCTAAGTGAATACAAATCCTATTTATGGATACTATATAATAATTTAAGTCATGGCATTATTCTGATCGGTCTGCACTGTATCCATTCCAGGGCAAACATGTCTTTCCTGATCCAGGGAATTTGTTCAGGAGGGTTCTTCAGATGATCTCATGGTTCCCTAAATCCAGCTCCACTAACCATAGTTTTGTCCAGTTTATGGACTGTTTTCCCAGACAGTGGGGATAGGTTTGGAGGCAAAATTAGATGAAACTTAGAGAATATAGTGTTGATCTGGCTCCTCTGATGCCACCATCTAATAATCTTGCCTGACAGCAGTAGGGTCAGTTGAGTGTCAATTGGGGGTAGATTACTGCACAGCCATAATCTTCCCAAAAATGGCTAGAGAACTGCCACTGAGGCCAGTGCTCAGTGTTGGGAAGCGGTGTGGTCTCTTTTAATTCCCTTTGAGCTCTGGATGCTTGCAGGTCACATCTGTAGCCAGAGCTCTTGATACAGAGGGATACTCTTTCTTGCTGATGCTGCTGAGATTGTTGAGAGTGTTCTGACCTTTTACTGTGCAGTTTACATCATTTTGCCAATTTGATTCCTTGTTTATTTATAATCTCTCTGCTGATCAGTTTTTGTTCTTCATTTTACATTTTCAAAATTTTCTTACAATCATTGTTTTCAGTAGTTCAATTCATACAGTAATTTATTGCTGTAAACAAGTGGTGTTCTTATCCTGTACTTGTTACACAGTTCTTTCGAACATTCAAATATATATTGCACTTTAATATATTTCACCAAAAATGAATCCAGTTTTCTGTTGTCTTAATTAGGATAGACTGTCTTGAATATTTTGTCTACTTAACCATTAGCTCAGTTGGCTGAATGGCTGGTTTGCAGTGCAAAGAGATGTCAGTAGTGTGGGTTCAATCCGTGCACTGGCTGAGATTACCATGAAAGTCTATCCTTTTCAACCTGTCCCCTAACCTCAGGTGTAGTGACCCTCAGGTTAAGCCACCACCAGTTGTCTCTTTCTAATGAGAGAGCAGCTAATCATAAGAGCAATAAAGTAGATTTTCAGCCTGCTGCCTCGGCATTTGCTGGTTTTGCAGATCGATTGCCCATTTTAAAAATTGCCCAATTTTCATTTCATGTCCAGACAGCAAGTTGAGAAATCTACCCAGTATTTCTAAATTGCATTTCAAACTAATGAACAATTGAAGCATTCTGAAGTGAAGAGTGATCTGTAAATGCGTACCATTGCACCATTCCATTCATTGATGTTGTTTAAAATAATTGCTCATATTCTTTGCAAAATAGCAGTATGCATAATAAAACCAGGAATACCCTATAGAATATAAATATATTTCATGGACTGTTAATGATTCTATAGCAGAACTTATTCTATTTTGTGTGTAATAATGCCATTGATACAATTTTTAGGCATTTTTCACTCAGACTGCAAACAGAAGCAATTAATCAAATATGAAGCATAAGTCCTTGGAATTGTTTAAAAAGTAAATGTTAAATGATTTTACATTGCATTAAATATTAATTTATTTGGTCTCATTTGGAGCTGATGAGCTATAACTGTTACAGTTGCAGAAGTAGAAGGTACATTTTGCCTTCATCAAACGCGAGCAATATTCCCACATTGTTGCAATCAACACATTCCACAAATTAGCATGGAGGACTGGGAGTACTAACAGCAGACAAAACACTTGAAGAGATATCAATCTTAATCTTGTGAACTACACATTTGTCTTTGTTTGGCGTTCTTGTTATGACTCTAAAATAGATAAAAGTGCCCAAGTTACGAGGTGGTTAAAATGTCAACAGCTGGTTTGGTTAGGATTTTGATTTCTCAGGGGTCTCTACTGCACTTATCTTTTTTTACAGTAGCCATAGCTTTACAAAGGCATTGGGATTGATGTGAATTATCAATTCCGACTGGATTTTATCAAAGATGGGTAATGTTGCTATTGGGAGAAATTTTATGTTTTATTGAGATAATTGAATAAGTACTGATTTTCACACTTTTCATCTCATAATATGGCTGACTTCATAAAAGACTTCCATTCCATATATGTACAAGTCATCAGGGATCATTGGTACAATGTCTTATAAGTCTGTGCCCTGGGAGCTGTCAGAAGAACTCCCATGTTCCTTCTTTGACTTAAGAGCCAAATGCCTTACAGTAGTGGTGGAGAAGGCCTTGCAGGATACCCCTGATGGAGTGTGCTGCATAATCCTTACTTGCTGTTCCCTGCACAACTTGAGCAGGCAAGGAGGGATGGGATAAAAGGGCTGGAAGAATGGCAGCAGTCTTCTGAGGAGAAAAATTTGGAAAAGCATCACCCTCAATGCTGTGACATGGAACATAAAAAGCTAGGCTGGATTTAGTTGACACCTGCTTCCATTAACTCTAGCTTTGGCAGCATCTGTAGAGGAAAGAAAACGAAGTAAATGCTTTGAGTTGGATATGACTTTGAGTCATATTGGACTCAATGTTAACTCCATTTCTCTTAATTACTCCAGCATTTTTTGTGTGTTTCATATTTTCAGTATCTGCGGTATTTTATTTTTATTCCCGAAAAATAATGAGCTGGTTCTAATGATCATTCATTAGTAAGTTTGTTGTTGCTTGAAATTCAAGCAGCCCCTGTTTATGCCCAGAGGCAAATGTAGCTATTTTTTCTTCTGTTTTTCCCTTGTTGTTCAAAAAAAAGTTAAAGGCACCAGTTATTGTTTTCAACTATGTTTGACTTTCTAAACATGTGATGCTCCCACACTTAATAATGGCAAGATATTATGGTGCACTGGGCGTTTGGGAAAGAATGATCCACCCTCTGACAGTGCCCTAACATGGTTTGGTACTAAGGACAGGTCGCCTATGGAGCTTGAGTCTTCTAGCTGCAGTTAAAGTGACAGTCAATCAGGCAGGTATTTAGTACATTTGCAAATGTTGAACTATTTCCAGTAAATGGTCGCCAGTGACACTTAAGTGCCCTCAGAAGTCATTCTTTCTCATTTCCTTGCTGTGTCTTGTACTTGAAAGGTGCTCATGGCTATCAACAATTGACTGTGTACAGTATTTCTTTTAAATGTGGTGTCAGCTGGTGAATGCAGAATAGCACAAGGGTGGTGCTATGCATATACAATCAGGTGGAGAATTGTGGTTAGTTACCTCGGAGAAAAACCCTTCATGAGCCTCCAAAAATTGACACTTCACACAGTTTTGATTATAAACCAGCCTGAAATTCTTGATGTAGGGAAAAATGGTCGGGTTTCCACCTAACATTTTGACAGCAAGACAAGAATCTTGCCAATAAGTGGTGAGTGGTCTGTTTGAGTGCATCAGCCTCATTGTTACCTAGTCTCCTTTTGCTTGCATACAGTTTGCTGTTTTACCAGGTAGTACAGCGAAACTAGACAGCGACAATACCTAACATGAAAGTCTGAGTAGGTACTTGGCAGCTCCAGCTCGCTGCTTGCTCCTCTGGACCTCCGTTCCTCAGTGTTCTGCAACATCTCAGGGCATGCTCCCTGGACAGTGACCATCTGTACCCTTTGTCCATTGAAGTCTGCATCAGACATGCACCAGAGTCACCATATCATCGTGGTGCATCTCCAATTAGGATAAAGTTTACCACTTCAGTAATGCACTGTTAGAGGTCTGGTCACTTCTCATTTAAGGACTGTTATTCCAAGTTGGTCAGTGGCATGCCGTGGTCAGTCCTGGAGGTTGGTCACTGGAAGTCAAGAGGGTGGTTTTCGGGGACGCTGGTGTGGCTGACACTTTGGGGTAGTCAAATGTGCAAATTGGAGTCAGCATTCTGGTCAAGAGTTGTAACAGGGTGCAACTCGGCATATAAGGGTGTGGTAGACAATAGTGCGTTAGAGGCATGTGTTATTGTTGGAGGAAGTGTCATTGACAGCCACAGCCACCTTAGTTTCAATGGGATGAAAGAATGTATCATGATGTATACAAACTAATCTGTAGGCCCAGAGCTTGGAAGGGTAATTTGAGGAGGTAAAGACTTAAATGAATGAATGAATGAAGAAACTCGGAACTGATGGGGTCAACAAGGAGTGCAAGGAAGAAAGGAATGTAATGGTGTCGGATGTTACCTGGATGTCACCTGTGAAGCACAGCCAGTGTTGCCTTTCATCCTCATCCCATTTGCAATAAGGAATGGCTGCCACTGCACAGAGTATGAGTTTTTTTCTGTCTAAGGACACAGACTCCACTTGTAAGCAACGTGAGGCCATTCAAGGGGCAGTTTGATTAATCAGCACTTTCACGATATAGCTTTGTTATCTGTAATCATCAAATTCAGCATGTACAATGCATGCAGTGACTTAACTATGTGGAATACAAATCATGGCCAAAATCAATCCTGACCATATCATTGATCATTGTGGGTGGAATCTAAAAGGGTCTGAGTGATGTGGGCTATGGCAAGACATGTAGCAGAATAAGCTAAGAAATGCAGCGAGTCCTACCTCAAAATCAAGATATCTCACTCCACCTTTTCCACTTCTCACATGCCATATGGCAACATTCTCTCTAGATTGTGGTGAGTTGCCAGTTGATGGAGAGCAGCACTTGTTAAGCTCCTTGTTTACGGCCCAACTCCCTTCATTAATATTCAGGTTCTGATCTTGCCAAACTCTCCCAACAAACTAAACATTGGGAAAACTGGATACGGAGATCAGAATAGGTACTTGGCAGATTCTACTGACAGCTTGCTTGAAAGGAAACTGGGCGTCGACATTTCAGGCCACTCTATGTGGGCACTGGCCCCACGCACTCTCATTCACAGACATTGGCATCCGATACTCAGTAGCTACAAGGAAGCCTGTAGTCCATCTGGTCCACTCACAATGTTTCTGCATTACAGCACTGTACCACTGCACCTTAGCTGCACTAGCAGCTATCATTGTAACGCTGCAGCAAGATGGTATGCACTCGGGGATATGCACCCAGCTCATGGACTGGGCCAATCTGCATGTCCGATGTCTGTTAGGCTCTGCGAGACTGAGTTTTAGGAGGCCAATCTGGATGCTCATATTGTTCCTGCCTTGTATTGCCTTGCCCTTCTGTGCTTTTCCCCCTCAGGCAGAGATACCAGGCTGCCGTTACTGCTGTCTTGACATCCCATTCAGCGCAGTCAGAAAGCTTGTTGCAATTCCTCGGTAGACCCTGGTAAAGGGGTTAGCCTTCTCTCGAGGGATTCCAGCACAGTAAGTCAAGGAGAGCCTACAATATTAGTCCAAACTTTGTTCAGGGTGGTCAGATACAGGATCTTCACCTAATAAGGGGTGAGGAGCTGAATGACAATACTGTTTTAATGCCTTCTGCTCTATTGTATGCTGCTTTCCTCCTGGAAGGAGAGAGGCAGGTTTACTTTCAAAGGTTGACTGAGGCAGATGTTTGCAAGTAAAGGGACAACTGGAAAATGGAAGCCTTCAAAAATGGGATAACGTGAGCCCAGAGACAGTATATTCCTGTCAGTGTGAAGGACAAGGCTGGTAGGTCTAGGGAATGCTGGATGACTAGAGAAATTGTGAGGTTTTGATCAAAAATAAGAAGGAAACATATCAGCTATAGACAGCAGAGATCAAGTGAATCCACAGAAGAGTATAAAGGCAGTACGAGTATACTTGAGGGAGATGAGGAGGAAAAAAAGGGGACATGAGATAGCTCTGGCAAATAGGGTGAAGAAGAATCCAAAGGTATTCTACAAGTACATTTAAAGATAAAAGGGTAACTAGGGAGAGAATAGGGCCCCTCAAAGATCAGCAAGGCCATGTACGTGTGGAACTGCAGAAGATGGGGGAAGATATTAAACTTGTATTTTGCATCAGTGTTTACTGTGGAGAATGATATGGAAGATGTAGAATGTGAGGAAGTAAATAGTGACACCTTGAAAAATGTCTATATTACAGAGGAGGAGTTGCTAGACGTCTTAAACGCATTAAGGTAGATAAATCTCAGGGACCTGATCAGGTATTCCCAAGAACTCTGTGGGAAGCTGGGGAAGTGATTGCTGGGCCTCTTGCTGAGATATTTGTATCATTAATAGCCTGGGGTGAGGGGCAGGAGGACTGGAGGTTGGCTAACTGGTACCACTGTTTAAGAAAGGTGGTAAGGACAAGCCAGGGAACTATAGACCGATGAGCCTGACGTCATTGGTGGGCACATTGTTGGAGGGAATCCTGAGGGAGAGAATTTACATGTATTTGGAAAGGCAGGAAGAGATTAGGGATAGTCAGCATGACTTTCTGCGTGGGAAATCATATTTCACTAACTTGATTGAGTTTTTTGAAGAAGTAACAAAGAGGATTGATGAGGGTAGATCGGTGGATGTGATCTATATGGACTTCAGTAAAGCTTTTGACGCGGTTCTTCATGGTAGACTGGTTAGCAAGGTTAGATCACATAGAATACAGGGAGAACTAGCTACAGAACTGACTCGAAGGTAGAAGGCAGAGGGTGGTGGTGGGGGTTGCTGTTCAGACTGGAGGCCTGTGACCAGTGGTTTGCCACAAGGATCGATGCTGAGTCCTCTACTTTTCATTATTTATGTGAGTGAGTTGGATGTGAACAGAGGAGCTATGGTTAGTAAATATGCAGATGACACCAAACGTGGAGGTGTAGTGGACAGTGAAGAAGCTTCCCTCCAAATACAACGGGATCTTGATCAGATGGGCCAATGGGCTGAGTGGCGGCAGATGGAGTTTAATTTAGATAAATGTGAGATGCTGCATTTTGGAAAAGCAAAACAGGGCAGGACTTATACGCTTAATGGTGAGGTCCAGGGGAGTGTTGCTGAACAGAGAGACCTTGGAGTGTTCCTTCATAGTTCCTTACAAGTGGTGTTGCAGGTAGAGAGGATAGTGAAGGTGGTGTTTGGTATGCTTTCCTTTATTGGTCAGCGCATTGAGTATAGAAGTTGGGTTGTCACATTGCAGCTGTACAGGGCATTGTTTAGGTCATGTCTGGAATGCTGTGTGCAATTCTGGTCTGCCTGCTACAGGAAGGGTGTTGTGAATGTTGAAGGAGTTCAGGAAAGGTTTACAAGGATGTTGCCAGGGTTGGAGGAATTGAGCTATAGGGTGGGACTGTTTTCCCTGGAGCTTCAAAGGCTGAGGGGTGACCTTTTATAGAAGTTAACAAAATCATGAGTGGAAAGCATGAGGGTAAATAGACAAAATCTTTTCCCCAGGGTCGGGGGTGGAGTCCAAAACTAGAGGGCATAGGTTTAAGGCAAGGGGGGAAAGATTTAAGAGATTTAAAGGAAACATTTTCACACAGGTGGTCCATGTATGGAATGAGCTGCCAGAGGAAGTGGTGGAGGCTAGTGTAATTACAGCATCTGGATGGGTATATGAATAGGAAGGGTTTAGAGCGATATGGGCAAATGCTGGCAAGTGGGACTACATCAGTTTAGGATAACTGGTTGGCCTGGACGAGTTGGATGAAAAGGCCTGTTTCTGAGTTGTGTATTGCTATGACTCTATTACAGGAATGAAAGCAAGTGGCGCAGCTATTACTGTTGGTACAGCTGGGGAAGTGTCCCATGTGAGTGATTAGGCAGCACAGAAGGCATGCGGGGTTAAGTGGTGTTGGGGTTGGGATTGGGATGAGTCAGACTGAGTGAGAAAAATAATGCAGGCATTAGAGCATGAGCATTGGTGGGAGGTGGGTACAGTAACTGTATAATTAACTTAAATATTTCTAAATATCTATGGATTTAATTTATCATTAGTGGAGAAATTTAACAGTCCACAAATTTAACACTTAATTTTCAGTTCCAGAATAGTGCTTCAGAAGTATTCCTGATCTAATGTGCCATTTAAAATGAATCTCAATTTTTTCAAGGCTATTAATAGTGAAGCTAATAATATGAAATGGCTAAATCCATATTAGTTCAAGTGATTTTGCATCAATTCCATTTGCAAGAATTTTTCTGTACATTTTGGATGGAGTGAGGAATCTCTCTCAGCAACCAGAGCTTACATTGTGTAACTGTGCAATTGTAAATCCCATAATGGGGTGGCACGATGGCTCAGTGGTTAGCACTGCTGCCTCACAACTCCAGGGTCCCAGGTTCGATTCCAGCCTTGGGTGACTGTCTGTGTGGAGTTTGTACGTTCTCCCCGTGTCTGCGTGGGTTTCCTCCGGGTGCTCCGGTTTCCTCCCACAGTCCAAAGACCTGCAGGTCAGGTGAATTGGTCATGCTAAATTGCCCATAGTGTTAGGTGCCTAGTCAAAGGGACCTTTGACTAGGAGGGTCGGTGTGGACTTGTTGGGCCGAAGGGCCTGTTTCCACACTGTAGAAAATCTAATAAAGAAATTTAATAATTTCATCAAGTAATGATGGCAAATGTTATTCTTCCAATAAAATATTGCTCTTCACATTTTTCTATGAAAAACACTATTTCTGTTTAAACGCTGGTGTTGTAATTCTCTGTTCTGATCCACTGTCAGTAGGCTTCTCATTGGTCACTACATTTCTGAACTCTTTTCAGCTGCAACTTGTGAAGTTGTGCCCTGTCTGCCAGAGTTCTAGTCATTAATATATAGCAAAACAGTCACCCTAATATTGACCATTAGGGGACTTGCGTTCAGCCTGAAGAGCAGTTCTCCAGTATTCCTCTCTGCTTTCTTTCTCTTAGCAAATTTTGTATTCGTGCTTTTAATCCAATGAGCTTTGATGGTGCTTACACGTTTATGATGTGGTATTTCAGCAAACACTTTTTGAAGTCCGTATGTACAAAAAAACACTGAACTATCTTGTTACCTTCTCTAATTTCAAGTACCTTCTCTGTATCTTTTGCTATTCTATCTTTATCACTGCTACTTCCCTTTTTTTTTTGCTACTTTTGCAGCATATTTTTTCTGTACTTCTAGCAAATGTGAAGTACATCAGTCATGTCATCTTCCTCTAAAAATGTTCTTTTAGCACTGTAATCAGCTTCACCATTCCTTTGCCTCCTCTTTTGCTGTTTACATATTTACAAAATACTTACGGTTTCTGTTTGATAGCAGCTGTTAATTTATACTCCTAGTCTGTCCTGGTCCCTATTTATCCCTTTTTGGATCTCCTCTGCATTTTCTACGTGAGCTTTGGTACTCAACAGAACTATGAACTTGAATTATTCATTTGCCCTCTGCTGTCTGAGGATTCGGAGTGGACCATTTAGGACAGGTGAGGAGACATTTCTTCACCCAAAGATGGTGAGAGCCTGTGGAATTCATGACTACAGGAAGTATTTATAGAAGCATAGAGATGTACAGCACAGAAACAGACCCTTCAGTCCAACTGTCTATGCTGACCAAATATCCTAAACTAATCTGGACCCATTTGCCCCAAATCCCTGTAAACCCTTCCTACTCGTATACCCACCCAAATGCCTTTTACATGTTGTAATTGTACCAACCTCCACCACTTCCTTTGGTAGCACATTCCATACACTCACCACCCTCTGTGTGAAAATGTTGCCCATTGGGTCCCTTTTAAATTTTTCCCCTCAGACCCTAAACCTTTGCCCTCTTGTTCTGGACTCTGCTACCCCTTGGAAAATACCTTATCTATTCAACTTATGCATGCCCCTCATGATTTGATAAACCTCAATAAGGTCACCCCTCAACCTTCAATGCTCTAGGGAAAACAGCCCCAGCTTATTCAACTTCTCCCTATAGCTCAAACTGTCCAACGCTGGCAACATCCTTATAAATGTTTTCTGAACCCTTTCAAATTTCACAACTTCCTTCCAATAGGAGGGAGACCAGAATTGCACAGAATATTCTAAAAGTGGTCTAACAAATGTCCTGTATAGCTGCAACATGATATCCCAACTCCTATACTCAATGCTCTGACCAATAAAGGAAAGCATACCAAATGCTGCCTTCACCATCCCATTTACTTATGACTCCACTTTCAAGAAGCTATGAAGCTGTGCTGCAAGGTCTCTTTGTTCAGAAACACTCCCCAGGATCTTACCATTAAGTGTATAAGTCCTGTCCTGATTTGGCTTTCCAAAATGCAGCACCTCACATTTATCTAAATTAAACTTTGTGCTATTCCTTCGCCCATTGGTCCATCTGATATAGATCCCGTTATACTCTGAGGTTACCCTTTTCGCTGTCTATTACACTTCCGATATTGGTGTCATCTGCAAACTCACTAACTTTACCTCCTATGTTCACATCCAAATCATTTATGTAAATGACAAAAAGCAATGGGCCCAGCACTGAACCTTGTGGCACACCACTAGTCACAGGCCTCCAGGCTAAAAGGCAACTCTCCACCACCATCCTGTCTCCTACATTCGAGCTAGTTCTGTATCCCAATGGCTAGTTCTCCCTGTATCCCAGGTGATCTAACCTTGCTAACCAGTGTACCATGAGAACCCTTGGTGAACATTGATGCCAAAACATTGAATGTTTTCAAGAAGCAGCTAGATATAGCACTTGGGGTGAATAGGTTCAAAGATTATGGAGAGAAAACCGGATTAAGCTATTGAGTTGGCTGCTCACCCATGATAGTGCTGAATGGAGCATGCTCGAAGGGTTGAATGGTCTCCTCCTGCTCCTATCTTCTATGTCCCTGTTTCCAATGCACTTTAGCTTACTCTTCATGCGAATGTGATAATCAGTACATAATACATTGTTATTATTCAATATAAATATTTAATTAATACAAACATGGAAAGTGTTACATATTGATTTAAACCAACATATGATCATATTAGTGATTTTCTCACGTTAACATGGCATCGTAGTCCATCATCATGATCCATCTGGAAACTTTAATTTGCTATTTTAGGACTTTGAACATTGGCTGATGTACTTCCCAGGATTTTCACCTCCCTAAAAGTCGTTGGGAATGTCAAGGGAAGGACAGATAATTGGGTGAGTTGGTACCGGGGTGTGTCAGTTCCCCCCACCCCCACCATGGCCTTGCAGGAATTAAGTTCTGTCAAGCTTCCCAACCTGCTGCCAATTAAGATATTTAAGTGGTCAATTAATGACCACTGGCAGACTGACATAATTGTGGCAGAGGGTAATGTCTCGCACTTAAAGGCATCTAATTGGGCAATAAAAGGGAAAATCCCAGCCACAGCTTTTCAGCTGCAAGTGTCGTGCTTAGTTATCTAATTCCAGGGGCTTGCTATATGTTGTAGAGGTGTGAGTTTCAAACCGAATGCAATAATGAAAAATATTAGAGTCAGAAGGTTAAGTTTTACAATTGCTTCCCGTAATTCGCTCATTCTAAACTGGCACAATTAGTACATAGTAAGTAACTTAAAAAGCCTTAAGAAAATAATGACCTACTACATACCATGATACACATAGGCGACTATAAAAAGAAGTGCATTAAAGAAGGACGAAAAGGGTAAAAAGAGGTTGATAGTGTTGATGTTTAGAATTTGCATTCAGACTGAGAAAGTGACATCTGTGATGACAATTTTTCACTTTTACCGACCATTGTCTGCATTTTGATGACTGGTTTGTTCCGTCAAATGCCGGATGATAACGTTAAGAAAATAACAAAGGATAACCATGCAGTGTACTCCTTTTGCGGAATCTGTGTCATGAATTAATCTGGACATGTACGCAGCATCCATTCATTAACACATGCTTCTAGGATGGGAAGGTAAATTTGGATGATTTTCAGAATTTAAACAGACTGAGTGCTGGATGGACCTCACTTGGTGATTGGTGTCCTGTAAATAGCTAAACTGAACAGACCCCAAAACACCAGATTCAATCCTCAGAGTTTATGCTGGGTTGACAGGAATGATTGTGTTTACAATTAACTACACTGGTTTTGGTTTGGAGAGAACTCAGTGATTTGTGCTTCCAATTACTTACATATTCTCCTCCCTCTTCTGGAAATTAGTGAGCAAAGCAGAATTTGACAAGATTGTGGTAATCATAATAATAGCCTGTTGACCTTGGCAATTGAAACTTCAGACTGTGTCCATGAAAATGTACACCAGCAAGGATAAACAATTTAAAGAAAGCAGTTACAAGATTGGCTGGTGCCATCCAACGCTTGAACTCTTTGTGAAAGATGTTTTGAGTGTGCTCTAGTTTATATTTTACATTGACATCATAGAGATATTGTTTGTTCTGGTGTTTTGTTCGCTTTGAAGCCAGAACTTGGAAGCACAACTGTTCCCTAACTAATAGATGCATAACCATGAGAAAATATTGCTTCCTAAGAGAGAAAATCAAGCCAGAGCTTGAGAAATGGAAGTATCGGCTTGATAGATTGGATTTTGGTACTTTTTAATGTCTTTTGCATTGATCTTAGTTATAGGAAGCCATTTTAGATTTGAATAGGAGACTGAGTAGTTGTAAGCATTTAGTGCCTTAAACACACAGTCAATTATTCAAATTTAGTGGTTTCAAATTTCAAGTGGTCACATTAAACAAACTAATGTGCAAATATTTCTGTCACTTTAGGAAAGATTTCAAGTGAAAAATCCTCCACATACATACATTCTGAAATTGAAAGGTTATCTTGATCCAGCTGTAACCAGAAAGGTAAGGAATGCTTCTAAAAGCTGGAGTTACTCTATTATAATTATTAGTTGATTTGTATTTCTTGATGAGTTCACATTCAATTGTTTTAACTTAGTAAGGTAATTGTTTCTTTCAAGTCCATGATGTTATCATGCAATAAATGCAATAAAGATTTTGGTCTGAAGCTTCTTGGTGTCTGTTACCTAGTTGATTTCTTCTAACTAATTACCACTATTTGTTATGACTGTGGCTTTGAAGTACTGGAGGAAAATAACTTAACTAAGATTTTAGATAACATTGTATTGATGTTGACACACATTACATACTCCATATTTACACAGAGCAGCTGAATTCCATCTGGCTGTTTTTCTATTTGTTCATGGGATGTAAGTGTCACTGGCTAGGTCACCATTTATTGTCTATCCAACAACATCATTGGGTCTAGTGTCGCATGTAGGATGGCTGATTTCCTTCCGTAAAAGATATGACTGAACCAGATGGATTTTTACCATGTTAAAAATCGCACAACATCAGGTTATAGTCCAACACGTTTAATTGGAAGCACTAGCTTTTGGAGCACTGCTCCTTCATCAGGTGAAGCATGAACCAGATAGTTTCATGAAACTATCGTGGTATTCGAACAGATGAAAGACTCAACAAACAATCAAGGTATTTTTCAATATATAATTCCAGTTACATCACACTGTAAATTTCTGCTATAAATTCTGTGTCTTACAATTGTGTCCTCCACAACCACCTGATGAAGGAGCGGTGCTCCGAAAGCTAGTGCTTCCAATTAAACCTGTTGGACTATAACCTGCTGTTGTGATTTTTAACTTTGTATACCCCAGTCCAACACCGGTATCTCCAAGTCACGATTTTTACCATGATCGGGTATGGTTTTGTGTTTGGCACTGGGCTAATTCCAGAATTTTACTGAATTTTAATTTCACCCTCTTCCCCATACCTCAGTGACCTCAAGGACCGGGGTTCTTGATTGCTGGTCCACTGATCTTACCACTACACCAGCACCTCCCTTGTGGGTAAAGAAGGAAGTGACAATACTGATTTTGATGTGGACCAAAAGGATGTTTGTGAAACTGAGAAATGTTAATTTTCTTTTTGAGAGGAAAATGGCCTTTCATAATAATGATTCAAATTAGTTGGAAATGCAATAACTCTGAAACTAGACACATATAGCAACCACTTTGCACATGCATTTACCTGACCATAGATATAAGTAATACTCTTAAGACTTTTTTTTGTTTCCAACGCCAGCCAGCACCATGGTGGAAGGGTTACAACTACCATCCATGGTCAAAATCCTAGCTTAAATTGCAGTATTAGATTAGGTTACATTACAGTATGGAAACAGGCCCTTCGGCCCAACAAGTCCACACCGACCCGCCGGAGCGCAACCCACCCATACCCCTACATTTACCCCTATACCTAACACTACGGGCAATCTAGCATGGCCAATTCACCTGACCTGCACATCTTTGGACTGTGGGAGGAAACCGGAGCACCCGGAGGAAACCCACGCAGACACTGGGAGAATGTGCAAACTCCACACAGTCAGTCGCCTGAGGTGGGAATTGAACCCGGGTCTCTGGCGCTGGTGCTAACCACTGTGCCACCGTGCCGCCCACAAGATTTATTGGATGATTTTCAAAGGCACAATGAATACTGGAGAACCTCCATGTAAATAGTCTTTTTTTCCCACACACTCCAGCTAGGGAAAGCATATGAAAACAATAAAGCTGGAATTAGCAATGTGCTGTGAGATTGTGATTTTTGAAGTGGGAGAGTACAAGATTGTGATCTCTCATGCAAAACTCTCAAAGACTACAAGAGATTTAATAACCTGATTTTGTGGGATGGTCTTGGTACATCAGCTCCTGCAACTTTATTTTCCCACTAGAAACATGGTAAAAGTAATCTCAGTTTGTATATATTTAAAAGTTAGCGATTGCATCATTGATTGTGATTACTATGCAATGGACTCTGAAACGTTTACTACATAAAATCAAAAATTTAATGCACGTCCAGAAATTATGAAGTTTGTTAAATAATTTTTGTGCATATCCCCTTTCAGCATCAGAACATTGTAAGAAATGCTCTGCTTATTTTTCTGAAGTCATAGTCATACAGCATAGAAACAGACCTTTCTGGTCCAACCAGTCCATGACAACCATGTTCTGAAACTAAATTAGTCCCACCTGCCTGTGTTTGGCCCATATCCCTCCAAACCTTTCTTATTCATGTCCTTATCCAAATGTCTTTTAAATGTTGTAACTGTACCTGCAGCCACCATTTCCTCTGGAAGTTCATTCCAGACACTAACCATTCTTAGTGTTTTTGTTAAAAAAGGTTGTCACACATGTTTGTAAAAGCTTTTTAGAAACTTTCTCCTCTCACCTTAAAAATATGCACCTAGTTTTGAATACCCCCCCCCTCCCACCTTAGGGAAAAGACCTTTCCTATTCACCTTATCTAATGCATTCATGAATTTACAATCCTAAGTGAGGTCACCTCTCAGCCTCCTATGTTCCAGTGAAACAAGCCGAAACAGTCAGTTCCATGTTCTAAAAATATTCTGTTTGATCAGCCAAGATGTTCTTGCATTTTGTGTGGATTTTATCAGCCCTCTGTATTTTTGTATCATTAGCTGATTGCAGAACTGCACTAAGCAATTTCTTCCAGCTTGAATAATCCTGGCTTTGTATTCTTTTGGTTTTGAATGTGCCTTAATTTCAACACAACACTGATGCATGACGCCACCTTATAAGTCAGTCAGACAGGAATAAGACAGAGCATAAAAGGAAGTGTGACCTTACTTCCTATTTTGGATGAGTTTCATAGAACATAGAACAGTCCAGCACAGTACAGGCCCTTTGGCTATCGATGTTGTGCTGACCTTTTTATCCTACTGTCAGATCAAACTAACCTATACACCCTTCATTTTACTATCACCCATATGCCAGTCCAAGAGTCACTTAAATGTCCCTAATGTATATGACTCTACTATCACTGCCGACAGCGCATTCCATGCACCCACCATTCTCTGTGTAAAGAACCTACCTCTGACATCGCTGTTAAACCTTCCTTCATTCATTTTAAAATTACGCCCCCTCATGATAGCCATCTCCACCCTGGGAAAATGACTCTGGCTGGCCACTCTATCTATGCCTCTCGTCATCTTGACTTGATAGAGGTGTACACCTCCCATCTTTCTTCACTCCAATGAAAATAGCCCTAGCTCCCTCAACCTTTTTCATAAGACATGACCTCCTGGTAAAATTCCTCTTCACCCTCTCTAAATCTTCCACATCCTTCCTATAAGCAGGCAACTAGAACTGAACACCATATTCCAACTGTGGTCTACCCAGGGTTTTATAGTGCTGTAGCATAACCTCATAAAGTCAATGCTCCACTATTGAAAGTAAACGCATCATATGCCTTCTTAACAACTCTATCAACTTGGTGG
The DNA here is from genome assembly GCF_037043375.1 of Chiloscyllium plagiosum. NCBI lineage: Eukaryota > Metazoa > Chordata > Chondrichthyes > Orectolobiformes > Hemiscylliidae > Chiloscyllium > Chiloscyllium plagiosum. The sequence continues at coordinate 59,372,003 of NW_028270145.1, forward strand.
AAACTTTGAGGGATCTATGGACGTGGACCCCCAAGGTCCTTCTGTTTCTCTACACTGCCATGAATCCTGTCTTTAACCCAGTAAATTGTGTTCAAATTCGACTTTCCAAAATGAACAACTTCATACTTTCCCAGGTTGACCTCCATCTGCCACTTCTTAGCCCAGCTCTCTATCCTGTCAATGTCCCGTAGCAACCTACAGTAGCGCTCCACACTATCCACACCTCCACCAACCTTTGTGTCATCGGCAAACTTACTAACCACCCTTCATGTTATGGTTTTACTGCCAGAGTAAATGCCATTGCTTGGTACTTGGAGAAATTCATGAAAAAGCACGGGCATTGTGGACTTTAACACTTTCATCAAATAATAAAAAATAAATTCTACAAAATTCAATTGACTTTTTTTAAGAACAGGGTATGAATTGGTAGCACTTGCAGAAGCATACTGTCTGCTGGATTACAATACATGCTCAAGTGAGGTTGCTTTAAAGTGTTCTTGTCTTGCTATGTACAGCCTGAATCGATAACTATAAGTATGAAACAACATATGGGAATGTTGAGGTCGACAAAATTGCTTCGGCTTTGTAAGGAATTTGCCATGCCTTTTGCAGCTAAGTGCTTTATATATGGAAATCATATGCCATCAGGAGAATTTGCGAGATGGTACCTCTCAAAAGTCAAAATGACTATATAAGTTTGCTGTTAGTTGTATGCACAGTACTTTCTGATGTGTAGTGTAACGTGGTTGATCATATTTTTGATCTGTGGAGATTAAAATAGTGTTTTTACACATAATCCTAAAGTAGAACAGACGTTTTGTTACATTTTCAAAATCAACTGTCATTAAAGTACTTTTCTCTCATTATATTGTATTTCATGTTTCAGTAGAAATGTCCTATTGTTTTGATAATCAGAAATGAATGCATTTGTTGGTCATTTGAAATCCGTTTTTTGATACTAAGTCGGGATCGAATGGACATTGAACATAGGGTCATAGAGATGTACAGCATGGAAACAGACCCTTCGGTCCAACCCGTCCATGCCAACCAGATATCCCAACCCAATCTAGTCCCACCTGCCAGCATCCGGCCCATATCCTTCCAAACCCTTCCTATTCATATACCCATCCAAATGCCTCTTAAATGTTGCAATTGTACCAACCTCCACCACTTCCTCTGGCAGCTCATTCTATACACGTATCATCCTCTATGTGAAAGAGTTACCCCTGAGGTCTCTTTTGTATCTTTCCCCTCTCACCCTAAACCTATGCCGTCTAGTTCTGGACTCCCCGACCCCAGGGAAAAGACTTTGCCTATTTATCCTATCCATGCCCTTCATAATTTTGTAAACCACTATAAGGTCACCCCTCAGCCTCCGACGCTCCAGGGAAAACAGCCCCAGCCTGTTCAGTCTCTCCCTATAGCTCAAATCCTCCAACCCTGGCAACATCCTTGTAAATCTTTTCTGAACTCTTTCAAGTTTCACAACATCTTTCCGATAGGAAGGAGACCAGAATTGCAAGCAATATTTCAACAGTGGCCTAACCAATGTCCTGTACAGCCGCAACATGACCGCCCAACTCCTGTACTCAATACTCTGACCAATAAAGCATGATAAATTTATTTGGTTATGAATCACTTTTGGACATTTAACTGCTGTATGGAATTTAAAATTAAGATCGCTGCATTTTCTATTTTTTTGTCAGGAAAATACAGCTGTTTAATATTGCTGCTATTCTCTATGGCCATAGGGCACCCTACGGTATTGCCACTGTCAGATGCTAAGCATGGATACAAGCCAGTGGTTTGGTACACCCCTTTGTATCTTTGTTGTTGCAATGAAGAATAATTCACAACACAGAAAACAAATAGTCAGAGTGTGAAGATCAATTATAGCCCACCCAAAATTTGTATCTGTAATTTCCTTAAAGCATGTTCAGCTCAATAAAAAGAAAGAAATGTGAAAGAGAAATACTAACTTTTAAGATACGCTGAAAAAGCCGTCACATTTCTACACAAAGCCTTCCACTTCTCTTCCTAAATTTAGGAAATTTTGGTGTCATCTTTTACCATATATAGAATGCAAAACAAAGAAACCTTCTGCATTCTTGGCATGACTTACACGCTACAGGCACCACAATACCGACCATCTGTCTCTGTGGACCCTGCAGGGTTGTAGTTTTGAGTGTTAAGTGGTTAAAATAGATCTGGTTCAGCACAATTGTGTGGGTACTTTATAGAGGAGGAGGAACAGGTGACTGTGTAAGGTGCTGTTTATCAGTAACATTATACTTCTTTTATGTTTAACGCAACAGAACCTTCAGAACTCAGTCAAGTGTGTGTGTCAGAGTCATATATTTGACAGCTAGACATCCTGCGAGGTTACTGAACAGTTTAATATCTGTCTTGATCGTCTGTCCTCGTTAGAAACTTTTTCATTTAAATGTTTACAGAAGTTCAGAAGAAGAGTGCAAGAATCAACTCAGGTACTGCGAGAACTGGAGATTTCTCTGAGAACGAACTATATTGGGTAAGTTTGAGTATCTTGCAAAAGGGCCACACTTTGCTAACTCACACGGTGAATGAGTTGAATTATATTCAAATATTTCAATACATACATTAGAATTCACACCTAAACAATTTTTCTTATAAGCTAGTGAAAGTAATTATAATGAACCAGTTAGAACAAATTGATGCTTTTGTAGAAAGTCTCAGACACAGATGTTCACAAATAGTGAATGTCCAATCTATGTTTTACAATAGTGCTTTGTCAGGAAAAAGGAAAATGCAAAGATTTTCAGTCCTGGTTAATTTTACACAACAGGGAGCAAGTCTTCTGCCCATTACCAGTGTGTGGGCTTTCCCAAATAATAAGAGTAAAAGAAGAAAATACATTTTTAGTAAGATCCTAAGGACTGTCCTAAAGAATGTGAATTCCAAGATCCACTGTCTATGCATTCTGGAGACAAATGTAATCTAAAGCTGACAGCGGTTCTTATGTCCACAGGCAAACAACAAAGACTTTTGTAGTCTTGGGAGCTGCACAAATGCATGAAAAGCTGTTGATGGCATGAAAAAGAGAACTGATCAGTGATAAGATGAAATTGTGCACCAGGACAGAAACTCAATAGCGACGTGATGAAATAATATAATCCTGAAGACTGAGCGGCTTTAAAAGCCTCTTGAAAGATTACATTGGTTTCAGATAATTATTTATTGCATTCCAAATACAAATAAGAAGGCAAAGACTGCTGTATGAAAATATCAAGAGAAACAATTACATATGTTGGACAGAATCTCTTGGTTCTGGATGGTAATGGACCAAGACCTCATAATTTTCCCACTTTTGTCCAAATTGAATAGTTAATACAGTGCAAAACTTGAGTTTAAAGCAAATGTTTGATTGTTGTGGTACAATGGAGGATATGTAGTTTGTGTCTGACTTTTGATGCTTAATCTGTGATGATTGGAGATACCTGATGAAATAAGTATAAAATAGACTTGTATATTAAAGACTTTGGAAATTATTGGTACAATTAGTCAGTCAACAAGGATTTATGAAAGAGAGCTCAAGTTTTATATTCTTGGTGAACTTTTTGAAGATGTTATTCTTCTATCTGTAATACAAGTATCAGTGGATGTGGTGTATTTGGATTTTCAGAAGCCTTTCAATGTCTGTAGAATCCATAACATCGCTGCAACGTGGAAACAGGCCATTTGGCCCAACAAGTCCATACCGACTGTTTGAAGAGCATCTCACCCGGACTCACCCCCCACTCTATCCTTGTAACCCTGCATTTCCCATGGTTAATCCACCTACGCTATATATCCCTGAACACTATGGGCAATTTAGCATGGCCAGTCCACCTAACCTGCACATTTTTGGACTGTGGGAAGAAACTGGAGCACCCAGAAGAAACCCATGCAAATACAGGGAGAATGTGCAAACTCCACATAGACAAGTGCCCGAGGCAGAAATTGAACCTGGGTCCCTGGTGCTGTGAGGAAGCAGTCCCTATCACTGAGCTATCTTGCTAACCCAGTTCCACACGTGAAGTTGGTAAACAAAATTAGAACACAAGGGGTTAGGGTTAATACATTAGAATGGATTGAGAATCCGTTAACAGAGAGAAAGTCAAGAATAGGAATAAACAGTTCGTTCTCAGCATGGCAGGTTGTTAATCGTGAGATCTTGCAAGGAGATCTCACTGCTTGCTAGGGCCATAATTGTACACAATCTACGTAAGTGAGTTGGTTAGGGGGGACCATTTGTAATATTTAAAATTTGCTGGTGACATAAAGCTAAGTGGGAAAAAAATAGTGAGGAAGCTACAAGAAGACTTCAAGTGGCCTTGGACAGGCTAAGTGAATGGACAAGAACATCATAAATGGAGTATCATGTGAATAAGTCTGACGTTTTTTGCTTAAATGGTGAGACGTTGGGAAGTGTTGGTGTCCAAAGGGACATAGGTGTCCTTGTACATGTGTCACAAAAAGCTGATATGCAGATGCCACGATGAATTAAGAAGGGAAATGATATATTTACTTTCAACCCAAGAAGACTTGACAACAGATGTAAAGATGTCTTACTGCAATTGTATAGCGCATTGGTGAGACTGCACCTAGTGCATTATGTAAAATTCTAGTCATCTTATCTAAGGAAGGATCTATTTCCCACGGTTGCTGCAATGAAGCCTCATCAGATTAATATCTGAGATGGCGGGATTGTTTAATGAGGAGAGATTGAGGAAAATGGGATTAAATTTTCTAAAGTGTTGATGGATGAGAGATAATCAAGTTGAAGCATAGAAAATTGTCTCCAAAGCATGAGACAGGATAAGTATGAATAGGATTATTTTCTTTTGACTGGTGAGTCTAGAACCAGAAGATATTATCTCTAATTAAAGAGGAGGCGATTGAAGACTGAGATGAGGAGGAATTTCATTTTTAGGACTGGTGAATCTTTGGAATCCTTGAGGACTATCAAAGGTTAGAAATTCGATCATTGAACATGTTCTAGACCAGAAATGATGCTGGGTTCTCTTTACATCTAGAAGTGTGGAGATGCTGCAAGGAAATGGCACTGAGGTAGATGATTTGATATTACCTAATTGAAGAGAGGAGCAGACTGTAGGGCTTTAGTAGTCCACTTCTGTTCCTATGTTCCTCTGCATTGAGACTTCAAAAAATATTATTTTTTTTGTCCATAAATCAACAAGCAAATTTACAATGTGAGGATACGTGGACTGATCCAGTGAAATCATGCATTGTGGCGTTATTCTAATCCGGTGCGAAATGTTTACACCACCACAAACTCTGATTACAAGGGAGACATTGTTAGACATCCAAGTTGTCACTACCATGAAGTGTCTTCATGGCTTGTAGTAAATAACTAAATAATAAAACCTGATTGGTCCTATAGATTCTGGTCCACAGAATGAAATAATAGACAGATGAAAAAGAAACTGTTCAAAGCCAAGCTGTGTTGAGAGCTCCCATCTGGGATTTTTAACTTCTATTAATGAAACACTTTTAGCTAGCTGAATCTGTGCAGGGTGTTTGATCCTGAATTGTGGTAGAAGAACTTTCTTTGCAAAACTGTTTTTTTACTAAAGAACTCATCATTCCCCTAGGAAAAGGGCAGAAGTGGCCTGGACCAAAGGACTGCATGAACTCCAATTCTAGGTGGAAAATCAGATGTGGTGTTTTGGGCTTTCTTTATCTGTTTCACTGAAAAAGCAGTAATATTTTGCCAGGTATAAAGCAAATAGCAAATCTCTAGAGCATAGATTATCTAGTATTGCTCAGTAAAGCATTTATTTGATCTTGATACAGGATGTACTTTGGAACAAACAAGGGTAATAATCTACCCAAAAAATCGGTGCAAAAGTATCAGATTCAGGTATCCAATGGCTTGTCACATCACTAATTTAAAAAAAAATGTGGGACCAGCCAAATCAATGTCACTGATTCTTTTCTAGTTCCTTACATTGTTATGTTGAAGGTTGTACACGTGTTTGAGCTACACTTCAGAATCCTGGGGCAGTGAATAGTTCTGGACTCAAGTTTGCCAGTGAGCTGGTGGTGCAATGGAAATATACAGTCTTTTGGCATGTCCAGTATATATAGACATCGATTTGATGGCAGTTACCTCTTTGGGATTACGTCCAAGAATTAGTTATAGAATGCAGTAAAACACAGCAAAGCATGAAGGTCATTCCAGACCGAATCACCTTCAACATGAGCTTAAGAATCAGTGATATGTCATTGTAAATATGTCACCATTTAGGGTTGTTACAGTGGAGTAGTTCACAAAAGCCCAGGCTCAAAACAATTCAAATAATAACTCATAATTATACAGTACATAGGTCTCGTACTGTCATACTTTTGAGCACTACTGGGCAATACAAGATCCTTGTGAAGGATTTTTTGGCTAATGTATCAGGATCATTTCCAATGTTCCAGCAGGATACAGTTTCTTCAATTCCGCTTTGTACAACTTGGCTCCATGAGAATTATTTAATTGTGTTCACTACTGATTTACTTCCTCAGTTCCATTTCCTTTTTTTCTTCATTTCCAACAGCAGCAGTGTCCTTCTGTAACACAAGAATTTTACAGCAAAGCCCTGCTCTTACATCGCAACTTCAGTATAGAAAGGTTTCCTGTGGCTCGCAGACAAGAGAAAGCTTTGCTGAGCCAAAGTCTCAAAAATATGTGCAAATAGTTGTTTCAACAGTCTAAAAGAGGAAGAGGAAAGCTTAGACAAGAAATTCCAATACATTGTTACTTAGGGCATGTGAGTGGGAAGATGATTTGATTTGGTATGCAAGCAGAAGGTGTGGAAGCTGCAGAGCCATTGAACAGATGGCCTGTATTTTGGGATGAGGAAATACATAAGCTACTGATTGTCTGAAGTGAGCCTTGAGGGAACTGATGACAGTGTTAATAGTGGAGAACTGATGCTGGAGATTATCTATGCTCTGCAGAGTAATCCTAGAGTGATTGAGCACTATTGGGCTTTAGTTAATGTGGTGCTTCCTGATCTGACACCAGACATGGTTCAGTCTGTGTCATTAGATTTTACAAAGCAAGCGAGCGAGCAACCATATCAAGGGAAATTGTAGGCATCAAGTCACCCACATCAAGTTATCGGTTAGTGGGCTAATCAGGACTCAACCACATTCTCGCAGATCACTCTTTTGTTAACCTGAGGTCTGTGCGAGGTAGCAATTGTGGCTTCCCCAATAGACTATATTTCCTGCGAAGGCAGCCAGGTGTGATTATGCTCTGTTCTGATCTTCCATCTTCTGACCATCTATGTTACACTATTCATGTTGGACAATAAAGGCATCCAATGGTTGGACAGCTGCTGTGTACCAACCTCCAGGCTTTTCAGTTTGGGTAATCCGGGAGTAGACAAGGCCTGGCTGCTAAAGTCAACTGAGCCTCCCTGCTGCCACTTACGGAAAAGGCTAACTGCTCACTTGTTCTCATTCCCACTTTAACTTAAGGTCATGTTACCTGTGATCCTGATTGGAATCTGCACAGCTGGAGGCAGCTGGTCTGTGACTCCAGATGTTTTATGTATAAATTAGTTTGGATGGCTTCTTCATCACAAAATCCTACAAGTACTGTTTTAATTGTAAACTGTTAGTTTTGTCTTTTGGTGACTTTAGAATATACACTCTATAATATCATTTTCTATCCTTGGGCCTTGTCATTTTGGGGTTTTGAAGGTGATCAGCTCTATGCTGCCAGATCGATGCTGACAGGAATCAAAGTATGACATGTGAAAACCAATTCTTAGTTTTCCTCTCTCACTGTGGGCAAAGGGGAAGCGGGTAGAGCACCTTGTGCTCTGCTCAATCTCTTCCATCTCCCCTTAAACCCATTTCAAACAGGGTATGCAGCATGTGGGGAGTGGGTATGGGTTTAAAACTAGTTAGCTACTCTGTCAATAAATATATCAATCCCATCACTAAGTGGGCATCCTGCCTCAACAGTGTTGTTTGGAATAAATTGGAACATTAGTAAACTCAGTCAAAGAGCATTAACAGAAACAATTCAGCAGTGCCTTCATTATGCTTTGAGTATCTGCATCATTCGCTGAAACATCAAGATTGTTGCTAAATGTATGATACCAGTACTTTTTTTTTTGTAATGTGAGCACCATCTTGTGAAAAGTAAAGGCAAATCTGTCTCCCATTCTCAGAAAACTAATTTCCTTTATTGTCTGAGGGTAAAGCTCCCACCTAACCATGTTGGAATTTCACATCGGCAAATATTACCAGATGTAGAATTCCTCTTTTCCCATGGTATCCTTTCTTGCATTGTAAATGGGGGAAAAAAAATCACCCTATTCCGATATTCATCTTGTAGCATTAAAACTGCTGCTGCTAGTATTTGATAGGTAATAAAAAATAATTTAGCCTGGAGGATAGGGGATAAATGTTTGATAACATTGGTGGCTGTTAATAGACTGCAAGTAAAATTAATTGTGTTTTAGATCCCACTGGATGCAGATTTACAATTATCCTGAGCATTGGCAACACATCAGCTCACATTAAGATCTGTTTAGAGACTTTGAGTAAAACTGGCTTTATAGTCATAATCCCAGTGGACGAAACTAGCTTACATTCCAAAAATCTGGCTTGAAATATTCAATACTTTAGAATGGAGTAACTGGAAATTTGGATTTTTACTGTTTGAGTAGGAAGTTTTAAGAATAAAGGGCAGAGGGGAGGTTAAAAAAAACCTTTTCCCTCACACCTCTTAAAATTATATTTTTGGCTTGAAGATTTCAAAACCTTCTGGTTAGAAGTTACTTTCAGTTCAGTAAGATTATCTCTCAACGGGGAAATGTATTGTTTAAAGACCTTTGGCTTTACTGACCTTAATAATAATCTATGAATCTACATTGGAATTTTCATATATCACTTTTTGTGATATATACCACTGAAATACCTCCTGTGGTGAGAGCAGGAATTTGAAACATAGAGTTGAAGAGGAAAAGGATTCCGGAATTAAAGTAGTTTGAAAACAAATGAAGGCACTTCATTATTAATGTGGTCCTTATCTTTCATTTTATTTTTGTGATCTTTTGACTGTAACATAGAATCTTCTGTGTATCATACACTGTATCTGCCTGGAATGTGTTAGATATACATTCTGTTTGCATTGCATTTGTGGGAGGTTTGGTTGAGGTGAGCTGTTTTGAATTGGATAATTTTAGTATGTTTTGTAAAACCTTTACCAATGTGTTTACATTTACATGACCCTTTTGTGTATTTGCTTTTAACAGTTGGGTGCGTGAGTTTTTGAATGAAGAGAACCAAGGTCTGGACATATTGGTGGAATACCTTTCATTTGCACAGTACGCAGTTACGTAAGTGCCCTTTTCTAATCACTTGACAGCAAACTGTAACTAACACTTTTTCAATTTGGAGCTAGAAAAAAACTCAATAAAAATAGTTATTTTTCTATTGAAACTGCCAGTAACTTCCAGAGTCTGTTCATGTACAGAGTAATGCAAAACTGTAGAAGTTGTTGAAACTGCTCCTACTCCTCTCCAGGGAGACACACGCACACAATTGTACCCTGGCAAAATTGATATCAGTAAAGAAAATGTGCCGGAGAAATTTGTTAAACCAAAGGTTACAAGCCCCTAGTGGTCTGCATCCTCCGGTTTTCCCAAAAGGCAACTAACAAGACTTGGTCTTCCAGAATTCTAGACCCAAGAATAGGCCCTGATGAATAGGAAGGTAGTAAATGCAATCCTGCTATTTAAGGCAGGGTGGGGAGACATGTGGATAAATATACGCCAGATTACCTGACATCAGTCATAGGGAAATTGTTGGACTCTATTAGGGACATGGTAATAGGGCACTTAGAAAGTCATTAATATGATTAAACAGAGTAAACATAGACATATGAAAAGAAAATCATGTTTGATAAATATATTAGCATTTTTGAGGCTCTAACTAGCTGTGTGGGTTCAGGACAATCAGTGAATATAGTGCATTGGATTTTGAAAAACATTTGCTAGCCATTGGCTGCCAACCTATTACTTAAAGTTAGGGTTTATGGGATATCTGGGAGAATGGATTGTGAGTTAATGGAGAGGAGTAAAGGAGAGAAATAAAGAGGTTATTTTCTGGTAGGCAGTCTAACTAGCAGGGCATCACAAAGATTAATGTAAAGGTTGGATTAGATTAGATTAGATCCCTACAGTGTGGAAACAGGCCCTTCAGCCCAACCAGTCCACACCGGCCCTCCGAAGAGTAACCCACCCAGACCCATTTCCCTCTGACTAATGCCCCCGACACTGTGGGCAATTTAGCATGGCCAATTCACGTGACCTGCACATCTTTGGACTGGGAGGAAACCAGAGCACCCGGAGGAAACTCACGCAGACACGGGGAGAATGTGCAAATGCCACACAGTCACCTGAGGCTGGAATTGAACATGGGACCCTGGTGCTGTGAGGCAACAGTGCTAACCACTGAGCAACCGTGCCACCCCCAATCTTTAAACATGCGTTACATCTGAATAATTTGCTTTATTTTATCTTCATTTCATTTGTGTAATAAACCTGGTTTACTGTTAAAGACAAATTTGTAAAGTTGTTTGATTATACTTCAGTAAAAGGCCACCTTTTTAAAATCAGAAAACAAACAGAATTTGATCTATCAAGTCAGATCTTAGTCTGCTCTTACTTGTCTAATAATAACAACATAACACTGATGAGATCAAGGCCTTTCTCAGAAATTACCCTTTTCTTTTACTAATCTATATCAATAACTTAGGTAGGGAAAGTGAGTCTGCTGTGTTCAAATTTGCTGATGATGCTTTTCAGCTAAGATTGTAAGCTGTGTGATGGGTGTAAAGAGATAAGAGACAAGCTGAGCAAGTGGACAAAAATATGACAGAATATAACATAGAGAAGTGTGAAGTTATCCAGTTTAGAAGGAAAAATGTTTTTCCTCAAAGCGTGGCACAGTGGCTCACTGGTTGGCACTGCTCCCTCACAGCGCCAGGGATCTGGGTTCAATTCCCCTTTTGGGTGACTGTGTGGAGTTTGCACATTCTCCCTGTATGTTTCCTCCAGGTGCTCCGGTTTCCCCCCTCAATCACAAAGATGTGCAGGTCAGGTGACTTGGCTATGCTAAATTGCTCATAGTGTGAGGTGCATTAGTCAGAGGGAAATAGGTCTGGGTGGGTTACTCTTTGGAGGGCTGGTTGGGCCAAATAGCCTGTTTCTACACTGTAGGGAATCTAATCTTTTTAAAAAAGTGCTTTAAACTTCCTATTTTGCTGAGTGAACATTTTTAGTGTGATTGGCTGCTTATCCACTTGATGACATTTAATAAGGTTGCATACCAAGACATCCTCTTGACTTGTGCCAGATTTAAAATGCCATTTGGAAAGGGGTAAATCATTTCCAAAGATTGTTGATTTTTTTTTTGTGTGCAGGTTATTGTTTTGGCATTCAGCAGCAAGAGTGTTGCTGCATCGCTAATCTCAAAATCACAGCTTTTGTTTTCCAAATAGTGCCTAAGAACATTTTACAGGCTTTATTCAGTAATCATACACTACCGAGAAACATATCCTGCTAAAGATTGCATGTGTCTAATCATGTTTGCAGATGACACCAAAATTGGAGGTGCAGTGGGCAGTGAAGAAGGTTACCTCAGAGAACAATGGGATCTTGATCAGATGGGCCAATGGGCCGAGGAGTGGCAGGTGGAGTTTAATTCAGATAAATGCGAGGTGCTGCATTTTGGAAAAGCAAATCTTAGCAAGACTTATACACTTAATGGTAAGGTCCTAGGGAGTGATGCTGACCAAAGAGATCTTGGAGTGCATGTTCATAGCTCCATGAAAGTAGAGTCACAGGTAGTGAAGAAGGCATTTGGTATGCTTTGCTTTATTGGTCAGAATATTGAGTATAGTAGTTGGCAGGTCATGTTGCGGCTGTACAGGACGTTGGTTAGGCCACTTTTGGAATATTGTGTGCAATTCTGATCTCCTTCCTATTGAAGGGATGTTGTAAAACTTGAAAGGAGTTCAGAAAAGATTTACAAGGATGTTGCCCAGGTTGGAGGATTTGAGCTATAGGGAGAGGATGAATAGACTGGAGTGGCTTTCTATGGAGCATTGGAGGCTGAGGGGTAACCTTATCGAGATTTATAAAATCATGAGGGGCAGGGATAGGATAAATAGAGAAATTCTTTTCCCTGGGGTGGGGGAGTCCAGAACTAGAGGGCATAGGTTTAGGGTGAGAGGGAAAAGTACAATTATAACATTTAAAAGGCATCTGGATGGGTACATGATTAGGAAGGTTTTAGAGGGATTTTGGCCAAGTGCTGGCAAATGGGACTAGATTAGGTTAAGATATCTGGTCGGCATGGACAAGTTGGACCGAAGGGTCTATTTCCGTGTTGTCCATCTCTATGACACTATATGGTAGGAACAGGGACAGTACATAACTTATTGGGTACAAATGTTCTTCAGGTACAGGGTTAAAAATGCTGATGTAAGTATTGTGATGATATGATTTATGAGATGTGAAACTTTTGCCCTTTTAGTATTGTCTATATTAATGTAACTATTTCTGCATGATTTATATTTAAGATTAGCTAAAAATTAAAAGTGAGAAAATAACTTCTTATTGCTATAACATAACGATTGTCATCCTCTGTTTGGTTAGATTATTTAGGTAGTATTAATAATTTGCCCAGGGAGCAAAGTCCAATTAATTTTATCCAGTTAACCACTTGCCTTCCACTCTAGGATTTATTAAAATCAGGCTGAACTGGCCATATACACTCCGGGATTTATCCATTAGATAGATAACCTTTTGTTGTTTAGTGTCAGACATTTTTGACATATTTTTGACTAATGAATGCATATTTTTTAAAATCTAGTTTTTGTAATTTGACTTCAGATTTGATTTTGAAAGTGTGGAAAATAATGTGGAGAATGCAGTGGACAAATCCAAACCTTGGAGCCGGTCCATTGAGGACTTACATCGAGGTAGTAATCTGCCTTCTCCAGTTGGTAACACTCTGGCCCGCTCTTCCAGGCATTCAACATTACGGTAGGCCGACATCAGAAAAACGTCTATTCTTTCAACTAGGGATTTGATCATAATTTTATGCAGGTCTCTTTATGGGGAAAGTCTCATCCTGACATCCTTGCAGGCTGAAACATACTGGCTAAAGGATCATAAACCCACTAAATGTTTTAAATGATTTTCCATCTTGCTAATTCAACCTGCAAGTTCCTACGTAAATGTTGGTAGATTTGTTTTGCAGCTGAGTACGCATACATTGTACTAGGAGGATAATTTTTTTTATTGTTTCAAATCTTGCTGCATACCTTTATTTTCCCTAATCTGTACTGCCCAAGAGCCAACCCTGTGTTTCTCAGTGAAACATTATGCACCACTGCAGCCAGCTTTTGTCTCTGGCAAATGAGAATAAGTTCCTTACTGGTTGAGTTGGTTGGTCAAGCTCAACTTTTCCCTTCCTTAATTTGTTTTATCCTCAAAGGTTGCCCCTTCCACTTCTGGCCAGATAGACTAAGGGAGTTGAGGAATAATTTTCCTGAGATAAACTTGTTCCCAAGAATGTTTTGAGGGTTGAACCCTGCCAATCCCAGATATTAGTCCAGAGCTGGGAATCTAATGTTGAAATAAAGTGGAGAAATCAGTAACAAAAGGTGACAAAAAACTCCAACTTCTAATACTTACAATGACAGTGACTTATTGTGAATGATGTAAAGTTGTTGTAGTCCAAGAGGAGGGCTTTCTCATTAGTGAGAGATGACCAATGTTGAATTTAACTTGGGGGTCACCACACCTTGGGCTTGTGGGGGGGAATGTTGATAAGTAGGAAACCTATTTAGTGACCTCAGTCAGTGTTGGTGACACTCTACTTTGCACACCAGTCATACAGCTAACTGATCCCTAAACATAAGTTATTCTAAGTATTCATATTACAAATTGCACCAATCATTGGTCATCACAGTGCATTAGAGGATTTACATTGCTAATTCTAATAAGTTAATAGATACAATAACTTATTCTATTCATACCACTTCTCCTGAAACTATCCTCATTCTAGGTTTTGTTCTTGCGGAGTTTGCTGCTGTGATGAAATGAAAAGGGATGTGTTCCATAATTAACTTACGCCACCCCGACAGACCTGTGGGGGTTCTCAGACATCCAGCACATCAGACTCATTATGTTGGTTGTGCTGAACTAAAATCTTTACTGATCAGCGATTATTGCTCAATGTAAAGTGAGATAAACCTTTGGAAGATCAACAATGGTGTATAAGCATTCAATATGACTGCAACTAAAGGCTTGCCAAGATCTGTGAATCCTACATATGCTTTTCACATCAGCTAAGGAACAGTTGTATTTATCTACCAGTCACTGGATTAGTTTGTTTCTAAGTTGCTGTTAAAATCTACAGTATGATCTTTAAAGCGTATTCTAAAAGGGACCATTGTTCTGTAGTGAATAGAAAACATCATCCCAGAGTTCTGTCTAGCACAGACATCTCTAACATGTGAGCCATTGCAATTTCAATTATTAAGGTAACAGCCCAGAAGCATACAATGTGGTTTACAATTTACATTTAATCTTTACCTTTCACATTGCCAGTTATTATATTTAAATAATTGTATTTTACTATTTACATTAATGTTAAATAGGGTGTTTTTTTCATATTGCTTTACTTTATAATCTTTTTAAAAATATTTTTATTGAAAAGGTTTTCTTTACAAAATTATAAAATTACAAAGATATGACAAATTAAAATTATGACAACTATAACAATAATAAACTACTCTACAGAACAAATCAAAACTGAACTAACTGCAACTCAATAAATAAATAACACTGCTCAGCCCAACAAAACCGTCACTCCCAACATTCGAGACTAATAATTATTACACCCACGTTTGTTCAAAATTCTTCATCTCAGGGCATCAGGTTCACTAAACCAAACCATCATGGCTAAACGAAGGCCCTAATTAAAATGGCAGACAGATCTGCTTCCAGGTAATTCAAAAAGAGCTACCGTGTCTTATAAAAGTTTCCCATTTTTGGTGCACCATATTTGTGAGAAAATCCAAAGGGATGTGTTCCATAATTAACTTATGCCACCCCGACAGACCTGTGGGGGTTCTCAGACATCCAGCACATCAGAATATTCTTCTTCGCACAAAAAGTGAAGATGTTAAAAAGCTTTCTCCCATGTACATCTAAGGAAGCTAAATTTGGCAAGCCCAGGAGAAGAGAGACTGGGGCCTCCTTCACTTCGGTCCCCAAGACCCTCTCTATTGTTCCTGCCACAGCGCTCCAATATCAACAAAGCTTATGTCATGACCACAAATAATGGGTAAGGATACCTGTGATTAGTTTACATTTGGGGCACATTGATGATGCTCCCTCCTTAAATTTTGAAAGTCGATCTGGTGCCAGATGAACTCTATGAAGAATCTTTAACTGCAGAGCTTGGGTCCTATTACAGATTGAAATCTTCCTCGCGTTCTCACAGATATCCTCCCAAGTTTCCAAAGTGATCTCAACTCCTAACTTTCTTTCCCAGATCTCACATATTCACTCGATTTCACCCAAGCAAACTCCCCTCAACAGATGATACAAAATAGGTAAAAACAATGACTGCAGATGCTGGAAATCAGATTCTGGATTAGTGATGCTGGAAGAGCACAGCAGTTCAGGCAGCATCCGAGGAGCAGTAAAATCGACGTTTCGGGCAAAAGCCCTTCATCAGGAATAAAGACAGAGAGCCTGAATTTTAGATTACTTTTTTTGATTGCATTACAGTGTGGAAACAGGCCCTTCGGCCCAACAAGTCCACACCGACCCGCCAAAGCGCAACCCACCCATATCCCTACGTTTACCCCTTACCCTAACACTACGGGCAATTTAGCATGGCCAATTCACCTAACCTGCATATCTTTGGGCTGTGGGAGGAAACCGGAGCACCCGGAGAAAACCCACACAGACACGGGGAGAACATGCAAACTCCACACAGTCAGTCGCCTGAGGCGGGAATTGAACCCGGGTCTCTGGCGCTGTGAGGCAGCAGTGCTTACCATTGTGCCACCGTGCCACCCACACAGTGTGGAGTGTGGAGAGATAAGCTAGAGGAGGGTGGGAGTGGAGAAAGTAGCATAGAGTACAATAGGTGAGTGGGGGAGCACTGTCCCCATGACTTGTCCTACCTGCGTATCTTCTTTTTCACCTATCCACTCCACTCTCCCCCCGCCCCCGACCTATCACCTTCATCCCCTCCCCCACTCACCTCGTGGTTCCAGCACCACTAATCCAGAAGATGATACAAAATACTCAGAGAGTACTCCTAGAATGAAGCACCCACTTTTATGCATCAGATCTGTAACACTCAGTCAATAGCCTAGTCTCTTTTCAGATAAAATCTGTAATTTGGAAGAAATGAAAGAGGTCCCTACTCAATAGTCCATACTTATGAATTATTTGATCAAAGGACATCATCGTTTCACCCTCAAACAGATCCCCTAAACAAGAAACTCCCCTGTTCGCCCAGAGTTGAAATCCGTGGTTCATTGTCCCTGGCCAGAAACCTGGCATGCCAACAATGGGAATAAGAAAAGATGTTTTACACATATTACCCTCCATCCGCCTCATTGCCCTCCACGCTTTGACAGTGTTGGTAACTATTGGATTACGGCAGTGTTCCACAACTATCCTCATTTAGTCTAAAACCAACAGGTTGATAAGACAACACTTTGCCTGAGAGGCCTCAATATCCATCCATATTGATGCCAAGTCCGCACGTGCCCAATCACTTACGAAAGATAAAAGGGAACTTAATTGATGCCTTCTAATATCCGGGAGGTCCATTTTCCCCAACTACTTTTTAATCTTTTTAAAGAAAATATTTACTCTACCCCCATTCTTTTCTTTCCCTTTCTAATTTTATCCTATCATCCCTGAGAATCTGAATTGTGCCGGGTATGGTTCTTTGGGCAGAGCACCTTACCTCAGTGGCAATTCACAAGCCACCAGTTCTTTTGAGAGTTGATCAGTTTAGAGCAAGGATAACATGCTGGATTTAGCAGAAAGGCCTGGGGACAGCTCAGTGATGCCGTTCTAGCATATAACCTAAATTTCAATTGAAAAGAGAAGGCTGGGCCAATAGAAGTCTTTAAAATTCTGAAAGGTTTCTACAGAGAAATCAGAGCAAAATGTTTACACGTGGGGTAGAACAAAAGAGAAGCTATCATTTTTAAATAATCGTGAAGAATTCAGGCAGGGAATTCAGAAGGAGCCTCTTTACCAAAGGAATGGTGAGAATGTGGAAATCAACAACACTAAGATGGTTGAGGCAAATAGTACATTTTTAAGCTAGAAAAACTTGTAAGGGGAAGCAGTTACTGGGCTGGGTGCTGACGCAAATATGTTGGGAAGAGTTGGAGATGCTCACGTGGAATACACATCTTCAGACCGGAGAAAGGGAGGACTGCAGATGCCGGAGATCAGAGTCCAGAGTGTGGTGCTGGAAAAGCACAGCAGGCCAGGCAGCATTGAAGGAGCAGGAAAACCGACGTTTCGGGCAAAAGCCCTTCAACAGGAATGAAGGGCTCTTGCCCGAAACATCGATTCTCCTGCTCCTCGGGTGCTGTCTGACCTGCTGTGCTTTTCTAGCACCATGCTCTTGACTCATATCTTCAGACCGGTTGGGCAGAGGACCTGCTTCTGGGCTGTATATTCTATATAATTCTACAAAACCCACAGCTAAAGAGTTGTACAGTCAGGGAAAAGCATTAATTCTTCTTGAATGTATTGAAACCACTACCCCTTCTCCTGTTGTTGCATTTATTTACCTAAACACAGTGCTAATGAAAGGACCAATCCCAACTTGGCTTTGTGTAAATAATTTTATGCAAGAGAGTAAGTCAGTGTTCTTGGAGTTTGGAACTTGATCATTCATGACTGTCTTTCTCTTTGTAATTCACGAAACTTCTTTACACTGGAACGAGGTCAAACATGTGAACTAACATGTAGCAAATTGCAATTGAGATTTTGATTATGACTTGTATTCTAACCATTGAAATTATGTAAGCATTCGTTGTTTGGGAGCAATATTGTAGTGTAAAGGCACTAGAAGAGGTAGACGATGATGTAAACTGCAGCAGTGATTTAAAGCATATTGGGGATATTATCGAGTTAAGAACTGCAATGAGCCAAAATGTGTTGACTCATTCTAGCATTGCGCCAGTAAACCACAGGAGTGTTCTTTTAGTCTGCTTTAGTTTACTTCATAGTTAAGTCATTGTACTTCTGTTTCCTGTACTGAATAACCTACTTAAAGGATCTCTACCGAAAATACAAATGCAGAGTAGCAGAAGGCCATCTTCTGCAGTCTTCCAGAGATAGTCAATATTACTTTGAGGGAAGCTAAACGTATCATACAAATGGCCTCTATCTTTGATTTGTGCAGTGGTGTAAAGCATATTTGAGAAACATTAACCCACTTTTTAAAGAAAACTTATGATTGCCAGAAAATTGAGTTTTTAAGTTTACAAACTGTAACATCGAATGGAGCAGTGAAAATCATGAGTGAAGTGAAGTTGTTTTTGTCTGATTCATAACGTAAGCTTTTTCCTGTAATGTTTGAAGTTATTTAGAAAATTAAACCTCTCCAAAGATTCTTCCTAATTTTTATTTCAACATGAAGTGAAAACAGTTCAGAGCCATATAAAAGTTTTGTCACATTGCATACAAACTGTGAATGGTGCAAAATCATTTTTTTATTTTGAAGATCATATTTAACTATTTGCTTGTAGCACTTTAATTGATACTTCATATAGTAAGCTTCACTTGAACAGTGTCAATCATTTGATAGTGACGTTTGAGTGAGGTGAACTTAGGTTCAAGTGCCACTCTGAAGGCATGCACATAATTCCAGGGTGCTGCTTGGGTGAGAACTTGTCAAAGATTTCCTTTATCAGACGTGATATTAATCCAAAGCGCCTTCTGCGCACTCAAGTAGCTATGAAACAGTCCTATTTGAAGATGAGCAGGGCAGTTTTCATAGTGTCCAGGATAACATTTATTCTCTAACCAACGATACATGAAATAACAGGTTGTCTGGTCAATCTTATTCTGTTTGTAGGACCTTGCTATGCATAAATTAACTACCATATTTTGTCATATTATGATTGTGACCATGACCAGAGTTTCAATCTTCAGGGTTGTAAAACTGGACACTATACCACATTGTCATTTCTGCTTCCCAATACCTGTTGATGCAATTTTGCAAATGACAGGGAAGGCCTTGAAGACACTTGCGTCTTGTTAAAGTGCCAACATGTTTCATTTATGTGTTGTTTCCTGGAGAAAATAGACCGTGTGGATTCCTGAGATGTAAATCAGGATGGGTACCTGGTGATTGTAGCTCATTGAATACTTGTCATGAATACCAAGCCATTGCTTCTTCTGACCAACGTCCCCGAATGCTTCAAGGCCACCAGTCACCTTAACCCTTCATCCACACAATTCGACAAACCAGCATCAAGCCTGCTCTCAGACCAAATCTCTCACCACTTCAGCATTTTCACACTTTACTTTGGAACTCAGGGATGCTTATGACTTGTATGCTTCTGCTTGGTTCCTTTGCATACAGGGCCACACATGTACCTATTAGGATACATCTTACTTTCTCAGCACTCGAAAACTTTCTGCTTACTTTGAGGCTGCCAGCCTCCGTCCAGTTCCCAGTGTTTCTTCAATGCACCATTACTGATTCAGCACTGACTTATGGACCTACCAACCTCTGTGTAGCTCACATTGCTTTTAAGTTCTGGGGAAGAAGTAGGCAACTTGTCACAGTGGGGAGCACTGAACAGTCAAGGGGGTGGACATGTCACTTTGCGACACAATACTATGTCAATCACAACTTGCAGCATGTGCCAGCAGTTTATGCTGCAGTCATAATGTACAACTTCCAAGCATATGGCCATGTCTAAAAGTCTTGTGCTTAGTAGGATTAGGGGAGATCACAGTCAAGGGTACCACCATAGTGACTAAAGGGTTTGTCTGATTCCAGTCCAGGGAATGGCCATGGTTAGTCAACTCTTTGTCCTCCCAGAGATCAGTCAACTATGGCCTACAAGCTGGAGAATTGGGCCGTGCTAGTTTGGCAGGTTCAAGTAAAACTATTCTGGGAATTATAGGTAGTCTCTGTGTGCTGTTGAGACAAGAATATGGATGTGGGCTGTCGTCTTTAGGCGTTATCCTCTCAAATCAGGGAATTAGCCCATAGTCTGTTTTGGGCATTTTGTCAGTAATGCTCAAGGCCTTATCAGGGTGCAGTCTATGATGTACTTGGGAGAGTGGCAACCCCAGTCTGGGGCTGAGCTTAACTTTCTGAAGAAATGGTGATAGATAATGGGCAACTGAAGAGGGAGGGTGGGACCTTATAATGAATCAGAGGGGACTGGGAGTTGCAGATATTTGGGTTCACACAGGTCACCGTAATTCTGGCCTACACATGAGTATGCGGGTGAACAGGGACATGGGACTCTGGAGATAAACTGAGGACATTAATAGTTTTGTAGACAATAGGTGCAGGAGTAGGCCATTCTGCCCTTCGAGCCTGCACCACCATTCATTATGATCATGGTTGATCATCCTCAATCAGTATCCTGTTCCTGCCTTATCTCCATAACCCTTGATTCCACTATCCTTGAGAGCTCTATCCAGCTCGTTCTTAAACAAATCCAGAGACTGGGCATCCACTGCCTTCTGGGGCAGAGCACTCCACACAGCCACCACTCTCTGGGTGAAGGAGTTTCTCCTCATCTCTGTCTTAAATGGTCTACCCCGTATTTTTAAGCTGTGTCCTCTGGTTCGGCACTTACCCATCAGCAGAAACATGTTTCCTGCCTCCAGAGTGTCCAATCCTTTAATAATCTTATATGTCTCAATCAGATCCCCTCTCAGTCTTCTAAACTCAAGGGTATGCAAGCCCAGTCGCTCCAATCTTTCAACATAAGATAGTCCCGCCATTCCAGGAATTGACCTCGTGAACCTACGCTGCACTCCCTCAATAGCCAGAATGTCTTTCCTCAAATTTGGAGACCAGAACTGCACACAATATTCCAGGTGCAGTCTCACCAGGGCCCTGTACAATAGTTTTATAAAAGGATTCAACTGAAAATAGGCCTCCACCGATTTAGTAATACCATCATGTGGCTTCAATTTGACTGTTATTAACAGGTCATACATTATCTAAGAATATGCATTTAAAATTATGGCCTTATGACCAGTACATCATGTTTGCTACATGCCTCCTCATCATGTCAGCTAACCAACCTGGAGAGTAATGAGAACAAGGCTCTTAAATGTGAGAGCTGATGTTCCCATTTCACAGCCATTTGCATAGCTGGGACTGGAAGCTATCACATTCACACACTGAGCTGTAAGTATGCAAGGGAGACATTTCTTTGGTAGGTGGCCATCACGGTGGCTTACTGGCAGAATTCTAGTTGTAACATAGTGTGAAAACCTTTGTTGTACAACATACATTTGGAAAAATGGTACAAACTCCGAGCTCTCGCGTGGAGATTGTTGAGTCCTTGGTGCAACTATGAATGTAGTGTAGAACGAGATGGGGATTACTGCTTCATCAGCAAATTAAACGACAACAGTAACCTCCAACAGCTGCCAACCAGCTTGTAGTGAAGATCCCCAAACGAGACTGATGAGGCCCTGCATCTGCAGGCCTCACTGTCATTTTCTTCAATTGCCTAAAAGACCGTGTAGACGTCAATTAAGGATATTCTGGGCCACTACCTCTGAACTGTCATCTGATGGTGCAGGACTTGCACTCAGAAGGACTGGGTATTTCAGAAGTGGTGATAGGTAGGCGTGAGATTTACCCCTTCCCACCTGGAGATAAATTAGACCCTTGCGGGCAACTTCAAGGCCTCAATCTACAATTGCTGATGTTCAAGCAGCAGTAAGAAAGGGAGGGGTAGCATCTCTCAGGCCTTCTGTGCTGAGTCAAGGGCCCAACTGGATCCATCTCCATCATATGCTTCTGATCTCTCTCTCCCCCCCCCCCACCACCCTCACCACCACACCCCAGATCACCTACCCTTGCCATTGAGCCCCTCAATATAATCCCCATCCCACACTCACCTCTCTGGGGGGCTCCATTGATGAATCTAGGTAGTGGAGCGCTTTCATCCTCCGCTACAGGATTTCTTCTTAGTGAAGGCCAACTTAGACCAATGGCTTGAGGCTGCATCAGTAAGTACCTGATTGGCTAGCAAGAGATCTTACTCTGATGTGCACAACATTTGAAGCAATTAATTCTCAGGCTGTGGGTGTCTTGTAAGCACAGCATTTATTGGTTGTCTCTGTTTGCACTTGAATGTAATGGCGAGCTGCCAGGATAAGCCCTGGCAGATGCTCCCACAATGCTATTCTGTAAGAAGCTCCAGGAATTTGACCCAACCTAAGGCAGGGATGACCATATCCATCCATGTCTGGATAGCCGACAGTTTGGAGGGTTTGAAGGAGTTGATGTTCTCGTGTGTGAGCAGTTGTTGTCTTTCTTGATAGTGGAGATCGCATGCACAGAAGAAGCGATTAGGAGTGAATGGTGGCGTATCCTGTACAATGATAAATATTGCATGCAACTCTGGTCTCCCTCTTATCAGAAAGATTTTGTGAAACTAGAAAGGGTTCAGAAAAGATTTACAAGGAGGTTGCCAGGGTTGGAGGATTTGAGCTATAGGGAGAGGCTGAATAGGCTGGGGCTGTTTTCCTTGGAGGGTCAGAGGCTGAGGGGTGACCTTATAGATGTTTACAAAATCATGAGGGGCATGGATAGGATAAATAGACAAGGTCTGGAGTGGGGGAGTCCAGAACTAGAGGGCATAGGTTTATGGTCAGAATGGAAGAAGTTAAAAGGGACCCATGGGGCAACTTATTCACTCAGGGTGGTGCTTATATGGAATGAGCTGCCAGAAGAGGTGATGGAGGCTGGTGCAATTGCAACATTTAAAAGGCATCTAGATGGGTATATGAATAGAAAGGTTTAGTGAGGTATGGGCCAAGTACTGGCAAATGGGACTAGATTAAGTTAAGATATCTGGTCGGCATGGACAAGTTGGACTGAAGGATCTGTTTCTGTGCTGTACATCTCTATGACTCAGTGCAACTCATTCACTAGTTGCTAATAGAAATCATACATATAGAAGAACAATGGCTTTCTCAATGCTTGTTTAATGGTTTGTTTTTTTCAAGTAGGAAAGCCCTTAAGCCAGAATTGCTCATTTTTTCTACTTTGTTTAATTTTGTATTTTCGAGTATATTCTAGCAAACATATACTGTTCTCATAATTGTAGTCATATACGGTGGCACTAGGAAGTACAATGTTGGTTATTTTGCCTTAAAGTACCTCCAAGCCTGAACTATATGCTGAGGGCTATAATATGATGGTGTCCACTTTCTTACTGTCTGAATCCTGAAGCTATAATGTTGTGGGGAAACATTTCAATCCTTGTTGATTTAGTTGATGCTCATATGTTGTACCTATATAATATGGAATTTTTTTTGTTTTATTCACAATTTCAATGTTTTAAGTATCTTTGCATTATCCACTTTTAGATTCAACACTTTACCAAGCAGAAGGACGCTGAAGAATTCTAGATTAGTGAGCAAGAAAGATGATGTTCATGTCTGCATCATGTGCTTGCGTGCAATCATGAACTATCAGGTACACTACAAGTTTTCAGTTGTTCTAATACTTTACTACTTTGTCCTGTCCACTTACAATGAATGCAGAGAAGATTTAAATAAACAATTGTGCCTATTTGCCATAAGCCTTGTACTTCTACTGAACAAAATAGAGGCTTGATTTCATTTATCATTATGTCTGCATTCTCATAAAACTAAATGTAGTTGCCTTTAATATATATAAAACTATGTAAAACAGGGCACCAAAATAAACTTTAGACCTGAATGTCACATTAGAATCTGTTGTTTCCAGCCTCAGACTTGAAATCTTCTGTCTTCAACAGATTTCATTGTTGTTAATCATGTCAGTTTTTTTGTAAACCTGTAGGCCTGAGGACTCAGTGACAACCTTAGGAAATTGCTGGTTTTGGTTTTGAGCTGTGCTGGACCCCACTGGACCCCACATTGCCTCAGTCCAGTTTGTAACTCTGAGTAAATTGATTTTGATGTTACCATGATTGCTTCAAATACTCGGGCAGTGCAGATTGATTTTCCTCTGCAGGTCACCTCTGAAGATCTGGGGTGGTGTCGTGGTGACAAAAGTCTGCAATCAGATATTTGGGCATAGGGTGTAGCTACCATCTAGGCCAATCTAAAGAATCTTGAGAATGATATTTGTTGGTTTTGGGCTGATTTGGCCACTGTGCTCCTGGACGTTTTCCATCTTTCCAAAAGTGTTCAAAATATCAGGAAATCAAAAACAGTGTGTCATAATCTTTCTGGAGGAAATATCTTGAAGTACTTACAATGTTCGATTGTCTTTCTGTGGAAACTAATCTTTCTGTCATTATGTCTTTAAGAAAGTCCAACATGTTTATTCAATAATTCATATGCAACAAATATGCGAGGAGGATTTATAAACCGAAACTTTATCCATGATCAACCTTTTCTTGCCTTGGAGAACAATCAAATTTTCATACATACTTTCAATCAGATACACAATCAGAATCCACTGATTAAGTTGAGACTATACATTTTGTACAACTTGTTAGTTATAATTTCCAAATGGCTACCAGACTTGGAGACTTGCAGCAAAAAGCAACATGGCTTCTGAAAATCAGACTCCCGATAACACAACTTTACTTCTATTTACAATGAGATGGAATGCATTTCCTTTCTTTAATGGCTCACTATACCAAGCTCATGAGGTATTGGATATTGAAGTAGTTTCTCTGCAAGTGTTAATCTAGCATTTTCTGGACAATACCTTTTGAGGCATTATAAATTATACTGACTATTGAATAAGATGTTCACAATGGTGGTCTTTCATTCACACACAGTGATGTTGTCCCTTTCATTGCAGTATGGCTTTAACATGGTCATG
This sequence comes from Chiloscyllium plagiosum, assembly GCF_037043375.1. Classification (NCBI taxonomy): domain Eukaryota; kingdom Metazoa; phylum Chordata; class Chondrichthyes; order Orectolobiformes; family Hemiscylliidae; genus Chiloscyllium; species Chiloscyllium plagiosum. The sequence goes on from NW_028270145.1 coordinate 59,397,155, forward strand.
TCACATCCACATGCTGTTAATGAAATTGCTCTGAGTCTGAACAATAAGAATCCTAGGTAAGATATCCTTCTCACTTGAAAACACATTGTGACTTAACACTATTTCAGAAAAATGTATATGGTACTACATAGATTGAATAGTTACTTTTTAGAATTTTATGTATCATTGAGTAGAATTGGATATTTATTATCTTATTCACTGGATGAAAATAGGTGCTATAAATGGGCACTGTGTTAATAATACAGCATTTGTTTGAAAACCCAATTCTAGCATACAATTCTTATCGGACTTGCTGATTGCAGTAATTTTACCTTTCCTGAAGGTGGTAAAATAAACACTTACAAATTTAGTACTCAAATACTAATTGGATGCAATTTTCGTGGAGCAATGTATGTGGGCTTCACAAAACCACTGCCATTAAGGTCTGGAGGGGCTAGTTGATGGATAGTGGAAATTTCGGGATGGCTCAGAAACTGTGAACGAGAGTGTGTATAGATACTTAGATGTTGCACTGGAGATCCCAATGTCTGAGTTCCTATACTCACTCTCTGTCCCTCTCTTTGATCTGCACAGCTTCATGACTTACTTCATTACTCCTGCAGACACAGGGTGAACCACTAGCTAGATGTCCCTAACTAAACAATTCCTTTTTCTTAGTGCTTTTTAGCAGCTATCCAGTTAAGGTAAAATCACACAGCATTCGCTATTTCAATCTGTAGTCCTCAGGGAATTCTTGAATGAATTTTAATGTGTGTGTGGCTGAAACCTTGCAAAATACCCTACAATGTCTATTCTTTAGAATGTTTTAAAAGTCCCTTACAATCCTCCAGCAACAAGTGAACATTAAATGATGGTATATCTTTTAAGTATCTTATAATCTTCAGAAATTAATTGTATACTCTCAATTAGCTCATCACTTTTAGGAAAGGATATTATATCAAATATTATCCACCAAAATGCCTTGTAGATTAATAACTTTAAGTGGCAGCCAGCCCTTTAATAATACTGTGGGCACCCATTTTAACAAGACGTCACCACTTCAAAGATCCCGTCAGGACCCCCATGAAGATCTTTTTAGTGTCTGAAAATGTGTCAAAAATTGCCACCAATGCATCTTATCGCTCGATAAGTTATCATGTGTTTATATGTATCACTTTTTTAATGGGGTATGTTGAATGTTAATATTAGATGTTTCTTTTTGAAGAAAAGAGGCTGAACTGCAATTTTTACAGAATTCAATTAAACAATTCCAATCATAAGCACCATTGTCACTCAACACAGGAAGCATTTATCTGTGAGCTCCTCAGTACAAAAGAAGTGGTGTAACCAGAGCCTTATTTATCCTGGTCCTGTTAATGATTTTTGTTTGTTGCTATTGTAGGACAAAGGCTCTTGTCTTGGAACTTCTAGCAGCTGTTTGTCTTGTCAGAGGAGGACATGAAATAATCTTATTAGCATTTGATAATTTCAAAGAGGTAAGATACATTTTCCTTGGAGAAAGGCAACATGGAGTATGATTTCAATTTTTTTTTAAACAAGATTCATCTTGCTTTACACTGTGAAGATTTTTTCCATCATTTCTTAGTCTAGTATGTTTGAAGTGTAAATGTCACACCTAGATTTATAAATTTGCCAGTTTATTCTAAAGTAAGAGTTAGCAGACTCCAAGGTCAGCTTCTGACCATAGGCCATCGCGAGGACTGCTTTTTTCACCTCTGTAACATTGCATGATGTTGTCCCTGCCTCAGCCCATCTGTAGTTGAAATCCTCATTTGTACTTTTGTTACATCTAGTCAAAACCAATAATCCAGCTTCTGTAAACATAATGCCATCCAATACTCTGCTTCCTATGTCATTAGTTCCATCAAGACCTATTCCAGCCCTGAACCTTTTCATGTTTCTACTTATTCTTGTTTTTAAAATGCCCCTTTAAATCTATTTCTTTGACCAAGCATTTTGTTGGTGACCCTGATATCTCAGAAGATGGTCCAGTGTTTAATTTTGCTTTATAATTTATTTGTGAAGTGGTTTGGGTCTATCTCTTGAGTACTAAAAAGAAAAGCATCTGAAATGGAACAGATTTGTTACCTAAACTATACCAGCGACAAATAACTATTTTTAAGAAAATGACACAACTACCTTAAGAAAGAAAATCATTCACTGAATATGAAAGTACCTGGTATAATCTGTTTGCCTGGATATTTGTTGACTGAATGTTTGCAAAGGAGGCCATTTCTCAAGAGCTTATTATTTATAAATTATTCTCTCAACTCTGATGAGTGCTGCGTAGACACTCCCCTCAGCAGCAGAGGTTGCATTCTCAGAAGGTCTTGGGTTTCTGCCCAGACTGCTCACTTAAATAATGACTCTCATTTCTCTCGATTTAAAAAAAAAAGTAGCAAGTTGACTCTTGGCTAAAAATGCAGAGAGAAATAAATATATTAGGACTTTCCCACCTTGAGCCTAGAATTTTGTGATTGGCTCAGGTTGAAACTGCGCAGGAAGAAACATGCACCAAAACCCTTGAAGATGTCAACTGTTTACATTTCTTTCTCAAGTTAGCCTTTTGTTTATTTCTAACAAAAGGCACTTTGTTGGTTTACAAATGCACCACTTCTTAAACTGCTTTGATACTCAATACATTTTCTTCTTATGACAATAGTATGAAAATAAAAGGGTGTTACTAGCTCATGGATCCTTCATTTTGGATGTTAACCATGTGAGTCAGGAGCTGAACATGACCTAAAGAGGCCATAATTGATCAGTCAACATTTACCTACAGTTTATGTTCCTAAATTGTAAGTTCATTTAGTGCAGTTTTTCAAGTTTTATATGTAGCAAAGCACTAGGTTAGATATGCAAAATAACAGAACAACTATGCTTTCACAAGGTGCTGATCCACATTTTCTGAGCCCAGCATATATTATTAGTACTACTGTTAGTACCACTGGACTGGCGATGTCTGAAATTAAGAACTATAGTGGTAGAGAATAATACTACTTTGTTTTTTTATTGAGCAGAAGCTTTTGTCCTGAGGCAGGACCATTTTAAAAAGAATTGCGTATCCTGGACTCAGTTAATGCAGGCACTGCCACATTGATCAGAAGTTTCTAGAATTCTCATTATCTTTTCAAAGGATGACACGGGCATAATTAAAAGAAAAATGGGATCTTAAGGAATAAATAATTGTGGAGGAAATGATGACAAAGAAATTAAGAACATTCATGTCAGTAATAGGACAGAGTGTACTTAAAACTAACAAATGAGGGGGTATGCTACAGGAGTTAGATGAAAGGACAAAGAATATTTGCATTTAACCAGTGATTCAGTATGTCATAAAACTCTCCATCTTTCCCCAAAGTGATTGCTTATGAACACTGTTTTGTTACATATACTACTTGTTAATAAAGTAGTCCACTTAATAATCTTCATTTCTGTAATGCAGAAATTTTGTCGTGAAGTAAATTAATTTATTTGCGAATACAATATAATTGCACATACTTTCAAAGGCCTTAGCAATATTAAAAATCATGTAATAAATTATGACATTAAACTAAACTATGGCTTGTAGTTAAAGTGAGCAATTCAGAGTGGTACAACAATTAATGAAGCCTTTGCACTTTGCTGAATATGAGCTCATCTAACCACTCACTGCTTTGTAAATACATTGGCCTTAATATGTATGGTAAATCTGTACTAAGCCTATATACGATTTAATTCAGCCACCTAGCATCTGTTCATATTAATAGTGCAACATGCTTGATAATGATTGTGACGCTCCAACATATGAAAATTGCTTTTTTTTTAATTTACGCTTGGATTTTAATACAAATTATGCTACATATATAGTTTATTTAAGCACATTACACACTGTTCAATTCGTTTTATAAAGAACAAAGCAACTCAGTTTCTTTCAATACTGTGGAGAAAGTGAGGGCTGCAGATGCTGGAGATCAGAGCTGAAAATGTGTTGCTGGAAAAGCGCAGCAGGTCAGGCAGCATCCAAGGAACAGGAGAATCGACGTTTCGGGCATAAGCACTCCACTTACAGTTATAGTCAATATTTACAGTGTCCATGAGATGTCAAATATATAGCCCAAAGAGTTTCTGTCAGGTTCACTGTGGAGGAAGAATGCTAAGACAGCGATCTTTTCCTCTGTACCTTTGCAACAGCTAATATGTCATCCTGGACCTTGTAATGCGTCAGCTCGCAACATTGAGTTGTGAATGACTCTTTGCACTGGAAATCACCTTTTGTTGGTTGATGTTTATATGATTCGTGTGTATCCTTGGAATACACACGAATACAGCACAGAGTCTTTATTTGTGTCACTTTAAAAACTTGAAGCTGCATCTTTTTGCCAGGCCTACTTTGCAAAAGCACATTCTAGAAAGAGATGGACATATGCAGCAACACTGAGCACCTCTGCACCACCATAGCCCACCTCAAGGGCAGCATGTGGACGGTTAGAATCCCAGCACGCAGGAAAGATCTGGCAGGGAGGGTTCTACTCACTGCCAACCAACCTACATGCTTGCTTGAAAGCTCTGGTCATGAGACATTCAGTCAGTTGGTTTGACAGTCTTCCCAGGAAGCAATTCTACAGGCCCAGCACCTCCTTTTTCACAGGGCCTCCAAGGATGTTGTGTGGATCATTAGCTCGTGGATATGTCGTCAAAGGTGTTTTTTTTTACAGAAGTTCCTCCTTGCGGGCTGGTTTTGGGGCATTGTCCAATTTAATGAAACTTGACCAGATACATCCCTCATAACACCCAGGGACAGGTGGAACATTTGCACAGTGTGACTGTTGGTGTTTGTGTTCTAAGGGTCTACGCGCAATCTGATGTAGCCACACACAAAAGTGGCCAGGATGAGGGTTACGTTAGATACGATGTTTCTGCTATATTTAGAAATTTGTACATCATGTTTGTGCAGATATTGTCCATTTTTGATCTCCAGAGAAAGCAGGAGATTAGGCTTGTGGGATCGCCATAGCACAGGAGTGGGATATGGTCAGACCTGCGGCACGTACTGCAACATCGACTGTCTCAATGACCCAGATAGTTAGTCACAGTGGAAAGGAAGGTTGCTCTTGACTGCCTAGTTTCTATTTTACTATAGTTGCATGCTCCTTCCAGGTTCTGGGGATCTGAACAATATTCAAAGTAACATCAGATAGTCTGACCTGAAGGTGCAGGGGTCAAAGGAATATTTGGCCAGCCAAAAACGTGGCTCTCAAGGCCAATTTGAACTTGTCGCAAATGTTCAGCGCAGTGCACTGACAGTGGCAACTTTGACCTGAGTGTTTCCAGTGCCTGGGATTATCACAATTCTAACTGCCTTCTTCCGTATAGACTTGACATAAGGATCAAAATAACACACAAACAGGGCGGGGTGCAAGTTCAAACCTGATTCCAGATTTGAATGTAAAGCTTTCTGATTTCCAACTTTCGATTGAAATTGCCTTACTGATATTTGAATGGAGCATTGGGTCCAATCCACAAAATGTTTTTTGGTGAGCTCATCCACCATGTACATGTATGATATTCTGTCAAAGACCATGTCCTGGTCCAAGCTCGTGAGACAGGTGAGCACCCACCATCATGCACATTACTGATTGGTATTCCCACATAATGTAAAGTTATCAGAGAGCTTCCAGCTGGGTACGCTGCAGGGCCGAGTAGAATGGATCACCAAATCAAGAGCAGTCTTGACTTAATTAGCAATGAGCTTGGACAGAATTTAGTGGTCTGCTTTAAACAGTGAAATGGACTACCAGTTTCTGATTTCCCTTCTGCTTGGGGAGGAGAATGATTTGCCTTACCTCATGGATTCTGACAAGTTGCCAGTCAAAATCCTGCTCTCATTCACTTCCTGCTGTGTCTGGTTAAATTCTGGCCTACAGAATTGAGTGCAATTCAGTCACTAAGCTGTTACTTTTGAGGGTTTTACACTTTTCCGTGGACTTGATGGTCAACTCATCAAGAGTTAGTGCTTTATTGAGAATCTCCTGCATAATAACAACAAAGACAGAGGAAGGGTCATGCGGTAGTGCTGTCTGTCCAGTTGACATGGTATAACTTAGCATGAGCAGATTTGCTGATTCTCAGTACATCAGACTGTGAGCTTTCTCCTTGAGGTTGCTGATCACTGAGCTCTCTGTCGGTATCTTTGGTCGAAGAAATGTGAGCACATTTCCTCCTGCACCACAAAGTGGAGTCTGGACCAGAAGGTGGTCTTGGAGCTTTGGAAAGAGTCACGTTGGACTTGATTTCATTTTCTCTCTATCTTTCGCTCTCTCACCTATCTCTCACCATCTCTCCCCTTTTGCTCTATTCTTCTAACCAAAATGCATAATCTCAAATTTTCCTACATTATATTTCAGTTGCTGCTACTTTGCCTACTCTCCTCACCTGTCCAAATCTTTCTGCAGCATCCCCGCTTCCTCAACACTACCTGACCCTCCATCTATCTTTGTGTCATTTGCCATCTCAGCAACAATGCCCTCAGTTCCTTCATCAAGATCATTAATGTATAAGGTGAATTGTTGAAGTCTCAGCATGGACCCGTTGAACTCCAATAATCACCAGCTCCCATTCTGTATCTCTACTCTCTGCCTTCTGCACCTAACACCATGGGTTTAGCTTATTGAGCAGCCTCCTGTGCAGCATCTTGTCAAAGACCTTCTGGAATTCCAAATACGTCTCATCCAATGGATCTCCTTTATCAAACTTGCTTGTTCCTCAAAGAATTCTAACAAATGTGGCATGCATGATCTTCTTTGATGAAGCTGTACTGACTCAGACCTGTTTTACTGTACACTTGCAAGTACTCAGCAATCTCATCCTTAATAACACCATAAAATCTTAGCAATGACAGAGGTCGGGCTGACCGGCCTATGATTTCCATTCTTTTACCTCCCTTCCTTCTTTCTTAAACAGGGGTGTTATATGAGCTATTTTCTAGTTTCCTGGGACCACCCCTGACACCACTGAACCCTAAAGTATCATCACTAATGCCTCCCCAGTCTCCTTAGCTATCCCCTTCAGAATCCTGGGGTGTGGACCATCAGATTTGTCCACCTACAGACCTTTCAGCTTCCCCAGCGTCTTCTCCTTAGTGGTTAAAAATCACACAACACCAGGTTATAGTCCAACAGGTTTAATTGGAAGCTCTAGCTTTCGGAGCGCTGCTCCTTCATCAGGTGGTTGTGGAGGACTCAGTTGTAAGACACCCATAGGGAGGGCCTCAACCAGGACCTTGGGTTCATGTCACACGACAGATGACCACCATTGCACTATACGCACACACAGACGCTCCTATACACACACACACAGACACTCCTCTATATATACACTCTCGCGCTCTCTCTCTCTCGCGCTCTCTCTCTCTCGCGCTCTCTCTCTCTCGCGCTCTCTCTCTCGCGCGCTCTCTCTCGCGCTCTCTCTCTCGCGCGCTCTCTCTCTCACGCTGTCTCTCTCTCGCGCTCTCTCTCTCTCGCGCTCTCTCTGTCTCTCTCGCTCACGTTCTCTCTCTCTCGCTCGCGCTCTCTCTCTCTCTCTCGTGCTCTCTCTCTCGCGCTCTCTCTCGCTCTCGCACGCGCTCTCTCTCGCACTCGCGCTCTCTCTCGCACTCGCGCTCTCTCTCGCACTCGCGCTCTCTCTCGCGCTCGCGCTCTCTCTCGCGCTCGCGCTCTCTCTCGCGCGCTCTCTCGCTCGCGCTCTCTCTCTCGCTCACGTTCTCTCTCTCGCTCGCGCTCTCTCTCTCTCTCTCGTGCTCTCTCTCTCTCTCGCGCTCTCTCTCGCGCGCTCTCTCTCTCTCTCTCTCTCTCTCTCCCAGACACACATCCTACAGAGACACACACTCCCACACTCCCACATGCATCCCCTCACAGACTTAGACACTCTACACTCACATATACACTCTCTCTCTCACTCTCTCAACCCCCCATCCCAGAGAGATGCGCACACATATACGTTCGTGGGGTCAATTTGTACTTGCAGAGTTACAGTGTACTTTGCTCAAAAACTGCATGGATTCATGTACGACTCTGTTAACTCACTTTTTAGATTAAAATCCATCTAAACATTATGGCACAGACAGAGAACACAGGGGGCTAACATCTTCAACTTATTATCTGGCTAAAACTAATTGTTACAGTTAACCTGAGAATGTAACTTTACATTAAAAAAAGGTTTTGTGATTTACATATGAAAGAAGTGAAACTATCATGGTATTCGAACAGATGAAAGACTCAACAGACAACCAAGGTATTTTCCAATGTATAATTTCAGTTACATCACACTCTAAACTTTTGCTATAAATTTTGTGCCTTACAATTGTGTCCTCCACAACCACCTGATGAAGGGGCAGCGCTCTGAAAGCTAGTGCTTCCAATTAACCCTGTTGGACTCTAACCTGGTGTTGTATGATTCTTAACTTTGTACACCCCAGTCCAACACTGGCATCTCCAAATCATGACTCCTTAGTGGTGGTCACTACACTCAACATCTGCTCCCGACTCTCTCAAAGTCCTGGTATTATGCTGATGTCTTCGCTGTGAAAACGGATACAAAGTACCTATTCAGTTCCTCCATCATTTCTTTGTTCCCACTACTACTTCTCCAGCCTTATTTTCCAGCAGTCCAGTGTGCAGCCTTCCCTCTCTCTTACCTTTTAGATTTCTAAACAACTTTTTGCAGTCGTCTTTTATATTACTGTCAAAAAGTGTGGCGCTGGAAAAGCACAGCAGGTCAGGCAGAGTCGACGTTTCAGGCATATGCTCTTCATCAGTAATTGCCTCACTTCTACCTCTTTTATATTACTAGCTAGTATATTCTCATATTTCATCTTCTCCTATCTTATTGCTGACTTAGTTGTCGTCTTTAGCTGGTACTTAAAAGGCTTCGTAATCCTCTGGCTTCTCATTAATCTCCACCACATTGTATGTTTTTGTTTTGCTTTTTTTCTGTCCCTGACTTCCCTTGTTAGCCTTGATTCAGAGATTCCGGTGTTGGACTGGGGTGTACAAAGTTAAAAATCACACAACACCTGATGAAGGGGCGTCGCTCCGAAAGCTAGTGTGCTTCCAATTAAACCTGTTGGACTATAACCTGGTGTTGTGTGATTTTTAACTTGTTAGCCTTGGTTGCCTTATCCTCCCCTCAGTATGTTTCTGCTTTCTTGGGATGAATTTCTGTTGTATCTCCTGAATTATCCCCAACAATTGATGCCATTGCTGTTTCACCACCTTCCCTGCTGGGCTCCCCTTCCAATCAGTTCCTGTCAGCCCTTCCCTCATGTCTTTGTGGTTACCTTTACTTGACTGTAATGCCATCAGATTGAAGCTTTCCTCTTCTCAAACTGCAGGGTGAATTGTATTACTGGCGAGTCAGTGTCCCCAGGGGTTCCTTCACTTTCAGCTCTCAAATCTGCCTTGTTACAGATCACCAAATCCAGAATTGCCTGCTCCCTCGTGGGCTCTACCACAAGCTGTCTTGTAGACATTTCACAAATTCCTTTTCTTGGGATCTGTTAGCAGCCTGATTTTCTCAGTCCACTTGCATTTTGAAGTCCTTCATGAATATTGTAATAGTACCTTTCTCTCTTGCCTTTCTATTTCCTGATATACCTTCTGCTCCACAGCCTGCCTACTGCTAGCAGGCCGGTTCATAACTCCCACCAGGGCCACTTTTCTTCAATGTTTCCTCAACTGTACCCACGCAGGTTTCACAGCTTTGGACCCTGTATCACTTATTTCTATCAATTTAATTTTGTTTCATTTCTTATGAACACCCCTCTGCTCATCCACCTTTCAATGACATGTTTCATACCTATTAGTTGTTCTGGACACGTTAATAATCACTCCAGAGCTGTGAATGGCCACCAACACCCCCCCCCCCCCCCCACAAAACCACACATTCATCTACCTTATTCAGAATACTTTGTGCATTAAGATATGAAGCCTTTAAAGTTTGTTCTAAAATCAAGTTTATGTACACATTTATGGTTCCTTTGTACAATATGACATTCGCACATTCTGTCCTTTTATTTTTGGGTAATTATGAACCCATCGCTAACCTTCTTTACCTTTTTGATTTTCCATGCAACCAACCCCCGACTGTACTGTAATTTATCTTCACTGAGTATTCTCACAAAATGAACCATTGGTTTAGGGACATCTTGCAGTTTATCGGAATATTTTTGACGGCCTTTTCCCTAACCTATTTTTTTTTTGGCATATATTTTGCTCAGCCGCTCTTAAGCATGGACAGTCATGTGTTAATTTGTCTGGCTTGCCTTAAACTTCTTGGGCCTGAGATCTAAAGACTTGCCTTTCTCTTTTTCTGTGAAACCTCATTATTGTCAACTGGAGAGTGAGAACCTTAAGTCTCCAGTCGCAGACTTACAAACAATATAGGTCTTGGAAGCTTGAATGCAAGCTCTTCCGGTTACCTTGGCAACACGGAACTGGGAGACTTCCACCTTGTGCTCATTCAGAAGCCCTTGCATCTCCTTGCTATGCAAATCACACAGTTTGGATTTTTTTTGGATAAGGCAGAGCTTGGAATTAGAATTCCCAATGAAGAGAACATTTAAGGTTACCTCCCAGGTTTAGAAATAGACGCATAGCTAGATTACATAGCACCAGTGTAGAATCAACTATGTAGATTGTGTGCTGTCTGACTATTTATTTGTTTATTTGAGAGAAATAACTATTATTTCCCAGCTGATCTACCAACACTTAGAGAAAATTATAGTGGGTATCATTGGCTGTATACAGCAATGTTGCTCATTAAAATGGTTCAGAATCTATACATAGAGCACCCCCTAGTGTTTAAATGGAATGTTATTATTGTTTTGAGTTTCTGAATGTTTAATTTTTTTCTCTTTATGTCACCTCAGGTGTGTGGTGAAAAGCACCGTTTTGAAAAGCTAATGGAACATTTCCGAAACGAAGACAATAACATTGACTTCATGGTAAGCAATACATGAACTCAATTAATCTCACACCCTTCATGAGTTCTTTGTTACAATGTATTAGCCCTCCAGATGAATTTCCTGCTGATTTCTACTGTGGATAGACATAATTAAGAAAATGTTGGATTAGTCAATGACTGAGGTAATAGTTATAAACTTAATCTTCAGGCATCTCAACTTTTTTTTGCTTAACAGCGCATATTTTTCTTTTGAATCTATGCAGCATTGCAACTTTTTTTTCTCATTAATGGATATTTTATGTGTGTATCTCACAAGGTTGGTACTTAGTACCCTTCCTGATTCCCCAAAACAATGTGGTGTTGAGCCATGTTCTAGAACGGCTGCTGACCAAGTGGTTAGGTGCACCCAGAGTGCTTTTAGGGAAGGAGTTTCAGGATTTTGACCAAGTGATTGTGAAAGAGCAACAATATGTTCCAAATCAGCATGCTGTGTGATTTGGGGAGGAACTTAGTAGAGTTCCCATGCGTCTGGTGCCACTGTCATTGTATTGTTTGTGGACCTCATGGGTTTTGTTGGAGAAAGCTTGGCAAGTTGCTGCAGTACATTTTAGAACATGGTACACACTGCTGCCCTCTGTGACTGTGTGGAGGGAATGAATGTTTTGAGGAATGTTTAAGGAATATTTAAGGAATGAATGTGGATGGGGTTTCAATTACTGTGGATTAATGTGGATGGGGCAGCACGATGGCTCAGTGGTTAGCACTGCTACCTCGCAGCACAAGGAATTCAATTCCTGCCTCTGGCAACTGTGTGGAGTTTGCACGTTCTCCCCGTGTCTGCATGGGTTTCATGCGGGTGCTCCGGTTTCCTCCCACAGTCCGAAGGTGTGCAGGTTAGGTGAATTGGCTATGCTAAATTGCCCATAGTATTAGGTGCATTACTCATGGGTAAATGTAGGAGAATGGGTTTGGGTGGGTTCCTCTTCGGAGGGTCGTTGTGGACTTGTTGGGCTGAAGGGCCTGTTTCCACACTGTAGGGAATCTAATCGAATTAGGTATGCTGTTCTGTCCTCGATGATATTGACTCTTTCTGACTGTTGTTAGACCTGCACTTATCTGGGCAGGTGGAGACTGTTGTATTATGCCTCATAACAGATATCTACTATATCTTTTAAAGGACATGCTCGTGGTGTCCTTGTGTGCTGATATGTGACGTGATGGTAGAAAAATTTCCTCACCATCTTATGGAGTGTTCTTGCAGCAAGACACGCGAAGGGGAAACATGCTTCAGTACAATGAAGTGTTTAACTTGAACCTGGAGGTGCAAGTGCTTGTGGCTGCTGTGGTATGTAGATATCAGGTGCTGAAATAAAAGTTTAGTGAATTCACTGGTGTCTCACATCTCCTTCGTATATTAAGATATCGAGCATAAGTATCACATCATGATAGTTGAAGGAAAATCAGCCCCCCATGCCATGTCACTGTCAAGAGTATTCCATCATATTCCTGACTTATGTCTTGTAAATTGTCAACCGGCATTGGTGTAACAGGTGTTGGGTTAATTTTTGCAGAATTCTCTCTGACCTGTAGCCACAGTATTTACATGGCTGGCCTAGTTAAGTTTATTGTCAGTGATAACATCCTGGATGTTTACAGTGGTGGATTCAGTGATGGTAATAATATTGAGTGCCAAGGGGAGATAGTTAAGGTATCTCTTGTTGGAGATGATTGTCTGGCACTCATGTATGAATGTTACTTGTTCTTTATCAGTGCAAGCCTGGATGTTGTCCAAGTCTTTCTCCATGTAGATATTGGCTACTTCAGTATCTGAGGAGAGGTGAATTATGCTGAACATTGTACAATTAGCTCCACTTCACACTTTATGAAGAGGGATGGTGATTAATGGAGCAGCTGAAGATGGTTGGGCACTACTCGGAGGAATTCCTGCAAAGATATCCTGAAGCTGAGATGATTCAAGTTGTAGAAGTACAATTGTCTGCCTTTGTGTTACGTCTGGCTCCATTTTGCCTTTAGTTTCCACTGACTTCCATTTTACTAGTGCTGCATAATATCATGCTTGGGCAAACTGGTATTGAGAGCAGACCCTCTCACCTCATCTCTTGAATTCAGCTGTTTTTTTTTTCTATGTTTGAATAAGACTATAATGAGGTCAAAGCTGGTGGCCTTGGTGGAATCCAAAACTGCACATTAATGAGCAGCTTAGAAATCACACGACACCAGGTTATAGTCCAACAGGTTATTCGAAATCGCAGGCTTTTGAAGTACACGTCACCTGATGAAGGGGCAGTGCTCTGTAAGTTTGTGATTTCAAGTAAACCTGTTGGACTATTGCCTGATGTTATGTGATTTCGGATTTTGTCCACCCCAGTCCAATACTGGCACCTTCACGTTCCTGATCATTAATGGTAGATGAATGGAGTGTTATTGAGCTGCATTATACTTTTTTCCTGTTTTTCATGGATGTGGTATACCTGGGCATTTAATACATTATTGAGTTGATGCCAGTTTTGCAGCTGTACTGGAATAACTTAATGAGGGAAGTGGCTTATTCTGAAGCATCAGTATAGCAGTCAAGATATTGTCAGGATCTGTATATTTTGCTATATCCAATGCAATTAGCTAGTGCTTCACCTGCTATAGTGAATGAAATTGTCTGAAGATGGACTCTGTGATGCTGGGACATTAAGAGGAGTCTGCGTTGGATCGCCTGGACATTTCTGGCTGAAGCTTTGGCCTTGTTCTTTCCACTGAAGAACTCACTTCATTATTAAGGATGGGCATGTTTATGAATTGTATTGTTCCTGTACTCCATAATTTGATTTGGCAGGACTGCAGAGATCTGGTCCACTGGTTTACAATGGTTTACAATCATTGAACTGTTAATGTGTAGAGAATGGTCAGAGTTTGGTGGAGATCAACGAGAATGCTCTGCAGTTGGCTGAAAGAGGAAAAAAAACTGCTAGTGGATAAAATTACTGAATAATGTGGAGACTATTTATATCTGTAACACAAACCACAGCCACATGCTGCGTTGAAATGAAGAAGGGTGCAATGTGAATAATATTTCTTTCTGAGAATTATCTGATAAAACAGTAAAACATAAATCTGTGACACTGGAGTTCATAGAACATTACAGCACAGTACAGGCCCGTCAGCCCTCAATGTTGCGCTGACCTGTGGGACCAATCTGAAGTCTACCCATCCTGCACTATTTCATTTTCATCCATATGTTTAACCAATGACGATTTAAATGCCTTTAAAGTTGACGAGTCTACTATTGTTGCAGGCAGTGCATTCCACGCCCCTACTACTCTGAGTAAAGAAACTACCTCTGACATCTGTCCTCTATCTATCACCCCTCAATTTAAAGCTATGTCTTCTCGTGCTAGCTATCACCATTCAAGGAAAAAGGTCTCACTGTCCATCCTATATAACACTCTGGTTGTCTTATATGTCTCAATTAAATCACATCTCAATTAAATCACCTCTCAAACTTCTTCTCTCTAATGAAAACATCCTCAAGTCCCTTGGCCTTTCTTCAAAAGACCTTCCCTCCATACCAGACAACATCCTCGTAAATTGGTTCTGAACCCTTTCCAACGCTTCCACGTCTTTCCTATAATGCAGTGACCAGAACTATACGCAGTACTCCAAGTGCGGCTGCAGCAGAGTTCTCTACAGCTGCAACATGATCTCATGGCTCCGAAACTCAATCCCTCTACCAGTAAAAGCTAATGCATTTTATGCCTTCTTAACAACCCTATCAGCCTGGTGGCAACTTTCAGCGATCTATGTCCATGGACACCGAGATATCCCTGCTTATCTACACTACCAAGAATCTTACTGTTAGCCCACTACTCTTTATTTCTGTTACTCCTTCCAAAGCGAATCACCTCACACTTTTCTACATTAAACTCCATTTGCCACCTCTCAGCCCAGCTCTGCAGCTTATCTATGTTCCTCCGTAACCTGCAACATCCTTCAGCATTGTCCACCAGTCCACTGACCTTAGTGTAATCTGCAAATTTACTAACCCTCATCCAGGTTATTCATAAAAATGACAAACCGCAGTGGGCCCAAAACAGATCCTTGTGGTAGACCACTAATAACTGAACTCCAGAATGAATATTTCCCATCAACCACCACCCTCTGTCTTCTTTCAGCAAGCCAATTTCTGATCCAAACCACTAAATCACCCTATATTGTGCAATAGCCTGACTGAAATCCATATACACCACATCAACTACCCTCATCCACCTGTTTGGTCACCTTCTCAAAAAACAAAGTTTATAAGAGATAGGACTTATAACCATCTAGAAAAGAATAATCTGATCAGGGACAGTCAGCACGGTTTTGTGAAGGGTAAGTCGTGCCTAACAAATCTTATTGAGTTTTTTGATAAAGTGACCAAACAGGTAGATGAGAGTAAACCGGTTGATGTGGTGTATATGGATTTCAGCCAGGCGTTCGATAAGGTTCCCCACAGTAGTCTATTATACAAAATGCGGAGGAATGGGATTGTGGGAGACATAGCAGTTTGGATCAGTAATTGGCTTGCTGAAAGAAAACAGAGGGTTGTAGTTGGGCCCTCTGCTGTTCGTCATTTTGATAAATGACCTGGATGAGGGCTTAGAAGGGTGGTTAGTAAATTTGTGGACGACACTAAGGTCGGTGGAGTTGTGGATAGTGATGAAGGATGGAGTAGGTTGCAGAGAGACATAGATAGGATGCAGAGCTGGGCTGAGAGGTGGCAAATGGAGTTTAATGTGGACAAGTGTGAGGTGATACACTTTGGACGGAGTAATCGGAATGCAAAGTACTGGGCTAATGGTAAGGTTCTTGGGAGTGCAGATGAGCAGAGAGATCTCAGTGTCCATGT